>NW_026585643.1:6988973-7014729 GCF_907164565.1 Psammomys obesus | reverse complement strand
TGTGTGTGTGTGTGTGTGTGTGTGTGTGTGTGTGTGTGTGTGTGTGTGTCTGGGTAGTGTGTGCTGTTCACTCGTGTACTTGTTTTTGATATGGATCTTATGTAGTCCAGGCTGGCCTCAAACATGTTATTCTCCTGTTCCCACCAACCAAGACCTGGATACAAATATGTTCCAGCATGTCTGCTGCAGACGGAACCCTGGGCCGCAGACAAGCACCATACTGACTGAGCAACATTCCCTAGACCATGTGCTTGTTTTGTGGCCTATTTGTTTGTGACTCGCTGTTCACAGCGAGGGCAGTCTATTTCCTCCTCTGTATAGCATATGATACACATACCTCTTACGGCATAGCCCCGGCATGCTCTCTCTCCCTGAATGCCTGCTCTGCAGACAACTATGCTTTGCTAAGGCCTCTTTGGCTCTTACCTAATCACCGTGTGACCGAGTCTACCTCATTTATGATCATGTCTGGTTCTGGACTGGTAAGATATGGAGAGACAGGCCGGTCTTGGCCATACCCACTCAGTACAACTTCTGTTGTACTGAACTGGGAGTCGAGAAGTCAGCAGGTCCTGGTTCAAATGTTACAAACCCATCACTCAGTTTAGAATATTTTATGAATAAGTATTTTCCTATTTGCTGTGCCCACAGAGCTCTGAATGGATTTTTGTAAGCTTTCGTCAGGGGCAGCTGTTACTGTACTGAGTGAGGCTCTGTTCGGCAGAGCCTTCTACTGCCATTGCAGTCCTTCCTGTGGGCAAAAGGAAAGACTCTGGTCTTTGAGCTTCTCTGTTTTGCACTGTGAACAATGGCTTTGTAATATAGAGGCAACCTGCTCATGGACACCTATCACCTATTAATGTACATGGACTTGGCTGCTCAGAATCCCCTTCCTGGTGAAGTGCTCCATCCAAGCAGTTGGGCAGTCTCGCATCTTTTGCACCTCCACCTACTTTTTAGGATCCCGAGAGTGCTGGATCTCAGGGCACTCATCATCTGAGCAACAAAGCCACAACCAATTATTTCTTTCTCAGCCAACAAACGAATAACTTTGTGTCTTAGACCACATTCACTCACATACATTAACACTTAGTAAATTAGTTAACAGGGTTGTAGTAGCTACAGCTTTCACAGGTGTGTGGGCTCGTCTGCACGAAATTGACACAAGTTAGAGTCACTGGGAAGAGGGAACCTCAACAGAGAGCATGCCTCTATGAGATTGATGCGCAGGCAAATCTGTAGGGCATTTTCTTGATTAACAACTGGTTTGGAGCAGCCCAGTCCACTGTGGGCAGCGCCGTCCTTGGGCAGGTGGTACTGGGCTAGAAAGCAAGCTGAGCTAGCCATGACAACAACCCAGCAAGCAATGCTCCTCCGCGGCCTCTGCCTCAGGTCTTGGCTCCAGTCTCTGCCTTGAGCTCCTGCCCTGACATAATGGACTGTAAGCCGTAAGATGAAATAAACCTCTTCCTCCCAAAAGCTCCTGTGGTCACAGTGCTTAAAAAAGAAAACCAGAATAACAGATTCGTATAGGCATCTTTGGAGTGTTCATTCACACTTACCGTCTTTACATTGCCTGTGAAATAGTGTCCCCAGGACTACGTCTCCACAACCATCTCCCGCCCTTTGTAAGAGCAATGTTTTATACACTTCTAAAGTTTTGTTTGTTTGAGGGTGGTTTTCCTGCAGGTATGTCCCGTGTGCCTGGTACTCTGGAGGTCAGAAGAGGACATCAGATCCCCAGGAACTGGAGTTAGAGATAGTTGTGAGCAGCCACGTGGGTGCTGGAACTCAAACCTGGGTCCTCTAGAATAGCAGCCAGCGCTCTAAGCCACTGAGCCATCGCTCAGCTCCATGCATTTATTTAAAAGAACGTGACCATGCGTTTGGTGCAGCTATAATACTAAAGCAGTCCACAGGATTTTCCCCAACAAACTGACTGAATTTCTTAAACTGTGACCTAAAAATTGTAAACATTTGGGCTGCAAATGATAGCCATTTCCATTTTATTACAGGAGAAACATTTCAAATGCCTCCAGTAGCTTCGTTACCTGCTTACTCTAAGGAGCATTTTTCGTTGTTTGAAACCATAAGGCTCAGTAGCATGTGCCTTCCAGGAACGTGTGATCATCAGCACGCTCACATCTTCCCACACCCAGGCTATTTCACAGAAAACTGCTAACAGCACGCGACTGTCCCGCGGTGCCCCCGACCGTGTGTGTCATGGACAAATAAACAACACAGTCAGGCCCTAATCACAGCTCACAGCATCCCTTCCTGCCTTGAGAAAATTACGACTCCTGGATGAGCAACCAAGCAACCACCTTAGCCCCAAGCCCGAGGGCGTCTCCTGGTGGCTAGTCACCCACCTCGCTGAAGAAGGAGCTAAACAGAAGAGTGCCGATTCGGAGTTCTGGAGAGAAGAGCTTGGGGAGAGGATGCAGAAGAAGACGCTCCCTCCGGCACCTGGACCCCCTAAGACCTAGATAACCAAAAGGTTCGTGCAATTAATCATTGCATCAGGCCGAGACAGGACTACTGAGGGCTCCGTGTCGAGCCGCGGCTGGGACCTAAGCCAAATCTCAGGCAGTTAGAGGCTCCATGTCCCCACCCTGGGAGCTGAGGAGCCAGGCAGAGCGCGACCCAGAGAGGAGAGTCAGTGCACGGGTGGCGGGCCCGAGCGGGGTGGGGCGGTGCTGGGGTCCCCGGCCCGTGAAGTGGGGGTGCAGAGTTGTTGGAGCGAGGCGCGGTCATGGGGCCGGAGGAGGCACCTGGACCCTTGAAGTGGGAGAAGCGCCGGGGACATCTGCAAGGGCCACGCGCAGCACCGACGCGGAGAAGTCGCGGGGTAGAAGGGGCGCCGCGGGCGGGGTTCTGTGGCTGCTGGGACTGAAGAGGAGCGCTGCGGTCAGAGAAAAGGGTGGTGGCTCCCGCCACCGACTCGTGGCTGGGTTTCCATCAGCCCCGCCCTAGAAAAGCTGTGCCCGGAGCGCCCGGGATGTGCGCGCCAGCAGCAGGGACCGCTCCGCTCGGAGCCCGGTTGTCAAAGCCGGCGTCGAGCAAGCCGGAGCCAGCCAAGGTCCCGGTTATTCCGGAACAAGAGCGAGTCTGGGTCTGGAATGCAGAGGAATCCGGCACTGCTTGCACCCCGGGACCCCAAAGCACAACGGCCTAAAGGGGACGTCTACCATCCACTGCCCAGCGCAAACGGCCCTGTTCTCCACCCTCCTAACCAAGGTCGCCAAGGTCAGGCTCCCAGTCCGGCTCGAGCCTTCCTCAAGAGCTCCCGCCACGCGGGGCTCTGCCTGGCTGCCCCCCATTTCTACGCTGCACAGCCAGCTCCTCTATGGAGACCTGGGAGGGAGGGCTGGGGGCAGCTACATGTTGGCCTGCTTTCCTAAAAGACTGCTGTCTGAGGTGCTGGGGACAGGACCCCGTGTGAGTGCGCTGTGCTGCGGGAGGATGAGAGGCATCTGCTCTCGGTGGGTGGATTCTACACAGGAGCCCGCGGCCAACCTGGAGAACGCAGAGAGCCCTCACTAAGCACAAAGATTCGGCGGTTCTTTGGGGTCTTAGGAAGAAACCAGTGTCCCCAAAACGATGGTGGCTAGTGTTATCTCAGGCTCAATAACGTTTTCCAGCCATGTTCGGTTACCTCGGAAGTTTGGTGCGTATATATTTGCATGCTCCGTTTAGGAAGATGCTGCTTCTAAAATCCTATTGGACAGATATCCCGACGGTTACAAACACCACCGTGATCTCACTTTATCAGAGGGGGAAAAACACTCCTCAAGCGATGCTGTAAGGTAGAGTCTGCAGAGTGAGGCCTGTGCGCTGCAGACCCAGGGTTCTGTCTTGATGTTCCTGGTCTTCCTAAACGGACATAAACCTGTAGGGGGGTGGAACTGTATTTCTGGCAGGCTGTGTGGATGATTCCTCCTGAACACTCTGTAATGAAACTGTCAACAATCCTGTACACTGTCCAAAGAAATACTTGTGCTGAAGTCGTGTCGGGGAAGTTTACTGAAATGCTCAGCCAGGCACGGGAGCTTCATTCTACAGCCGTGCACCTCTGACTGCTGTGACTGGCTGAGAGACCTGCCCTCCACAAGGGTAAGAACACCTGTCAACTCTGGAAAGCACACAGTTGACACCAGGTTTTTGGAACTCCCCGAGCCCTGCATTCCTTTCGCCTGAAAAGGTTCTGTTGCAGAATAAGACCTCAGACTCAAGGGTTGGTGGGTGCTACCCCCAAACCCTAACCCCCATGTGGCACTCACGTGAAGCTTGCACGTGCAGAGAGAGGTTCCCCGTCACCACTGTCGTCTCTGAGATGACAGGAGGCAGTCATGATGATCCACTGAGCGAAGCAACCCCAACTCCACAGCGGGCTGAAAGGGGAGGAGGCAAACTCTTGTGCTTACCAAAAACTCTGCTTTTCTATAAAACTGTCGAAATACCACTGAGGAACAAGAGGGTGGTAAATTCATTCTGTTTAAGAAGGAAAATGTAGGTAATTATGGTTAGGCTGAATATTTAAAACTGCTCAGTTCACACATGTAGGTTACATTATTCATTCAAACACTTACACTTGAATCAGCAGTATTTTGTTGTCTGGGGAAGTCTTTAATTTACCAGACCACCATTGAGTCATCAACCATGTCACCCTGTCCCAAGCGGGCTGCTCTCCTGAACTGCAGGCAAGCGCAATGGATGTAGTTTCAACTAAATGAAAAATGGAAACATAACTCTGTTGCATTTTCTGGAATTTGGTTGGTGGAACAGGACCTGAATAGACACAGTAATGATGGCACGGCAATCTGAATAGCCTGGATCTGAAGAAGGGCACAAAAGCTGTGTCTTTAGATGCTCTCAGCATTTCCTCAGCTCCTGCTGACGCTGAATTTATGGGATGTGAACATAACAGAATATGTGGTGGTGGTGGTACAAAGCATGTTTTCTCTTCTACTATCACAGTTTGACATATTTCCAAATGTCACTTCCCTGGACGTGAACCTAAATTATGAAATGAGTTTCCTGCATCCCAATTTGTGTTTCATCATGTCATTTGGTTGCATGTGAGGGAAATAACCACTGAAGTAGGAGACAGAGGGGAAAACAGGAATACAAACTCGGTGCTTTGTAATTGCTTAAGACCCTTTCAAATTTATGGCACTAATAGATCTACATGGCCCAAGAAAAAGTATGGATCTAATACTTAATTTGGAAGCCACCATACCTGGCTGACCCCTTTTTCTAAGATTAATAATTCATTTACAGTAATCTCAGATCAGCAAATGACCTGAGAAAACAGCAACTATGGAAAGTGCGCAGAAACCACACCTGCCTACATGCGGGGCTTTAAATTGGGGTATCACCTCAGGCCCCGAGCAGCCCCTCTGGGACTGAAGCCAAAGCAAACATTAACCTCATTGAAAGAACTGAAGGAACTGCAGAACTCTTCCCATCCCCCTGCTGGGCTAGGCCCTTTTGATCAGCAGTGGGCACTCAACTCTATTTTTTAAAAAATATTTATTGTTGTTATTATGTGTATAATATGTGCATGACAGGCATGCGGGAGGGGAGTGTGCATGCCCTGGTGCATGTGAGGACATTAGAGGAGGACTTTCAGGAGTCAGGTCTCTATTTCACCTTTGCTTGGGTTCCAGGGACTGACTCTAGGTAGTCAGACTTACACAGCCAGGCTTTCCCACAGAGCCAGCTCACTGTCTCCTTGATTCTGTGCTATTTACAAACCTCTCTTTGTCCACATGATCCGATGTAAATGTCCAATCAATTAATTCCCCGAATGTGCAGGGAAGCGTTGTGCCTGTCCCTCTATTCCCATGCTCCCTGAAAGGAAAGATGCTATGTAGATCACATTGCCCAGCTTCTGCCTGAAGCCAGGTAGTGTGGCTATTTCATTTCCTCTACCTGCACCTACACCTGCACCCTGGGCTTTGGATCCCCAAATAATACATAGGAGGCTGTGCCAGAGCCCATAGTAAGTTTCAGAGCTGGTACCAAACCACGTTCCTGTTCTGTTACAGCACCTTAGACAAACGGCATTTTCCCCCTGTATACAAGTGCTAGTGATTCATCTGTGTCAAGAGAAAAAGAGGCCTCACATTCAGGGAGAACTACAAGGCGGAAGGGTAGCTCAGTGGAGAACATGCTTACAGACAATCAATGACCAGTGTTTGATACCTGGGATCCACATTCACAAGTGCAAGGAAAGACTTTATTCCTGCAAATTGTCCTCTGACCTCCACACAGCTGAGGCAGAGACGATCTTACAGACGACAATGGTGACTCAGAGCCCTCTCTGTATGTGTAAGCCTTATGTAAGTACCACACAGGGGTTAGGATTTGTGCGTAGAATCCAGTAACCATTGGGTCTAGTATTTTATTCTTGCAACACGATCATTTAAAGTGAAAATAATGCAGTGCTCGAGGAGTTCAAGAGATGATGCAGCAGCCTGTCTGGTGGAATTGAAGCCCTAGTTTTGATGCATCCCAGAGGGTAGGTAATTCTTCATGACTCAGGTACCTGCTTCCTCTACCCACTCTGCTGACCCCTCTCTATGTTACCATCCATATGAGAAGATATTGAGACCCCTCCCAAAGCACTTATTATGGATTAGTTCAGGATTAGCTGTACAGATGAGAACTGCATTGGGAGAAATGGTCTCTAGAAAAGTGATTAGCTTACTGAAGACCGGAAATGGAAAGATTGTACAGATTGGATATCCCTTGTCCTCAGAGACTGGGACCAGACTAGTTTCTGGTTCTTTTTAAGGGGTATGACTGGAACATTTGCATCTACAAAGAGATGTCTTGAGGATGAGACCCAAATCGACATGTTGTAAGAGGTATTAATATTTACTATGGGTTTATCTTCTAGTAAAATACTGCTGTTAATCCTCAGCAGCTGTAACACCAAATCACCACACAGAGACTGGGTTTTTAGTTAACCTAGAACACAATGCTGGGCAATATTTACTCCCTCTTAAACCTCCAAGCCCTCAGTTTCCTAACATTTAGATTTCCCACATTTTACTTGCTTTTTGTGAAATCTTAGGTCTGGTTCATGCTCCACGTCCTCCAAGCCCTCTCCTCTAGCTCTCTTCCCTCTCCTCTGCCCCTTCTCCTCCTTCTCCTCCCACTCCTTTCCTACTCTCTAGCTCCTCCCCTCTTTTCTGTCCTCTGGCTCCTCCCATTGCACAACATTGTATCTAGTTGCTTTATTTTGTCCTGTTTACACAAGAGTTGAGACAGGATGCTTATAGCCAGTATCACAATGCCATATCCGGATTGAAACCAGAGAGTGGGGGTGGGGAAGTCAGCATTTGAATTAACAAGGGTGAGGGGTGTTCACTTTAATAGAACATTAGGCCAACATCGAGATGTGAGATTTGTTCGTATCTCACACACATGCACACAGCCTGCAGGTGGCTGCATACAACGTTTTAAGCTACTTTGTGCAGAAGACCAGGTTTGTGTGCTGTGTTGCTCAGCTTTGCTGTAACACTTGAGGTAATTGATAGTGGGGAGAGGTTTATTTTGGCTCAGAGTTTCAGACTGCACTCTGGAGTACGTGACAGGAAGCTGCTCCCTTTGTGGTGGCTGGGGTTCCGATATTCCACTATGTTCACAGTGACCTAACTTCCCTCTTAGGAGCTTCATCACCTAACGGTTCTGCCATCTCCCCATAGCACCAAGGTAAGGGCCAAGCTTTTAACATGTGGGTGTCAGGGGATACCCAAGATGCAAATGATAGCAGGCACAGTGTCCACGGAGCACCAGACTTATGGCATCATATTGACACTAAAGAGTTTTGGATTTTGGAGCATTACAGGGTCCAGATGTCTGGATTACAGACGCTCAACCTATACCAACCCACCTAAGCCAGTCTGTTTGGGACCATTTGATAGATATTTGTTTTAAAATAATAATATATTTTGGTATAATATTGAAACATTTGAGGAAGACCATCTTAAGCCAAGTTTTGAAAAGTTAAAGGGCATACAGAAAGGGATAGCATATCACAAGCCAGTTACTGAGCAAATAACAAGCGCATATATCTCCCGAGAAAAATATCAAGATGGAGAACAGAACCAAACTATGGTTGTTGATGAATGTTGAATGTTTAAATGGAAAAAAAAATTTTCAAAAGCAAACCTTTCAACAACAGGCAGATTTTTACTTTTAATTACGACAGAGGAATGTACTTGGAATTGTATTCCTTTTTTTTTTTTTTTTTTTTGTGGTATATAGTTTGGATCCCAATAATTGACTGTGTTCTGGAGGTTTGCTGGCAAGTCTGAAAACATCTCAGAAACCAGTCACAATCTGTTGTGTTCGGGGGATGTTTTGAAACAGTTTGACCCTCACACAGCTAAGCCATTCTCTCATGTGCCACAGAGCACAGACGTCATTAATGCACCATTTCTGCCTTTAATGCCAAGAATGTATCAAAATATGGCATCCTCAGGTTTGTCCCAGAGAATAAGGACTCTTTTCTGACAAACACAACTGCTAAGATAAGGCCAAAGAAAGAAAACTTGTGAAGTCCTGGGGAGAGAAGACAGCCACAGGTATAGGGCATGGCTACCTAGAAAACCTGACCACCTCCCCTCCCAAGAGAGAGAGAGAGAGAGAGAGAGAGAAATTGCACCTGTATCATTTGAAACCATCAGTGGTTTCAAATGCTTGCACAGAGCAGCTTGGATGTGACTTAAAAAAATAATAATAATAATCATTTTTTTAAATAGGCCTCAGAGGAACTTAGAACAAATACTACATTCTATCGGTTGAAACCAAGGTCAAAATTAACAAAGCCTTGAGCCACACTCCTGAGCACAAAGGTTTGCTGAAGAGAATGGTATCTCCAAGAGAACAATCCATTGTCCAGTGTTGGAGGCAAGAGGAGACCGAGAGGAGTTGGCACCCTGAAAGTCTGGTGCACAGGGGTGTAAATGGTCACCTTCGTTTTCACTCTGAGCTCTATGCTGTTCTTGGGCTTTCCCTGTACCCTGAAGCTGATGTTTCCCAAGAGCATGTGTTGAAACCCCATTCCTCCCATCGTGTGGTACATCTGGATGGTTGGACCTTTAGGTGGTACTTAGGCCACAAAGATAGACCCCTCTGGAATAAGAGTGCCCTGATTAAAGGGACCAGGAGAAGCTCCTTTGACCTTTTGCTCTGTCTCAAGAAGCAACGAGAACCCAACTTTCTAACCAGAACTCAACCACGTTGACATCTTTTTCTTAGCTACCAGAAACATGAGAAAGAAACTTTGGTTGTGTATAGATCACCCAGGCTCAGGCATCTAAAACTATGTGAAAACCCAGAACTCCTACAGGAGGAAAAATCCAGAAAAGAGCACCCACAATAGCTGTTAAGTAGCTTAGATAAACATCCACAGACCTCATTTACCCCTGCAATGAAACATGGGGTGGCAGGCTTCCAACAAAGACCCATGGTGTGAAATTATTCATACATTGAATTCAGGAAACGGTTCAAAAGCAACAGGAAGAACAAATTCAATAAAGCAAAGCTGACAAAATACTAGAGTTTGAGTGGGTATATGTCCAAGGAGAACCGAAGGGCCTGCTGCAGGTTCCTTCACGGGAAAGGGCCCATCCTGCTCTGTGTGGAGTCTGAATGGCTGTTTGTGACATGGAACTGAGCATGAGATTCAAGAGCTGACAGCAGCATGCCCAGGAGGTAGCAAATGAGGAGCCACACTGAGAGCCTGTCTTCCACAGGGCATCCTGGCTGCAGCACGGAAACACCCATCAAAGACGACATGAAACAGCCAGTAGAGAAGTGAAAGCTAGCAAATGCAAAACTCCAAGTCTTGAAGAAAATTCCACAGAGTGCAGGGAATCTTATGAAAGAAGTGGGAGATAGTAAGACCTGGAGAAGACAGGAGCTCCACAAGGACAGCAACAGATCCTAAAAGTCTGGACACAGGGGTCTTTTCTGAAACTGATACTCCAGCCAAGGACCACCTGGAACCCCTGCACAGAGGTAGCTTATGACAGTTCAGTATCCAAGTGGCCTCCATAGTAATGGGGACAGGGACTGTCTCTGTCTCTGGCCTGCCCTTTGATCACCTCCCCCTGAGGGGGGAGTAGCCTTACCAGGCCACAGAGGAAGACAATGCAGCCACTCCTGATGAGACCTAATAGACTAGGGTCAGAGGGAAGGGGAGGAGGACCTCCCTTTTCAGTGGACTGGGAGAGGGACACCGGTGGTGAAAAGGGAGGGTGGGGTTGGGAGGGGAGGAGGGAGGGAGGTTCAGGGGGGATACAAAGTGAATAAACTGTAATTAATAAAAATAAAAATAATTATAAAAATATGAATAGGCAGATGAGATGGCTCAGTATACAGACAGGGTTAATACTAATCCTAATCATTTATTTTTTTCTTTTTCTTTTTTTGTTTGTTTCTTTTTTTAATTTTTTTTATTTTTATTAATTACATTTTATTCACTTTGTATCCCCCCATAAGCCCTTCCCTCCTCCCTTCCTGATCCCACCCACCCTCTCCCTTCTTCACGCATGCCCCTCCCAAGTCCACTGATAGGGGAGGTCCTCTTCTTCTTCCTTCTGATCTTATTCTATCATATCACATCAAGGCCTAATCATTTATAATGTTGATAATCTATCTGCTTTTTAAATAAAACAACCTAAAACAAAACAGGAAAAAAAAATTCCAGTCAGACCATAATAAATTCCTCCCTGGCACAAAGCTAAAAATAGCCGGTGGCAGGGAGCCACTCTTGAGGAAAAGGTGTCCTGGGAAAGATGAACACTCTTCCCTGACAGAAGTGATCCTTTTGCCTTGTTACTTCAGGTTGTCTCTGGGATAGGCCTGCTCTTCCACAGGGGCAGCAGTGTTTCACAGCAGTGGTGGCTGACCCTGGCTGACTGTCACAACAACCAGAAGACTCGAGGGAATGGGGACAGCATCAGAACAACAGGAGGTCTGGTAGGATTGCAGGCCTGGGTTTTTGATGCCTCTTCAAGGGTGATTCCAGCAGTCTTCATGACTCAGTTTCCAGATGCCTCTGCTCCTCTCTGTGCTATCATCTGTATAATCGAAGAGCCTTCTTGTCTCTAGGCTGTCACCTCCTAAATCATACCTTGCTCGTCCAACTCTTTTCTTAAGACTGTGGGTTTTAGAGCAGTTTGGGGTTCACAGAAAAACTGACCAGAAGGAAAATGTACAGGACAGACCTGTCCTATACATCCCTGTCTTTAAACATGCACAGTGGGGCTTTTGGACACTGAAGCACCAACCAAGAACCATTCATGGACTAGGCCAAGGCCCTCTACACATATATAACTAATGGCCAGCTTAGTCTCCATGTGGCTCCCCTAGAAAGGGGATGGGGCTGTCTTGGACATGGTCTCTGTTGCGTGCTTTCGATCACTTCCCCTTGGCATGGCTGCCTTGCCAGGACAGTGTGAAAGAGGAAGTCCACAGTCCTGATGCAACCGGATGTACCGGGGTTGCTTTGTGAGGGAGCTCCCATTTTCTGAGGGGCAGGGGAGGAGGGATAGGAAGATGAGGGAGGGACAGAGAAGAGGGACTGGAGAAGAGGGAGGGGACTAAGATTGAGATGTAAAATGAATAATTAACTAAAAATCATCTATAAAAAAGCAGATAAAATATTTTCATTAATTCTTTGAAAAAAAAAGCACAGCCTCCCCCATTGTCCACATCACCACCAGAGTGTCACATGACTCTCAATGCATGAACATGTGTTGACAAGGCACCTACAATCCACACTGGAGTCCATCCCTTCTGCTCTACATGCTATGGCTTCTAAAGACCACAAAATAACATGTGTAACTTAAACAGAAGTTTCACGGCATAGCAGTCTTCTGGGCTCTCTGTACCAGCTCCTCTTCCCTGCCAATAAATTTTTTCTAATTGGAATTCCACAGCGAAAAGCCTCTTAAGAACACCTTTTATTTCACAGATGCTGAGACTTCTAGCCAAACTTTGGGCAGAGTGCAGGGAATCTTCTGAAAGAAGTGGGAAATAGTAAGACCTGAAGAGGACAGGAGCTCCACAAGGAGAGCAACAGAACCAAAAAATCTGGGCCCAGGGGTCTTTTCTGAGACTGATACTCCAACGAAGGACCATGCATGGAGATAACCTAGAACCCCTGCACAGATGTAGCCCATGGCAGCTCAGTGTGCAAGTGGGCTCCATAGTAATGGGAAGAGGGACTGCCTCTGACATAAACTGATTGGCCTGCTCTTTGATCATCTCCCCCTGATGGGACAGCAGCCTTATCAGGCCACAGAGGAAGACAATGCAGCCACTCCTGATGAGACCTGCTAGACTAGGATAAGAAGGAAGGGGAGGAAGACCTCCCCTATCAGTGGACTGGGAGGGACATGGGGGGAGAAGAGGGAGGAAGGGTGGGATTGGGAGGGGAGGAGGGGGGAGTTACAGGGGGGACACAAAGTAAATAAACTGTGATTAATAAAAATTAAAATTAAAATTTTTTTTTAAAAATACCAACTTTTTTCATTTGGTAATAAGCACTAAAATTCTTTATGCCTGTCACTTCTCTGATGGATAATCTTCATTGTCAACTGGATCTAAAATGTACTAAGGCATATTAATGAGGCTCCTTGTTGAGTGTGTCTGTAAGGATGTTTCCAGGCAGTATTAACTGGGGGAAGAAGGCCTGACCTGAATATGGGATGTGATATAGCTCATGAGCTGGGGTCACAGCCTGAATAAAAGGAAGATGAGAAATCCAGCTGAGCACCATAATCCCTAATGTTCTCTGTCTTCTGATCTGTCCAGATGTGAGCAAGCTCCTGCCACCTGAAGCGCTTCCCAACTGCCAGCATGCTTTCCTGGACAGAACTGTCTGTATCCCCTCAAGCTGTGAGCTACAATGATTTGTATTCTCTTAGAGGTGTTTCTGTCAGATATTTTGTCATGGTCATTAAAAAATTACGTAATATAGCTTCACAGCTCCTATCATTTTAGTGATGAGTAATCTTCCATCACCCGTATACACCACAGTTTGTATATCTACCCATAGAGGGAATAGCAGTTGCTTTCAAATTTTAGTAATTATGAGCAAAACTATTATGACTAATTACCCATATGCAAGTTTTAATGCAGTTATGAGTTTTCAACTCTTCAAGGTAAATACTAAGGAACATAGTTGCTAGGTTGCATTTATAGGCATGTTTGTCTTCCAAGGTGGCTGTACTGTTTTGCATTTCTACTGCATTAATGGATCCTTTTGTTGCTGAGCATCCTAGCCAGCATTTGGTGTGGTCCATGGTCTGACTTTGTTCTTCCTAATGCATTGCTGACATTGTTGCTCTAATTTGCATTAAGATACAATGTAGAACATCTTCTGGGTGCTTATTCATTTTCTGTATATCTTATTTTTAGAGACGTCTGTTTCACTCTTTGGCCCAATTTTGAGTGGGTGCCTGTTTCTTATTGTTGAATATTTAGAGTTGCATGTGTGCTGGGGGAGGGTGTTCTTATCAGTTAGTTGCATACAGATATTTTCTCCAGATGGCTCACTTATTTTTCATCCTTTCGGATACCTTTTGTGGAGATATCTTAGTTTTAATGATGTCCTATTTATTGCAGAGATTTGTCACTATGGATGAGCCTTTGATGTCATGTTTAAAAGTTTACTGTCAAACTCAAAGCCATCTAGATTTTCTCCCATGTTACCTTTAAGGAGTTTTATAGCTTTGCATCTTACAATTATATTTATGATCTATTTTGAGTTAATTTTGTGAAGAATAGAAAGCCTGTGACTAATTTTTTTTTCATGCAGATGTTCAGTTTTCCCAGTGTCGTTTGCGGAAAACTCAAAATGAGCTCCACTGTGTTGCCTTCGTTGCTTTGTAAAATTTCTAACTGGGTTTATGTGTGTCTATTTCTAGTCTTTCTGTTTCTTTCTCTCTCGGTCAATTTTGATTTTTGTTGAGATGTATTTAAAGTCAAAGACACATTCCTCAGCCATGCCCCATCTATAAATACGTCTATTCCATCATTATTCATATCTGTTTTTTTGCCTCTAATGTTTCCTTACTTTGTTATTTCTTTGAGTTTTCATCTCTTCTCACATTGCTTGCCTTGCATGCCGCCTGTCTTGTTACATCTCATAGCATGACATATGAGTCAGGGCTCTCCAGAGAAACAGAAGTGATACAGTGCGTTAGTACACTTGCACACACGCCCATACAGGCTCACACATACACACACTATTACAATAGGTTTGCAGGCTGTGGCCCATCTACTCCAGCACAGGCTGTATGTTGACACAATGGCCAAGAATCCAGCAGCTGTTTGGTCCGTGAGGCTGTATCTCGGGTGGCCTTCAGTATATGCCGGAATCTGGAAGGTGGCTCTCGTACCAGTCGAGGAATAACTTGTCAACAGGTATGAGGGCAAGCAGGCAAAGAGCAAGAGCTTCCGTCTTCCATGTCTTTTAAATAGGCCACCACCAGAATGGGTGGCCCAGGTTTAAGGTGGGTCTTCCCACCTCAAAAGATCCAGTCAAGGAAAATCCCCCAGAAGCATACTCAGTAGCTGACGCTTTAGTTAATTCCAGATGTAGTCAAGGTGACAACTAAGACTAACCATCACACATGCCATTCACAATTGTGTTAAATTCCTAGTCTAATGACCTCGCATCCCCACCTTGCATAGTTTTTAATGTTTACTTTGTATCTTCAACACTCTACATTTGCCTTTAGTATGCCTTGTAATTCCCACACCGTGTGTGTGTGTGTGTGTGTGTGTGTGTGTGTGTATGTGTGTATGGGTGTATGGGTGTGCTGAATACATAGCATTTTAGCTTTATTTCTTGCCTTTAGTTATATTGTTTTTTTTATAATTTCTTACATAAGAACTGTATTTACAACATTTCCGCCCCTCTTCCCTTTCCCTTCTTGTATCCCCCCCCTCAAATTCCCAATTTCTTTATTCCTTAATTTTCATTGTTATTCATGTATACACATAATACTCATATAAATCTAACATGCCAAATTCATTTAGTACTGCTCATATGAGTATGTTTTGTTGGGGTTCTTCAGTGTGGAAGTCGAGAAAGCTCACTTTCAGATACAGAAGCTTGAAATGAAAGCTTTATTTTCTGAGCTCAGGGAGGTGGTCAGGGTGGGATGGGAGGGGAAACTGTATTGCATATTTAAAGGGTGAAAACCACGATTAGCTCAGAGGGGCATGAGGGGATGGGGGACATAGTGGAACAGGGGAGTCACCTCTGACTCAACTTAGTTTTTTGCTGTCTAGACAAGCAGTTTTAGCTAACCTTTAATTTTATTGGTCCAGTATTGATGGTTAGGGCCAGATGCACTTATGGTTGGGGAGTTTCTGGGAACTCCAAGGTCGCAGAGTATGCTGAACGGAAACAGAGTTCTTGGTCAACCTGACCTTCCTTGTACAGTGATTCTTTTTTTTTTTTTTTTTTTTCTGTCTCAGCAACAAGCTGAGATAGGCCTCAGCTTGTTGGCTGTTAGGCCTGAAACAGAAATGGCTATAGTTATGCTACCCAAAAGAGTAGGTCCCTTTAGTTTTAGGGCTGACCACTTGAGATCAGATGATTTATCAGGGACCTCATCCCTGGAAAACACGCTTCCCCATCTCTCAGTAGCAACTGACGATAGCTCTGCATCTATGGGTAGAGCCTGTGAGATTCCCCCATATGTATCAGCATATCACTTTTTTTTGTTTAAGTGACCATTATTGTTAAGATTTTATGGGTGAAGCTTCCCTGTCCTATACAGAAGACATAGTCTCTCAGGAAACAATCTAGTCCTCTGGCTCTTATAATCTTGATGCCACTTCTGTGCTGTTCACTGAGCCTTGGGTGCAGAGAGTTTGTTCTAGTATATCTATCAATTGGAGCTGGGCACCCGTGGTCAGCTGTTTCTATTTTCTGTACTTTGACCGGTTGTGACTTTCTGCAATAGTCTCCATTTTATGCACAAAGCTTCTTTGATGAGAAGAAGCTTATATCTAAAGTTGTCGATATGAAGAATTACCTTCCTTTCATATTTAAATACGAAAATTTCATATGCTTTGTCTGTTTCCCCCATTAAAAGAGAGGCTGCCCAGGGCAGAGACTACCCTATCTGTTCATTTTGGTACCTCAGCACCCTTCTAGGTTTACATAGTGGTTTTATTGGAAGGCAAGCAGCAGTAAGAACCCCAGCAAGGTCCTGGTGTTAGGCCATATGGGTGACCTATGTAATTCAGGACATGCCAGCACCTAAGGCACAAAGTCTTCGGGATGTGGCTCTACCTATATTACTGTTAGTCCTAGGTGCAACAGCAGAGCGCTGCTTCCTCGTGCTGTTCAAATTATCCATCACAAGGTTTAATGTTTGACATCGAACGCTGTCCCCTTTTATGGCAGGGACCTGGGCTGAGTCATAAATATGGTATACCTGGATCAACAGTCTTCAGGTTTTTAGCTTTCAATGGAATTGTCCCTGTACTGGCTAGTTTTATGTTAGCGTGGCACAGGCCAGAGTCATTTTTGGAAAGGGGAATCAATTGAGAAAAAATGTCTCCTCCTACTACATCGTTCCGTGGTCAAGACTGTGGATTTTTTTTTTTTTTTATTGATGATTGATGTGAGAGGGTCCATCTCATTGTGGATGGGGACACTCTTGGGCAAGATGGTCCTATGCTCTATAAGAAAACAGGATGAGCAAGCCATGAGGAGCAAAGGAATAAGCAGCACTGCTCCATGGATTCTGCCCTGTCTGAGTTCCTGTCTTGACTTCCTTTGATCAGAGACTGGGACAAGTTGATTTCAGTCAAGTCTTGTCACAACAAGAATAAGTAACCCTAACCAAGACAGTTTCTTTCCAGCTTGAAAACCACACAAACTCTTTCGTGATCACCTGCTTATTGTGGGAGGGTCACGCACCTTAGCTGACATGACTTCAACTGAACTAGGTAATTTGTGGCAGGCAGCAGGTGGCAGTACCCCTGCTAGGAAAGAAACACCATTTGGAAGGAAGTGAGAGAGGTGAGGCAGCTAAATGGAGTTTGTGAACTGGTGACTGAGGCTTGCAGACAGGAGGGGCTAAAGAAGCGGTTTTCAACCTTCCTAACGCTGCCACCCTTAAACACAGTTCCCCATGTAGTCATGACCCCCAATCATAAAATTATTTTGTTGCTACTTTATAACAGTAATTTTGTTATAGCTATGAATCATAAATATCTGTAAATATCTAATATGCAGGATATCTGATATTCAACCCCAAAGGGGTCACGACCCACAGGTTGAGAGCTGCTGATCTAAAGCCACTTTGTTGCTTCCTTTCAGTTTCCCGTTGCTATCCATCACTATTCTCCCTTTCTCATGCCAGAGCATCCTTATACTGCCATCATCTGTATGAACCCAGGGTACCACACTTCTATGGTCAAGATACATCTAGTACCCAAGTTCACTGGTAAAAGATCTTTCGAGAGAAAAAAAGTGTGTTAAGGGGATGGGATAAGGACCACTCAGAGGTGACATAAGTGGGACAGCATTAGTCACGTTAGGCCGCGTGGGAATCCTAGCGCCTCTTAAAAGGGGACAATAACTGCTGGGTGAAAATGAGCATGAATTACATGGACAGATTATGTCTAAAGCTAGGATTGATACACAGCAATAAAAGGTCCTTTAAGGTGGGGGCTGGGGAGAAGATAATTCATTGGTTAAGAGCACTGGCTGTTTTTGCAGAGGACCCATGTTCAAAACCAGACTCTAAATGGCGGCTCACAACCATCTGTAACTCCGACTCCAGGGGACCTGACACCATCTTCCGGCCTCCATGGGCACTGGTGTGCGTGTGGAACAAACACTCACACAGAGAAGACACTCGTGCACACAAAATAACGAATAGACAAATCTTTCTTAAAGGGCCTTTTAAAGGTTAGAATTAAACATGGAAAGGGTGAGATAAGAAGTCAGCTCAGAGAGGGGAAAGGGGAGGTGGGTGGACAGAGGAGACACCAAGCATTTTAGATACTTGTTTATGAACCATTCTGATCAATTTCTTCCTTGACGTGCCATGTGTGTTTGGCTGTGATGATTCTGCTCACTGGGTTTCCTGAGGTTCTGACCGCCAGCCAGAAATAAGAATTGCTGCCCGCCAAGTCACATGATAGAGTTCTAACATCTGTTACCTACGAATGATGCAAAGTCACATATTCAGGGAATAACTGTCAGAGTGTTATCACTCCTTCAGGGTCAGTCATGAAGTACTGAAATTTCAGGAGGGGTTCTAATTTTTCTTCTGAAATTGAAGATTTCCTCCTCCTCCTCCTCCTCCTCCTCCTCCTTCTTAACTCTCTCTTATATGTTTTGTGTCATCAGCATCCCAAAGATGCCTCGTGTATTACATGTGTATTTTTACTCTCTTCTCTGTTGATACAGAATTAGGCATTTGTCCTAAACCTTATCCCCTGAGTGCCTCCAAAGTAGCATGATGTGTTTAGTATATGATAAGTGTTTAGTATATGTAAAATAAATGTGTTTAGTAATGTAATAACCACTCTAATTTTATTGGTATGCTAATTCTAGATGGAATATGAATTCTGAGCTGACGCGGTAGCTCACACAGCAGAGTGTTTGCTTAGCATGGACAAAAATCCCTGAGTTTGATCCTCAGCCCACCATAAGCTAGGCATAGTTGCTTAGAATAGTGATCCCAGCACTCAAAAGTGGAGGTCAGATGTCAGAAGTCTAAGGCCATCTTCATTACATAGTAAGTTCAAGGCCATCCTGGGAAACATGAGACTCTGTTTCAAAAAGGAAACAAATTAGTCAGCTGTATAGCATAGGTCATCTTCAAACTCCCAGGTCCCACCACTACTAGTGTGGTGACAGGGTTTCTGACTGAACCAATGGTTCATCCCACATCACTTACTTGCTTAAAGCCCTGAGAGAGTCCTGAGTATATGGTACCAGCTTTTGAGACACATGCATTCCTCAGTGTTACCTGGTCTCATGCTGACTTCTCCTTAGCTCACTAGTCCGGGTGGTCTCTGTTCAGTGAAATTATCTGAAGCACAGATACAGCGTGGAACAAGTGGGTTGTAACTTGAGGCAGTCTCCAGGGTGAGAATGGACAATGATCAAGGGGACTATCCCCATTTCCTTTCTGTTGCTTTAATAAGAGGTCCGGGGAGCAGAGGTTAGATGATAAAGAGTTTATTTTAGCTAACAATGTCTGTTTACTCTTCATTATTGTAGAACAAGGCAACATGAAGCTGAAGCAGCCAGTCAGAGTATAGCACAGCCAAGGGAAAAGAGAAATCAATACACATAGACTCATTTGCTTGGGCTCTCCTAAATTTCTCTACAAGGTTTCTCTTTCTCTATAAGGTTCAGGTTCTGTACCCACCCAGAGTGGGATGGGTCTTCCCACATCAATCAATTAAGACAATACCCAAAAACATGTTCACAGGCCAACCTGTTGTGGAAAACTCCTCACTGAGACTCTTTTCCCAAGTGGGTCTAGGTTGTGTCAGGTTGACAATTGAAGCTAACCATCACAGAGACCAACATGAAAAAAAAAATACACCTGAGGAGGTAAGAGTAGACAGAAACTATTGTGTCAGGTTTTTATTGTTGTTTGTTTGTTTGTTTTTTGATGTGGTAAGTGAGTGAATCTAAGTCCTCCCCATGACATCGCTACCAAAACTTCTGATTTTCACCAGGGCTATCCACACCAAGAAAACTTCAAAAAGAAGGACCAGGATAGAAGCTGTAGATCTCTAGGCATCCCAGTGTAGTGCAAGAATGGGTAAAATGAGATGACACCAGCCTAGATCACAAAAGTAGGACAGCCATGCATGAAAGATGTGGATGAACAAACACCAAGTAAGCATGGGAACCCAGCCAGCTTTCCGGTCCTTTCTACCAATGCCTCTTTAATCAGGGAACCTTTAACACATTAGTTGACCATAGAATACAGTTACTTTAAGGTATCTTCTATCTTTAAACTGCTATGATTCCATGTAATAAACAATATCACATGTGAGTTTCACCGGTAGGCTAGACCTACATTCAAAACATTAAAAATATTGGTATAATAATTTCAGCTAAGCGATAAAGTCAGAGACATCTTTGAGTCATGCTTACCTGGAGTGCAGGTATATATACTGGGTGCAGACATTAGTGACATGGAAGTATGTGTGCGGGCAACATACACACACAGTGCTTGACTCAGACACAACCAGACAAACATCCCAAAGGCAAGTGCACGCTTAACAAGGTCAACTTATCCAGCAATGGAAAGGGCAGCGTCGAAACCTTTACGTGTGCAATATTTCAATCAGAATATTGAATCAGGGCTTTCAAACATTTTCCATCAGTCTGAAAGGACAAGGTGGCAGCATTGACCAATAGGGTAAGTATTTTTACGTAAGATCTGATTGTTATACTCTGATTTTCAGTTTGAATTGTAATAGCAGACAAAATTTTCATAGTAGAGGGCCCATGAAAGAGTTTTAAATTTTAAGATTAATTGAAAGAGTTTTAAAATTTAAGATTAATTGAAACTGTCCTGGTTTGATTTAAGGCCTGCAGCTGTTCCTGTAAGAGAGGTATCCAGTTTCAAATAGAGTTACAAAGTCACAGTGCAAATAAATAGACCGGGGAGAGTTTCACAAGGAGAAGGTTAAAATTAACCCTGTGCATCCTAGTGTCAGCGTCTCTTTTATGAAAGGTTTGATACTAAGATATATATCTCTAAGTGTGTAATTTAGTCCATTTTAATTCATGCTGCCAGGCAGCAATAACTTCAAAGGTTAATGATTCAAAAAGTTGATACACTTAGGCCTGATAAAAATTAAATTGTCAGATAAAGGGTTGGTGAAGATTCTTTCCCAATCTGTAGGCAGGCGTTTTGTTTTGATGACGGTGTCCTTTGCTTTACAGAAGCTTTTCAGTTTCATGGGTCCCATTTATTGATTGTTGCTCTTAGAGCCTGTGCTGTTGGTGTTCTGTTCAGGAAGTTGTCTCCTGTACCAATAAGTTCAAGGCTTTTCCCCACTTTTTCTTCTAACCGATTTAATGTGTCTGGTTTTATGTTGAAGTCTTTGATCCACTTGGACTTCAGTTTTGTGCAGGGTGATAAGTGTGGATCTATTTGCATTTTTCTACATGTAGACATCCAGTTAGACCAGCACCATTTGTTGAAGATGCTGTCTTTTTTTCCATTGTATGGTTTTGGCATCTTTGTCAAAGATCAGGTGTCTATGAGTGTGTGGGTTTATTTCTGGTCTTCTCTTCAATTCCATTGATCCACCATTCTGTTTCTATGCCAGTACCATGCAGTTTTTATAACTGTTGCTCTATAGTACAGCTTAAGATCAGGGATGGAGATACCTCCAGAAGATCTTTTATTGTAGAGGATTGTTGTAGCAATTCTGGGTTTCTTGTTATTCCATATGAAGTTGAGAATTTTTCTTTCCAGGTCTGTAAAGAATTGTGTTGGCAATTTGATGAAAAGAGCATTAAATCTGTAGATTGCTTTTGGTAAGATGGCCATTTTTACTATGTTAATCCTGCCACGCGATGAGCATGGGAGATCTTTCCATCTTCTGATATCTTCTTTTAATTCTTTCTTCAGAGACTGGAAATTTTTTTCATACAGATCTTTGACTTGCTTGGTTAGGGTTACACCAAGGTACTTTATATCATTTGTGGCTATTGTAAAGGGTGTTGTTTCCCTAATTTCTTTCTCAGCCCTTTTGTCTTTTGTATACAAGAGGGCTACTGATTTTTTTTTTTTTTAGTTAATTTTGTATCTGGCCACTTTGCTGAAGGTATTTATCAGCTGTAGGAGTTCCCTGGTTGAGTTTTTGGGGTCACTCACTTATATTATCATATCATCTGCAAATAGTGATAATTTGACTTCTTCCTTTCCAATATTTATCCCCTTGATCTCCTTCAACTGTCTTATTTCTCTAGCAAGGACTTCCAGAACTATGTTGAAGAGATATGGGCTAATATCCAGTATATCTAAAGAACTAAAAAAGCTGAAAAGCAGCAAACTAAGTAATCCAATTAAAAAATGAGGAACAGAGCTAAACAGAGAACTCTCTGTAGAGGAATATCAAATGGCAGAGAAACACTTAAAGAAATACTCAACGTCATTAGCCATTAGGGAAATGTAAATCAAAACGACCCTGAGATTTCACCTTACACCCATCAGAATGGCCAAGGTGAAAAACTCAAGTGACAACACATGCTGGAGAGGTTGTGGAGAAAGGGGAACCCTCCTCCACTGCTGGTGGGAATGTAAACTTGTACAACCACTCTGGAAAGCAATCTGGTGCTTTTTCAGACAACTAGGAATAGCGCTTCCTCAAGATCCAGCCATACCACTCCTAGGCATATATCCAAAAGGGGCTCAAGTACACAATAAGGACATTTGCTCAACCATGTTTGTAGCAGCTTTATTTGTAATAGCCAGAAGCTGGAAACAGCCCAGATGCCCCTCAACTGAAGAATGGATGCAGAAATTGTGGTACATCTACACCATGGAGTATTACTCTGCAATGAAAAATAAGGAAATCATGAAATTTGCAGGTAAATGGTGGGACCTGGAAAGGCTCATCCTGAGCGACCTGTCCCAGAAGCAGAAAGACACACACGGTATATACTCACTCATATAGACAAATAACATAGGATAAACCTACTAAAATCTGTACATCTAAAGAAACTAATCAAGAGAGAGGACCCTGCTAAAATGCTCAATCCCTATCCTGAAAGGTAAAGAGGACGGACATCAGAAGAAGACGAAAACAGGAAACCACTTAGGAACCTGCCACAGAGGGCCTCTGAAAGGCTCTGCCCTGCAGACTATCAAAGCAGATGCTGAGACTTATGGCCAACTGTTGGGCAGAGTGCATGGAATCTTATGTAAGAAGTGGGAAATAGTAAGATCTGGAGAGGAGAGGACAGGAATCCCACAAGGAGAGGAACAGAACCAGAAAATTTGAACACAGGGGTCTTCCCAGAGACTCATACTCCAACCAAGTACCAGGCATGGAGATAACCTAGAACCCCTGCACAGATGTAGCCCATGGCAGTTTAGTGTCCAAGTGGGTTACATAGTAATGGGGAGAGGGACTGACTTTGACATAATCTAATTGGCCTGCTCTTTGATCACCTTCCCCTGAGGGGGAGCAGCCTTACCAGGCCACAGAAGATGACAATGCAGTCACTCCTGATGTGATCTGATAGACTAAGATCAGAAAGAAGGACAGGAGGACCTCCCCTATCAGGGGACTTGGGAAGGGGCATGGGTGAAGAAAGGGGAGGGAGGGTGGGACCAGGAGGGGAGGAGGGGAAGGCTTATGGAGAGATACAAGTGAATAAAGTGTAATTAATAAAATTAAATTAAAAAAATTTAAATTGTCTGATTTTTTTTAAAAATAAAGACACTTAAGCATCAGATCATTCACATAATTTGTTAAACTGATATATTATCTTCCTTGAAAATAGCTGTCAGCTTTTTAATATGTAAAGTTTATTTACCTTCTGTTTCTTGTGGTAACCATGATGCAAGTTTCTTCTCCTCAAATAATAAAGTTTCTTACAACGGGGCTTAAGGAAAGTGTTTTCCAAAGAGTGTTATTGGCTAGTTTCCTATCTCTGGGTAAGAAACGGGAACCCATAAAGCAGTGAGACCCAAGTTCTGGGCGCTGTGTTCGAACTCTGAGTGATTGGGTGAGGAATGAGGTTAGAGCTCACCAAAGACGTCCTCTTTCTCCTTGAAGGCAAAGCGTCCCAGAAAGTAGTTCAGGGTTTGCATGTCGGGGTGCTGGCTTTGCAGCAATGGTTGGGGTTCTGTTCGTCTCTGGTTTCTGCTTGGCACACCCGAGGGTGCAGGCTGAAATATGTTCCCAGTTTTAAGAGAGTCTGAGCGATTGAAGTCACCGGGTAAATTTAGATTCGCCTGTTGCTCCAGGACGGGCAGAAACCTGAGCCAAGGCAGCTGGTGGGGGTAGGGGTGGAGGTGGAGGAGACAGTGAACTCGCTCAGTGTGCTCAGTGTCTGTCTCACCCTACACAAAATGGGAGCTTAAATGTTTCCACTTCCACAGAGTTTGGGCCCTCATCGGGAGTCAGTTCATCAGTGTGTTTTCTGAGTCGCCAAGGTAAGCAATCAGTTTCCACTTGGATTTTGTATAATTAGTATGTAACTAATGAATCAGATATGTTCCAGGTTTCTTTTTTTCTTCACTGACAGTGTAATGGTTAATAATCTAAAACAATGCTGAGTAAATAATCTCAATTATATTTTAGTTACTAACAAAATCCAGTTCCCCTCTTATTTTATCTGTATAACTTACCCCAGCGGCTTCTGTGTTCTGCATTTTGCACGGCTGTGTTGCTGACATCTGCATACTTGTCATGGCAGTGTGACTGTATTATGGGATGTTGACTCTGACAATTAATCGGAGAAAGTATGCTCTTTAAACTCACCTTCAGCTCCACTCAAACCTTACCAACAGACTTCCTGATGCTTCAGACTTTCTGGGTGGTTTTCTTAGAGACACTAATAGATGAAAATGAGAACAAGGGTCAAGGTGTTTTGGAAACTGAAAATAAGCAAACTGTCAGCCAACTTCCCAAACTGTTCTTGGACTATTTCCCTCCCAAGATTTGGGGAAAAGTGATGTGTACAGACAAAAGCCATCCTGTGGGATTACTGTAAAAAGGAACTGTTGCTTTTGACTGCTCAAATTGGGGTTGTTTCTTTGTGTTACTACGTTACCATGTGGAGATTGGAAAATCTGAGTTACTTTTGAAGGAATGAAGAAATGCCAGGGAAAGAACAATTGGACTGGATGAAAGACTTGCCCCCAGGATGGGGTGAGTCTGGGTTCACAGGAACTACAAACAGTGGACTTTTCTTGGAAATATCTAGATACAAGGAGGTCCACTTTGGGAATTTCAAAACTAGTGATTCAGTTTTGTGGGTTCTAGAATGACCAAAGGGAAACAGTGTCTCAGACTGTTTAGATCTTTGATTCAGAAGACTGCCAAGTCCAAGTACTCACATGAGCATAAGAAAGATGGCAGTTAAATACTGCAAATAATACCTTTCCATCTTGTCCTATAAAAATACACTTCCTGAGGCTGGAGATAGAGTTCTGTGATACAGTGCGTGCCTAGTCTGTGTGAAGTCCCAGATTCACAAATAGCTGGATGATGCGAGCGAATGAAAAAAAGAAATAAAAAGGAAAGGAAAAGACATGACTGCTTTTATGTGTGGCACAAGTATGGAAGTTTATTGTAGATAAAAGGGAGAGTGTAGCCAGAGGCAGACACATACGGGAGAGTCCAGAGTGGTCTCAGGACCTGAACCACTTGGGGGGGGGAGAAGTGAAAGGGGAGAGAGGAAAACCAGGTGTAGCAGCCAGGAGGCCGAAGGTGCAAGAGGCGGGCCACCAAAATGTCTGGATTATATAGGAAGAGCTCCTGGGGGAGGCAGCCCAGCCCTGAGCTGGAGAGTTCAGGGAAGAGGGCAGGGTACGCCAGCCAGACCCTGTAATAGGTAGGGACTGAAGGGTGCTGGGAGAACCTGGCAGCCAGGCCATTTTGATATTGTAAATAAACACCTCAGCCTTTTGTTCTATGTTTGAAACTAGATAGATAGATAGATAGATAGATAGATAGATAGATAGATAGATAGATAGATAGA
>NW_026585643.1:6968436-6988963 GCF_907164565.1 Psammomys obesus | reverse complement strand
AGATAGATAGATAGATAGATAGATAGATAGATAGATAGATAGATAGAAGTGTAGACAGACAGGCAGGCAGACAGATTATATACAAATATAGTCAGTTTATTAAACTAAACTCCTAACAAACTACAACCTATTCCTGTTCAGACTTTCTCGGAAACTTCTCTATATCACAATGACAAAATCAAAAGGCATCTATAGGGGAAGAAATGACAAAGGTAGAACCACAGAACTATAGGGCCTTGTCATTGGGCCAGAGAAGGATAGAGCTATACAGATGCTGGTTGGGAGGACAGAGGGGGGAAGGTGGAGGGTGGAAGATGGGGTTGAGTAAAGGCCTGAGGGAGTGAGCTTGGTTTGATAAGGGTCCAGCCATGTCAAGGGCCATGATGCCTTAAACCCATGGGAAATGGGAAGGCATCTCCAGGGCTAGGCTAATTTTTGTTCCAATAGGCTCTGTGTGGGTGTTGATACAGTGTAAAGAAAATCCACCAAAGCTTTCTCTGCCTGCCCCTGACTGTTCCTATTGAGAATAGTTAAACCTGACTCCCTTTTCAACTAAGTATAACTGCTTATTTTTCTATATGTTACAAGCCCATCTCAGTGTTCAACTATATGCAATAACCCCGTCCTCTGTTCAACTGTATAGAATAAATACCCTGGGCTTCTGGGATGCTGTGGCTTCTCCATCAGATAGCCCAGAACACCCAATACCAACTTTTCTGTGTCCATGTGCCTGCCCTTTCTTCATTTCCTCATCACCCCAGTCAGGGTTCTGCGGACCAAGCTCTGCAAGGACAAGACAATTATTTGTGGCTTTATAAAGCATGCCAGATTTCTCTCAATCTCCCTCAAAACATCTAAGTGAGCTGGACTCTAGGGAGACTGGTGCACACTGACACACATGCAGGCAAAACACACATGCACATAAAAATAAATAACTTCGATAAACTGGCATTGCAAATCTTTTCTTCTGATTAACTCATTGTACACAGTTACAGAATAGGGTATAATATTTTAATATGTTTATACATGAACTCAGGGCAATCAGCCATATCTATTATCTTAAATATTTATTACTTCTTTGTAGTGATAGCACTCCAAATTCTAGCTTCCGGATATTTTTGAAACATCTGATGCATCTTCTAAAACACAGGTAATAACTTGCTTGTTGCTATGACAAAATATCAGACCAAAGGCAACCCAAGAAAGAAAAGGTTTATTTTAGCTCATCGTTTGAAGCCATGTAGTTCATCACTGTGGAGAAGGCATAGCTGCAGGAGCAGGGACAGCTGGTCAACCATTATACTTGCAGTCACAAATCAGGG
Source organism: Psammomys obesus (assembly GCF_907164565.1). Taxonomy (NCBI): domain Eukaryota; kingdom Metazoa; phylum Chordata; class Mammalia; order Rodentia; family Muridae; genus Psammomys; species Psammomys obesus. The sequence goes on along the minus strand of NW_026585643.1, from coordinate 6,987,641 downwards.
CGGGTAAGAAATGAATGCTGGTGCTCGGTTGGTCCCCCACCCTTTATTCAGTCCAAGATCCCAGTTCATGCGATGCTACCACCTACATTCAGGGTGGATATTTTCCCAGTTAAACTTCTCTAGAAACATTCTCATCCAAAGGTGTACCTCCTAGGTCATTCTAAATCCAGTCAACTTACAATGAAGATTGTTTTTAACCTACTGTGAGACAGACAACAAGATGTTATTTCTCCTAAATATAACCTAGCATCTGTTGATCAACCTCTCTCCATCCCTCCCTACCTTGACCTTTCCAGCCTCTGGAAACCAACATTCCACTCTGAATTTCTATGAAACATTTTTTTTTGAGACTATGTAGCTTTGCCTTTCCTAGAACTCACTATGGAGACCTGGCTGGCCTCAAACTCACAGAGATCTGCCCAGCTCTGCCTCCTGAATGCTGGGATTGAAGGGTGTACCACCATGCCCAGTTCTTTATATTTTACACAAGTGAAGTCATGTGGTGCTTGGCTTTCTGTGTGTCTTATCTCACTTAGCATTGTAATGCCCAATACTGTGTGTGCTATCACAAGCAACAGGATTTTGTCCTTCTTGAGGCTGCGGAACATTCTGCTGTTTTCACGGGGACTGCATTTTCTTTGCCCAGTCATCAAAAGCAGCACACTGTTGATTCTGTACTTTGGCTTTTGTCACTACTGCTCAGTAGATGTAGGATGCTCATGTCTTTTCGGCACACAGGTCTCAGTTCCCATGGCTATGGAGAAGCCTGTAACAGGATTGCAGGATCATATGGATGTTCTGTTTTTAACTTTCTGAGGAAACCCCATATTTTAAAGTGTGTAATGTCTGTGCTAATTCGCATTCCACCAATACTATGAAAGAGCTACATTTTTCTCCACACTTCACCAACATTTGCGATCCATTGTCTTTTTTATAATAGCCATTCTAATAGATATGATGATACCATAGGTTTGAATAGTGAATATAGTTTTTGTTTACATGACAAACTAGAGTCACCTAAGAAGAAGACACCCCAGGTGAGGAATTGCCTCTAGTGGATTAGCCTGTGGGAATGACTGAGGGACATGACATTTTCTTTATTGATGGCTTGTGTGGGAGGGTCCAGCTCACTGTGGGTGGTGCCAAATCTGCAATGGTGGTCCTGGGTGGTATAAAAAAGCAGGCCAAACAAGCCAGGAGGAACAAGCCAGTAATCAGCTTTCCACCATGGCCTATGAATTTCCACCTCTAGGCTCCTGCTTGAGCTTATGCCCCGACTCCCTTTGAAGAGAAGTCTGATCCGTGTGTACAGAGGTTAGCTGATCCACTGGTTTCTCTCTGGGCACCTGCATCTATTTGGGAATATCTGAGACACAGTGGCTTGCCTGGATATCACGCCTCCCCAGTTCTCGTCTCTCTGTCTAGACTGCTAATATACCGCAATTGGTCACACTGTGCTACACAGCAGTCACCCTGGAAATAGGTTCACGTGGCTGATAGCTGGGCCAAAACCATAGGGCACAGAGGCGGAGTCTGCATAGTGCAGGCGAGAGAACAGTAGGTGGCCGGGTGTCACATACAGAAGTAGGCAGTCACGGAAAAAGGCAGGCCCTGACTGTTACATGATGCAGAAGAAAACACTGGGAATCTCTGTGACATATTAGGAAGAAAACAGCAGGTGCCTACTCTGCTATCACACAGAAGGGAACCGTAGGCACCTAGCCTCCATCCACAGGAAGAACCGGGAAGGCATTAGGTCTTTCACCCACCACACTCACATTCCCAGGATAGCACAGAGGAGGACACAGAAGGTGCCCGCTGCCACATGATACGGGAAACTTAAGCACCCTCTACAATGACCCAGAAAACAAAACCAAAGGCTCTAGGCATTCCCTGTCACATGACAGAAGGAAGCACTGCATCGCAGGTGCCCACTGTTGCCTGGCACAGACGTGCTGGGTCTCAGCCCTCAGCAGCTGCTCAGAGCATGTCGTTACTCCCGCTGCGGCCAGTTACAACTTTTTCATTCCTATCTGATGCTTATCCCTAAAACTATTTGGTCATTGGAATGTGGTCATGAATTTGGGGCAATGATGAAAATAAGTTCATATTATTCATTTCACTATGGAAAGGACCACCTATATGCACACGTGCATATTTCTAGCTCAGTCCTGTAAATCCATGCAGACGATGGCCGTTGCTCCAAGGTACATTCACACTTCAGTCTTGTGTAGATGGAGCAGTTGGGGTCAGGGAGAAGTGGCCCTTGGCAGCAGCCTGGGCCCAGATGTCCCCATGGCATCTGGTGGCAGTGCAGGCCACCCATATTAGCATGTCCTCCCTTGGCAGCATGGCCCTCAGATATCCATATGGTCTCCAGTGGCAGCTCAGACCACAGAGATCTGCTTGGCAATTGGAAATAATTCAGGCCACCAGCATCAGCCCAGACCCCAGCCACAGCAGGACCCAGATATGGCTACAGTCTACCTTTCTCCACAGTATATGAATCTCTTGGTTTTGCTTTCTCTTCCATCTCTCCACCACATACTCCATCTTTCCCATCTCTCCATCACACATTTATCTATAGTTGTAGCACAGCAGGTGCTTGGGTGTCTTTCTTCTGGCCTCCCTGGCCTGCATCTTCTGTGGTGTTTTCTGAGAGCTACCTTCCAATATACAAATTTTATTTCCAGCTTGTCCTGGTTTGCCCTCTGTGGTGGTCTGAAAGAGAATGGCCCCAATGGCCCATATAATTGAATGCTTGGTCCACAGTTGGTGAACCATTTGGGAAGACCAAGGAGGTTTGTCACTGGAGGGGGGGGTCTTAGAGGTTTCAAAAGCCTGACCTATTCCCAGTCTTTCTCTCTCTGTGTCTGTCTGTCTCTCTCATCCTGCATGTCTTTCTGTCTGTCAATCTCCCCACCCCCTCCCCAGGTGGTGGTGTCTCAAGATGTAAGCTCTCAGCTAGTGCTCTCAGTGCCATGGCTGCACACCTGCTGCCGTGCTCCCAGCCATCATGCTCAAAGACTCTCAGCTTCGGAAATTATAGGCCCCAAATAAACCTTGTCTTCTGTAAGTTGCCTTGGCCATGGTGTATTCTCATAGCAATGGAAAAGTAGTAAGACATTCTTTACTGCTGTTGAATGAACACACAAATGTTTATTTGGCATAGAGGTCCTTCCCACAGACCATCACTGAGGGAAGTCAGAGCAGGAACATGGAGACAATAAATGAAACCATGGGAAAATTCTGCCTACTGGCTCACTCCCCAGGCTTATTTCTGGCCAGAGGTAGCCTACTGACAGTGAGCTAAGCCTTCCAACATCAATCTTTATTCAAGAAAATGCTGAGGTCTTTGGACTTTAGTTTTGTGCAGGGTAATAAATATTGATCTATTTTCTTTTTCTTTTTTTTTTTTTGCATGTAGACATCCAGTTGGACCAGCACCATTTGTTGAAGATTCTGTCTTTTTTCCATTGAATGGTTTTGGCTTCTTTGTCAAAAATCAAGTATTCATAAGTGTGTGGGTTTATTTCTGGGTCCTCTATTCGGTTCCTTTGATCCACCATTCTGTTTCTATGCCAAGACCATGCAGTTTTTATTATTATTGCTCTGTAGTGCAGCTTGAGATCAGGGACGGAGATGCCTCCAGACGATCTGTTGTTGTACAGGATCATTTTGGAAATTCTGGGGTTTTTTTGTTTCTCCATATGAAGTTGAGAATTTTTCTCTCAAGGTCTGTGAGGACAGGAGCACCACAAGGACCAAATATATCTGGGCCCAGGGGTCTTTTCTGAGACTGTTTCTCCAACCAAGTCCATGAATGGAGCTAACCTAGAACCCCTGCCCAGATATAGCCCATCACAGCTCAGTATCCAAGTGGGTTCCCTAGTTAGGGGAACAGGGACTGTCTCCAACATGAACTCAACTGCTAGCTCTTTGACCTCCCCCCTATCCCAGAGGGAGGAGCAGCCTTTCTAGGCCACAGATGAGGACATAGTAGCCAGTCCTGAAGAGACCTAATAAGTTAGGATCAGATGGAAAGGGAGGAGGACCTCCCCCATCAGTGGACTTAGAGAGGGGCAGGGAGGAGATGAGGGAGAGAGGGTGGGATTGGGAAGAAATGAGGGAAGGAGCTACAGCTGGAATACAAAGTAAATAAACTGTAGTTAATATAAAAATAAAAATTTAATTTAAAAAAAAGAAAAAAAGAAAATGCCCCCACAGATTGCCTACAGGCCAATCTGATGAAGGCATTTTCTCAATTGAGTTTCTTTCTTCCCAGATGACCCTTGTTTGTGTCACTGATTAACAAGCAGAATATACTTATAAGTTATGGGTGTTTGAATAAAAATGGCCCCTATAGGCCCATAGAGAGTGGCACTATTAGGAGGCGTGGCCTTGCTGGAGTAGGCGTGGCCTTGTTGTAAAAACTATATCAGTAGGGATTGGACTTTGAGATCTCAGATGCTCAAGCCAGGCCCAGCATCTCTCTCTCTCTCCCACCTTGCTGCTGTGGATCTGGATATAGAACTCTCAGGTCTTTCTCCAGCACCACATCTGCCTGTATGCTTGCTGCCATGATAATAAGGGAATAAACCTCCGAAACTGTAAACCAAACCCAGTTAAATGTTTTCCTTTATCAGAGTTGCCATGGTCCTGGTGGCTCTTCACAGCAATAGAAACCCAAACTAAGATACCAGTACACATCTAGTATGATCTGTCAGATATGTGAGATCCAATAAACTCTGTAATTGTAAACGACATAACTCACCCTTTGAGTTCTTAGTATAATTGAATTTGTTAGTTTTCAAGAATCTAAGTTTTTTTTAACATGTCTTCCACCCTACCCCCTGCAAGCCATACAAAGTTTTGGCATTTTGTTTGTTTGAAAGTCTGGCCACAACACATACTGGAGAGAATGTGGAGAAAGAGGAGCCCTCCTCCATTGCTGGTGGGAGTGTAAATTTGTACAACCACTTTGGAAATCAATCTGGCACTTTCGCAGACAATTAGGAATAGTGCTACCTCAAGATCCAGCTATACCACTCCTAGGCATGTATCCAAAAGATGCTCAAGTATACAACAAAGACATTTGCTCAACCATGTTCATAGCAGCTTTATTCATAATAGCCAGAATCTGGAAACAACCCAGATGTCCCTCAACTGAGGAATGGATACAGAAATTGTGGTACATTTAGACAATGGAATACTACTCAGCAATTAAAAACAAAGAAATCATGAAATTAGCAGGCAAATGGTGGGATCTAGAAAAGATCATCCTGAGTGAGGTATCCCAGAAGCAGAAAGACACACATGGTATTACTCATTTACAAGTGGATATTAAACATATAATATAATATAATATCATATCATATCATATCATATATAATACATATAATATACATATAAACATACTAAAATCTGTCCACCTAAAGAAGCTAAGCAAGAAGGAGGCCCCTGGGTAAGATGATCAATCAAGTCAAATGGGATGGACATCGGAAGAGAGAGAAAAGAGGGAACAGGACAGGAGCCTACCACAGAAGGCCTCTGAAAGACTCTACCCAATAGGGTATCAAAGCAGATACTGAGACTCATAGCCAAACTTTGGGCAGAGTGCAGGGAATCTTATGAAAGAAGGGAGAGATGAAAGACCTGGAGAGGACATTCCCTCCATTAGGAGAGCAACAGAACCAAAAAATCTGGGCACAAGGGTCTTTTCTGAGACTGATACTCCAACCAAGGACCATATATGGAGATATCCTAGAACCCCTGCACAGATGTAGCCCATGTAGTGTCCAAGTGGGTAGCTTGGGAACAGGACTGTCTTTGACATGAACTCAGTGGCTGGCTCTTTGATCATCTCCCCCTGGGGGGCGGGCAGCCTTACCAGGCCACAGAGGAAGACAATGCAGCCAGGCCTGATGAGACCTGATAAGCTGGGGTCAGATGGAAGGGGAGGAGGACCTCCGCTATCAGTGGGCTGGGGGGTGGGCGATGGGCATGGGAGGACAAAAGAGAGGGAAGGTAGAATTGGGAGGGTATAAAGGAGAGGGCTACAGCTGGAATACAAAGAAAATAAATTGTAATAAATGAATAAATAAATAAATTAAAAAAGAAAGTCTGGCCATATAGCTCGATGTGGCCTTGAACTAAAGTCCCTGCTGTCTGAGGTGTCAAGTGGTCGGAGCGTAAGTGGACAGCCCTATACCTGGCTCCCTGTATGTCTTGTTAACTCCTTTGGAGCAGGGCTCATTTGTAAGTCACATTGGCCCAACTGCTGACAGTATCTTATCTAGAGCAGACCCGTAAGTAAGGGCTGGTTGAAATACGGAATGTTGTTGACCAGCCTTTATTTAGGAAGACAGAATGGCAGTTCATTCAATCATCAGCCTGTATAATAAGAATTAAAGATGCGATGGGAGCAAAGGTGGTTATGTTCTCCCAGAGAACTTGAGTGAGCTCACCTCCCAACACCCACAAGGTGGCTCACAAGCATCTGTAACTCCAGTTCTAGAAGGATCAACACCCTTGTCTAGCCTCTGTGGGCACTGAATATACATGGCTCAAGACATACATGCGGGCAAGACCCTCCTACACATAAAATAAATCATTTCTTAAAAGAAGAATCAAAGAATATGCAAGATGGAATACTCATCTATAAGATTGTTTTGCTTAAATAGCAAATGAGAGCTATGAATTAAAAAGTGAAGTAAATCTGATGTTTCTATAAAAACATTAATGATTTATGTCTAATGTACATTGTAAAAATACTGATATTTAGGTAGTGGTGGTGCACGCCTTTAATGTCAGCACTTGGGAAGCAAAGGCAGGCAGATCTCTGTGAGTTCAAGGCCAGCCTGGTCTACAGAGTAAGTTCCAGGACAGCCAGGGTTACACAGAGAAATCCTGTCTCAAAAACCCAAAACCAAAAACAAACAAACAAGAAAACCCAAAACAAGCAAACAAACGAAAAACCAAAAGAAAAAACCAAAAAGCCCCTGATATTTAGATTTAAGTGATGCATTTAAAGTCAATAATAATTAAGTATAACACAAATATATTTTGAAGGATAGTGAGCAGGAAGTGTAATTTTTAATGCTAACGTAAGTCATTTAAAACTAGTTTATAAAATTAAATTTTGTTCAGTATACATATATACTGCAGAATTAGTTCCATGTCATTGAGTTTAGGTATGAAGTTCTAGAATATTCGCTCCCTCCATTACTGTTGTACAAGGTTATAAATAGTGCTGTGTGTTTTCAGGTCTACAATTTCATGCCAGCATGAATTGCACATTGCATGACCTCAAAGCACTGGGGAGCTGCCCGTCTGCCCATGCTGATTAGAATGAGTACCTGAGAGACATTATCTGAATTTCTAGGTTCCTTTTCCATAGGTATTTGGTGTCAGTATAAACAACAAACAAAATCAGCTCTTTGGGGTGGGAGTGAGCGTGGTGCCCCGTGTAGCCCTGGCTGTCCTGGAACCTGCACCGTAGAGCAGGCTGGCCTCCAGCTCACAGAGATCCTGCCTCTGCCTACCCAGTGCTGGGATTAAAGTTGTGGCACCACCACTGCCCGGCCCCAAATATCAGTGTTTGTGTAACTTGCACATTAGATAGAAATCATCAGTGTTTTTATATAAACATCAGATTTGCTGCATTTTTTTTATTCACAGCTCTCTATTTGCTATATAAGCAAAGCCTTCTTGTAAATGAGTATTCCGTCTCCTGCTCTCCCTACCCTCTCTGGCATCTGGGATTACAGGTGTGCACACCAGAGCCAGCTTCTGGTTAGGTCTAGGGTAAAATTATTTTCTAGACTCATAATAAATCAGTATTGACAACTAAATTCTCTCTCCTCCCTCCTTCCCTTCTCCTGTCCCTCTGCCTCCTCCCCTCCCCAAGAAGATGGTTCGAGAACAGTATACCACAGTTACTGAGGGCTTCCACCTCGAGAGGCCTGAGAGCCAGCCTGTCTACAAGATCGGCATTTACGGCTGGAGGAAGCGCTGCCTCTACCTCTTCGTTCTTCTCTTGCTCACAACACTCATCCTGAACCTCGCTCTCACAATCTGGATTCTAAAAGTGATGTGGTTTTCTCCAGTGAGTATTACCACTTTCTGAGCATGCTCCTAATGTGTTTGCTGGATTATCGCCTTAACCGTATGTGGATAGACGCTTCCTGACTGCCTCAGGGTTTTCAGTGGCTACATGGCATCATTTTTGCTTTTTCTGACTCACTGTAAGCTATAGAGATATAGATATAGACTTTTTTTTCTTTATCATGTTGCACTTTTCATTAGTCATTATCTCTAGATGGTAGAAAAACTCTAATCTTGAATTTGTGGTTGACTGGTTCACGATATCTTAGTGGTCATTTGTAGAATACAGTCTATAGAAGTATATAAATCACAAGTTTTTCCTCATGTCTCCAATCCTGTATGTTTAGCATTTGCATACCTTACTCTTCTTTAATTAAATTACCTAATGAAATATGTGAGGCAGGTATTTGTTTTTAAAGAGGCTTTTTTGTTTTTCATTTAGTGTTTTGTTTAACTCTTTTCTTTATTCTTGATAATTCTATGCATGTATACATTAAAATATGATCTTATCTACTCCCATTCCCCCTCCAGTTCTCCCCATATCTCTCTTAACAGATCCAACTTTCAATTTTACGTCATTTTTTAAAAAATAACCCACTAAATCTAATCAGTGCTGCCCATATGTGAGGGGATGCAGGGCCATGCACTGGAGCCTGAAGATCTCCTGACGGTAGTCACATCCTGTAAGAAGCATGACTCTCTCTCCCTCTGCCATTATCCACCGTCATAGCTCCACAGTAAGGGTTGCGCCCCAGACCGTCTACCTGTCTATGACAGGATTTTGACTGCCTTGATCCACGAAGGTGACCACTGCTGCTGTGAGTTCACCTCCTCATCCTCCAGCTCTTAAGTTCTTTCCGCCTCCTTCTCCCTGATGTCCACCAAGCCCATTGGGAAGGAGGTTTATAGAGATGTCCTATTTAGAACTGATGACTTGGGCTAAAAAGCGGAGAACTTTGTTCGCTCACAATTTTGGAGGTTTGGGGACCTCAACGTGCCTGGTGGTAATGCAAGAAAGCATGTGGCAGGAGGAATCACACCAGCCAGAGTGAGTGGGGAGCAGCTGTGACCTTTATCACAACCCTCCATGAGAACTAACTAGAGCCCCCAAACAAATATCTCAGGCTCTTCCAAGTAGGAGTTGCCATTGACCCAAGGACCTTCCACGAGGACCCACCTCTGAAAAATCCATACCCACCGCAGAACTGCCATCCTCAATGGCCAAGCTGCCAACACAGGAGGCCTTGAAGCAGTGGTTCTCAGCTTCCTAATGCTGCCACCCTTTAATACATGTTATGGTGATCCCAACCATAAAATTATTTTCATTGCTGCTTCATAACTGTAATTTTGTTAGTGTTATGAATCATAATGTATGTATCTAATATTTCTAATGGTCTTAGGTGACCCATGTGAAAGGATCATTTGACCCCCAGGGGATCATGACCCACAAATTGAGAACCACTACCATGGAGGGACACACTTAAACCATGCCCAAGCCGGAGCAATGAAATATTTGCATGTTTTAAACACTCTGTTTTGATGCACACAAATATGTTTGCGAACACTTAAATATGCACAACAGATTTAGAAACTAAGATGCCAGCAGTCTTAAAGAATTTATTCTAAACATTCCCACATGTTAAAAATAATTGCACAACCTTCTTTGCCTTGATATTTTGTGTACATTTTGTGGTGCTGGGAAATGAACACATGGCCTTTTGCATGTTAGTCAAGTACTCTACCATTAAGGTATGTCCCAAGAAGCCCTTGTGTTGTGCCTTTGGGGATGGGGGTTCTCATTTAATGTAGAATACATTCATTTAGCAAGATACATCTAGTGAGATAAAAATTCTACTACAAGGGACATCACAGTCTAGTCGGTATGTTTTTTCCCAGGCAGCTGAGGGTGTGATGTGTGCTCTCTCCAAGAATGATAACTAAAGTCTGAGGTTCAAGCATGAAATGCACTCAGTAAGTCCTACATTTTCTGTGCCCTTGTTTCTGTCCTGCCATGGCTTAAGCCAATAGCTATCATTACTCTCTTTACATAATAAACATTTCTATTTCTACACATTCTGGTACAATACTCATAACATTAAAATATAGCTCAAAAGCACTGAATATATTTAGTGTAAAGTACCATAATTTTATTTACTACAGTATATTATTATTTTTATTATTAGAAATTATTATAAATTATGTGAATTAACATATTGATATTAATATGTGTATTAATATGAGTGTATTAACATTAGACAATATGGAATATGATTTCTAGGTTAGAACTTATACTGATAATACTTCTGCAGCAGCATGATGGTATTGGCTACCAAGGCCCAGCATTTTTTCATGAAGGCTGGACAGCTGAAAATGTATTAGCTACTTTTCTATTGCTATGATAAAACACCACAGCTAAAGCAAATTAGCAAAGGGACTTTTTTTTTTTTTTTGCTTTAATCAGAGTAGTAATGCCATGTTAATTATTCAACTATCAACCCACTCTCTTTACTTCTTCTATGTTAATGTGACTGGAGCTCCTCAGAGGGTCTGGGACCCTTCGCAATAGCCATGTGTACCTTCAAAATTATGATGGCATGTTCTAGAATGTGGCAGTCAACAGGAGATGTGGCAAAAATCAAAACTCTCAACAAAACAAAACAAAACGGTTGGACAACTCAGCGTGAAAGCTTGAATGAAGTGTTTATTTTTATGCTCTTTGCTTCTGCCTTAGTTACTTTTCTGTTGCTGTGATAGAAGAAAAGTTTATTTGGGCTTACAGATGCAGGTGTATAAGACCCCACCATCATGGTGGGGATGGACAGCATCTGGAAGGCATAGTGGTCAAAGCAGGAAGCCAAAAGCTCACATCTTCAATAGCAAACACAAAACAGAGAGTGAATCAGAAGTGAAAGGCAAGACTGTACACTCTTGGAGCCCACCCCAGTGACACACTCCAAACAACAAAGCTGCATCTCCTAGACCTTCCCAAGCAGTGCTATCTACTGGGAACCAAGGATTCAACTTCCTGAGCCAGTTCAGGTGACTCATCCAAATTACCACAACTTCCTTCTTTTCTAGGGCACTTGACATAACAAATGACTCTGTGGCCCTTCCTGGATGATTTTATGCCCATATACTTGGCTTATGGATTTTAAACAAGTGTTGGCCTCTCATTTTTGTGGACTGAGACTCCAAATCACATGCAGACCTGAATCTTAACTTTATGATCATCTGCACTGCATTAAAAACAATTAGATGATTAGTATAGTAGCCACTAAATGCCTTACACTGTTACAAACCTTCACTTTTAAATACCTTTAGTTGCTTTTTAATAACCTACTTGGCAGAATTCTAAGATGTCTCCATGATGTCTCCCCTCTGGGTTACAGTCCCTGTAGCCCTACCCTTGAGTGTGGGTGGGCCTATGGTTTGTTTTAACCAGTAGAAGATGGTGAAAGAGATGGGCTGGCATTCCTTCTATTACCTTATAAATGCACCATGAAGAAGTCTTCAGGTATAAGTAAGGCTTCAAATCAGTTGGTTTTGAATTCATGAAAAGGTGGGTTTGGTCCTTGTTGTAAGGATTATTGTAGGGATTGTTGTAGGGATTGTTGTAAGTTGGTGATTCTCAACCTTTGGGTAATGACCCCTTTGGGAGTCACATATCAGATATCCTGCATACCAGATACTTACATTACAAGTCATAACAGCAGCAAAATCACAGTTAGGAATAGTAGCAATGAAAAATTTTATGGTTGGGGGTCACCACAACATGAGGAGCTGTATTAAAGCGTCACAGCATTAGAAAGGTTGAGAACCACTGATGTAAGGGCTTCTCCAGTTGGCCTTTGATTGCTGTGCCTAGAGCATTCCTGAAGAAACTTGGCGGTTTCCTCTGCTCCCCACACAGAGGGATACTCAGTAGGCAAAGGGACTTATTGCCAAGCCTGACAATCTAAGTTTTGTTCCCGGGACCCAGGTAACCAAAGGAGAGGACCAACTCCTGCAAATTGTCCTCTGATCTCTACACAGACACTGTGACACATATGATCCTACATGCAATCAGTCAATCAGTCAATCAATAAAATGGAAAAAGTAATAGTAAGATGCTCATGGAGTCTCAGCTGTTTATTATAAAATGATTTGTTAAATCTTATATGGATCTCCCAAGATACATATAAGACTTTTGTACTTACAAAAGGTTTTTTTGAACAAATACTGAATATAAACAACTAAAGTTTAAAATAGACATTTGGAAGAAACATGGAGAAATGGAAGGAATATATGGAGATGCAATGTATATGCTTAGTTAATCAAAGAGAAGTAAAAAATTTTTTAAAATGGACAACTTCATGTCTTTCTCTCTTTTTTAACAGATAGGAATGGGTCACCTGCATGTTACAGCAGATGGACTTCGCCTGGAAGGGGAATCGGAATTTTTATTTCCTCTGTATGCCAAGGAAATACGCTCCCGAGTGGTAAGAAGATTGTATTTCACATAACTTGTGAAAAATAAGTAACAGTTAAGCACAGAAATTCTGTTGTTCAGAGGGGATTTTTAACAAGTCCGTGTGTCCACACATTCATGGTATGTTCTGTCTCACAATGTGCTATTGGGCGGTAGACCTTACCTTACTATACATGCTATAGAGATTTTATTCTTAAATTCTTCTGCTCTGAGTTCAGTATCCTCAGCAATTTAGTTATAAAAAAATAATATAATTTAGGATTAAAAATCTTTACCCAGGGCCTAGAGAGATGGCTCAGCGTTAAAGACTAGGCTCACAACTATAAATATAAAAATCTTTACCCAGAACAATTGACTATACCTCCATTGGTGCAAGCAGCTTAAAACAGCCTTGACTCAGAGCACTCTGAGGAGCTTGGGAGGAATCTCTGTCACAGAGATATTCTGCATTAGAGACTGAGATTCACCATATATAAAAAGAAGGATCACAGAGACCAAAGTAAAGATACTCCCAAAGAGCCATCAGAAAATTCTTCAGGGTCTCCTACCAGCAGCAGAATGAGAATTGAAAGGACTGGTATGTCATAAGACACCCTAAGACTAAGTTCTCAGCAAAATGAGATTTATTTGCCCCAGAGGGACAAAGGGCAGGGAGTAAGATACAAAGACAGGAGACAAGGGAGAAGGGAGAAGGGAAAGGGAGCAAGCAAGAGGAGGGAGGGACATTTAACCTGGAGGAACAAAGGACAGCCTCTGGATAGAGAGGAGACAGACTTGGCTCATAGGCAAATGGTAGTTTATAATGGGAAAAGGAGACCCCTCCCAGCCCTTTCCATCCCTCGAACCCCCACAGAGTTTGTTTTGATTGGGTATGTTAACTAGGTGAGCCAAAGAGGATTTTTGGTTGCTGGACTTCAATTCTTTGATAGCTGGAACCTGGTGGAAGGAAGTGGGAGGAACTTGGTGGGAGGAAGTGGCTAAAGAAGGGAATAGACCTTAGTGGCTAGCTTTAGGAATGCATTCCAACTTTTTAGCAACGCAGAGGGGATGGGGAAAGAGCAAGGCCTGCTAGAGCCATGTTTGCCAAGCTTGGGCCTATTAGAGTCCTTCAAGAGTCACGGTATTGACACAAAGGGCGGTATCAGAGAGGGCAGAGCATAGGGGAAGTTTTGCCATGGTTGTGTTGTAGTATTTCTGGGAATCTTGCTGGCAGAAGGAGCAGGCAGATGGCCTGTAACACAAGCTGATGCATACGTGAGCCAGATTTGAGCTTATTCCAGCACATACAATAACTGCAGGGGCACTTGGAAATGTTAAGGACACTGCTGCACGAGGACAAAGAAAATGAGCACAAGTTTTTGTTAGAAAGTCAGGCATGAATAAATTGAAATACAAGGTCTTATTCTCCCTGCTTTCCCAAGTCGTGCTGGTTGATCCCTCACTGTATTTGGGGGAGACAGCAGATAGTAGGACCTGGCAGCTAACCATAGCAAACGGAATGTTCTAGAATTAACAACTTTCAGTTATATTTTATCAGGCTGTCATTTCCAGAGTGCCTTGAGGAAAACAGGGAGTACCACTAGAAAGAAAGTCAGGATAGCCAACCACGTGTTAAAGGCTCACAGTGTGACACTGATGTCAATCAGGACATACAATTGCAGAACAGATGTGCCCTGGAGAAACCTGTGACATTCAATATGTTGGTTACCCTTTTTTTAGGGAGCAGTTCTCTAAAAAATCACAGAGAATGAGCTACCTCATCGATCTGAAGAGTTTGCCACTCCACAGTGATCTACAGTGCTGAGCTGAAAGAATGTCTCCTTTACATCTGTTGCTCTGGCTATGTAGCACACTCAAAAGTGGTGTGTGGGGCTGGGGAAAGCCTACCTCATGGCCATGAGGACCCAAGTTTGCAGTCATAGTGGTTCTACTCTTAAGCACACACTCAGGAAACACACATTACATACTTTTTAAAAATTCTATATACTGTGTGTATGTGCATGCACGTGCCTCTGTAAGATCAGAGGAAGTCACTTCTGGAAGTTGACTCTCCTTCTCCATGATGGGATATGGGATCTGGAGACCAAAATCAGGTGGTCAGGTTTGCACAGCAAGGTTTTGTTTTGTTTTGTTTTAAATCTACTGAGACATCTCACCTACCCAAAACTTAAATATTCAAAAGTACCCTGGGGTGTTCCAACACACATATACATTGGGTAATGTTTAAATTAGGTCAAACATATTTCCTCCAAAGTTTTAATTTTTTTTATTGTGGAAGCACTGAAAGTGATGTCTTTTTTTCTTTTTGAAATGTGCAGTGAGTCGCGGTTAACTATGGTTCCACTGCTCCACTGCACCCCACAACATCTTGTTCTTGAAGAACTGTGACTCATACCCACTGATGAACCTTCTCCACCTACCACCCCACCTCTTAGCCCCCTCCATGCTCAGTACCTTCTAAGAGAGAGCATCTTCTTCAGACCACAAAGATGATTGGGCCTGCATTCCCTGTCTTTCTGTGTCATGCTTTTTGCTTTTTGTGAGCAAACTTTTGCACTTAAACATCATGGTATTTCTTGTAGAATATCTAACCATTCTCCAATGTATCCCCCAGAAATGCCTTGAACCCAGATAACAATGACAACTAAGACTGAATGTCCTGGCAAAGATAAATTGCTAATTAGAATCTGTTTGCCTTGAGAACTAATTAACATGTTAGGAGCAGTACTTTTAAACATTATAAACTCAAAGGGTTGTTATAATCTATTTTTAAAAGTTAATATATTTATATCCTGATATTAATGTAAATCTGAGGTTTTAAATGTTTTTGCTGCAAACATATCTATATCTATATCTAGAGATCTGTATCTGCAGTTATATAGAAAGTGTAATTGTAAGCTATATGTAGACATAAAAGTGTATTTTCCTAATTTTGTAAATCCTCTCCAGGACTCATCTCTGCTTCTGCAGTCAACTCAGAATGTGACAGTCAATGCTCGCAACTCAGAAGGGGAGGTCACAGGCAGAGTCAAAGTGGGTGAGTTCAATATTCTCACAGCAGCTCACTTCATAGACTTCACGTTCATAAACAGAGGGAGGCTCCCTCTAAAGAATTGCAAGCTTAGTTAGAAACAATAAGACATGAGCTTTCTAACCTTTGTGGTGTTCATAGAGAAGAGTTAGCACCAAGAGGCAGAGGGACAGTGTGCAGGCTTATGTGTGTGTGTGAATGTGGTGGTGGCCAAAGGCCAGCTACTGCTATCTTCCTCTCCCACTGAACCTGGAGCTCACCCGTTTGCCTACACTGGCTGGCCAGTGAGTTCTGGGGATCCCCCTATCTCCACACCTTCAGCATTGGGGTTATATGTGTGAGTGGTCACACCCTGCTTTTATGTAGATGCTCGCTGGGGATTGGAATTCAGGTCTTTATTGAGTGCCTGGCACTCAATAAATAAATTTATCAACTGAGCCCTTGATATTTTGATCAAAACTATTTCAGTTCCAGGAATACAGGCTTATTAAGGTTAGTGCAAGGAATAGAATTATTTATTATATTCAAAAGACTATAATATCTGCCAGTGTCCAATTTAGCTAGTCCCAAGAGAATAGAGACCAGGGCCCAGAACCAATTGCAAATCCACACTGTCAACAGCCTTTCCTTCTCCTTTCCCACTCTCCTTCTCCATTTTCTCTCTCGTATTTGCATTCCTTTTTCCCTCCCACCTCCTCTGGCTGTGTCCCCCAGCTTTCCAATGTCTGCTCCTTCATTTTCACAGAGGGCACAGTGCCTGCCACTCACAGAGCACTCAGCTTTCCCTGGTTCTCAGCCACTTGCTGTAGTTTTCAAAACCAGCCAAGGGTTCTCCAATTAGGCAAATTCTAAATTCTCCCACAGTCCTCTTAGCACCATTTTAAAAAAAAATTCCTTAATTGCCTGCTGTTTTTAGGTGTTTAAGGGTTTGTTTCATTTTTCTCATTCACGCAGTGAGCATTTGTCAAATGCATCTGTGCTGGATCCCACATGCTGTCAAATAACACACAGGGGACACGTAATGACACATGAGGGGTAGGGGAATCTTTTCAGACTCACAAAACCTGCTTACTCATTTGCTTGTTCGTGTTTGTTTGTTTTTAATGTAATTTATCAGGGAGTTTGGATATGGGTAAAGTACCTGTGCTTCATAGGCAAGAAGATGGATGTTCTGAAGTGGGAACTTTTTCTTTTTTTATAGTATGTGAAAAACATTTAATGGAGAACAAATCTTAGGTATCAATGCAGAGATGAATGTGCACAACAAAAATTTTCTTAATTTCATGTTTTAAAAGAGTAAATTCTTGGAGAATGGAATATAATGTATGTTGATCGCACTCACCCCTTCCCTCAAGGGGAAAAATTGCATCTTCGGTGTGGGGGCTGTGCGTGTGTCCGTGGATGTGCTGTCGCACGTGTGCTGAGGACATGCAACTTCAGGCGTGCACACGTTACATATGAATTCAGAGGTTGGCGCTCGGTGTCTTCTTCTGTTACCTTCCACCTTAAACATGGAGGCAGGCTGTCACCGGAACTTAGAGCTCAGTGATTTGACTATCCTACTAAGGCAGCTTGCTCCGGGATCCCCTCCTCCCTGCCCGCCTAGCGCTGAGACCACAGGAGGGCTGCCATGCCCACCAGCAGTCACATGGGCCTTATACTTACACAGCAAATGCTTTACCCACCGAGCAATCCCCCAAAGCACAACACAATTTTTTTTTTGTATACTTATAAGTGAAAGGGGAATTGTTGCAAACGCAGACAGCTAAAAGAACTGTCAGCTAGAACGGACCCAGACTAGCTCCCCTCGGCAACTGTGCTTGCCCCGGCCCTCCTCCTACCTGTAATGGTGGCACTCCATCATTTGCTCCACATGTAATTCCCATCCCCCTCCAAGAACCTGTCAGGGTTATACAGATTTAAACAAAAAGTTCCTCACTCAAAGTGTTTTTGTTTTTCCTCAGATGCTAACTGTAATGAGTGAAACCACCAAACTAGACCACTCTGTGGGTGGAAAGATAGTTTATTGGGGTATGTGGGGTATCAAACTGCAAGGCAGTCTCTTACAGAGTGAGGGACAGACAGCAGCCTGGGAAAAGGCAGGGGAAATCTTGCCAGGTTTATGGTGACAGGGAGGGGTGGAAGCCATGGAAAGTCATGACAGTAGGAAGCAAGACCTTGATTCTGGGACTACAGACCACACTGTTGTGGTCTGAACAAAACATGTCCCCCATATGTTGGTGACCCAGTTTTGGAAGATTGTGAAACCATTAGGAAATGAAGGCTCATTGAAAAAAGTGGGTCACTGTGGATGAGACTTGGGGTTTTACAGCCAAGCCCCAGTTCCTGTTTACTCCCTGCTTCCTGCCTGTTGATGCAGTGTGAGCAGTGCCTCTTGCTCCTGCCCCATACCTTTTCTGCCACAAGCTCCTAGAACCAGAGGCCAGAATAAACCCTTCCTCTGGTTGCTTCTGTCAGGAATTCTGATGCAGCAAAACAAATAACAAATAACAAATGGGCCTTCTCAGACTGGCCCATGGGAAAACACACTGGCACTGATGGTTCCTGCTAGAATGTGGAACTCGCTCTTCTGAGCACCAAATCCCAGAGACACCAATCCCACAGAACAAATTTTGAGGCAAAACTTCTGAGGCACTTGTAGGAGGAAGTGCACCAAATATGAAGAAGAGACTAAGCATTGCATCACAGAAGGAGGATTTCTGGAGGTTGAGATAAAGGAAGAGGATGATGAATGGACCAGCATTGGGGCAGAGTGGGGTGCCAAAGTGGGTCTGTAGAGATGTCTTACTCTTCCATGAAGAAGCAAGAACTTGCCAAGAGGCTGGCCAGCACCCTAACCAGTTCCCATTGAGATCTAACTCAGGAAGGGTTCCAGAAACACACATTATGAATGGGGGATAAACTCAGTGCTGTCCTGAGAAGCCCAAAACTGAATTGCTCACATTACAACAGAGTGCCACAGATGGACCAAGAAAACAGTTATGTGCTGTCACTCAAAGATCGTTAACACTTGCACAAAATGTCCAAGTTTGGAAGGAAGACAAGAGTAGCAAGTGCAATGGTCAGAAAGATCAGCTGAAGAGGGTATGTGGGGAGGAAAATCAAAATGAGTTCATTTTCACTCTCACAAATAAAGAGAAGAATGCTCCCACTCTCTCTGCATTGTCCCAGAATGCAGTTACAAAGAAGGTGTGCTCTTTCAGAGGAACCTGCTGGTGCCATGTTGCATTCTTTTAGAAAAAACAAACAAAAACACAACAAATACAATGATGTAATTGAGGACCTCAAAGCACGCCTCCACAGTGACACACTTCCTCCAACAAGGCCACACCTCCTAGTAATGTCACTCCCTATGGGGCAAGCACTCAAACACATGAGTCCATAGGGATCACACCTAGTCAAACCGCCACAATTGTCAAATAGTAAAACTAGGTCCTTCCTTCCTTCCTTCCTTCCTTCCTTCCTTCCTTCCTTCCTTCCTTCCTTCCTTCCTTCCTTCCTTCCTTCCTTCCTTCCTTCCTTTTCTTTCTTTCTTTCTTTCTTTCTTTCTTTCTTTCTTTCTTTCTTTCTTTCTTTCTT
>NW_026585643.1:6964581-6968426 GCF_907164565.1 Psammomys obesus | reverse complement strand
CTTTCTTTCTTTCTTTCTTTCTTTCTTTCTTTCTTTCTTTCTTTCTTCATGACAGGGTTTCTCTGTGTAGCCTTGGCTGTCCTGAACTCACTTTATAGACCCGGCTGGCATCAAATTCACAGAGATCCACCTGCCTCTGCCTCCCCTCGTGCTGGGATTACAGGTGTGTACCAACGCACCTAGCTGTCCAGGTTTTCTTAAGAAAAAGAAAAATGAGCAAATTGTGAACTTTAATTCCTAACCACCTCTGTCACCAAAACCATTTTGTTTTCAAATGTCTGTATTATTGTTGTGGTATCAGGGATGAGGGTCCTGGTGCACATACGAAGCCGGTCATAGTCCATTGTTTGGTAGCGGAAGACACAACAGTTGTGAAAACAGAGACTCGGTGCTGCTTATAGTCAACACTTTTAATACGCCGTACGGATTGCTCTTTCAGGTGCCCAGATGGTAGAAGTCCAGAGCCAGCACTTTCAGGTCAGTTCTGAAGCTGGCAAGCCACTGTTCACCGCTGAGGAGCAGGGCATCGTGGTCGGCACCGGCAGGCTGCGGGTGACAGGTGTGTGGAGGTGGCTCGCTTACAGCTAAGCGTTCAGGGCTCTGCTCTCCGCTAAGGAAAAGCAGCTGGCTGTGACAATGCCAGCTTTGACATTGACATTCTGTTTGTGTCTGAAGGATGAGGCCTTCTTCAGAGAGCTCTGCCCACCTTCTTCTTTCTCCTCTATCTCTTTTCTAGTCGCTGAAGCTGACGGCTTATGCATGTCTCTGTACGGTTCACATATCTGTTTTATCCCCATGATGACGGGTACTTGGATAAATACACCATGTGTCTAAAAAAAAACCTGCTTTTTCTCTAGTTGAGTTGAAAGTTAAATCTTACTCTTCAGTGTAAAGAGTTCTATAAAGAGCATTTTCAGAACCTGTTGCAAACTCGCTTGCTATGCTTCTGGAAGACTAGAAGTCCAAGCAGACAGGTGTGACTAAGCTGCTTGCCGAATTTTTCTGCACTAATCAGAAAATCAACAGTACCATTATCCTCGCACACAGTGTTTCGGGGAAGTAGTCTCAACCCCCAGCACACAGTTTTATGTATGTGTGCATCGCTCCCAAGCCCACTGTAAAGTGGTGGCCTCATGCTGCGGCCTATGCCAAGGAAGCAGCGTGCTGGCTTCCTTTCTTTCTAGATGACACTAGGAAAGCCAGTGATAAGAAATTAAAGCAGGTGGCAGAGGGGGCATGTGCCTGTAGACCCAACAATCGGGAGGCAAAGGCAGAAGATCATGTATTTGAGACTTGAGATACTGGGTGAGACCTACACACACACACACACACACACACACACACACACACACACACACAGCTTAATAAGTAAAAGAGCAAGTAGCTAAGTATCTGGCATAGAATCCATTGGCCCAATGTACATACGTACATTGGGTCTCTAACCTGTGATGGTTCAGCTTGTCTGCCTTGTGATAATGGAGACACGGCATGTGGTTAGTAGAAACTAGTTGAAAATTTTAAATGTGGGTGTTTTCCTGGACTAACACTATGTGGCCCCATCCTCGCGGCGAGACAGTACCAGTGGGCAACGCAGTACCTCCCAGTCAGCCCTTCGGTCACCTTTGACTGGGCCGCCCCACTCTGCAGGGCGCTGTGCTGCTGAGATGGCCTGGCTGATATTTCAGGCAGATTCAATGTATCTTCCACTTGGGAATATTATCATTTTATGACATGGTTATTGGAACGTAGCACCGTTATAAGTTCAGGGCTGTCTGTATTGGAAACATTGGCTTTCTTGACCTGGATATCATTTCTGTACTAGTTGCCAGTAAGTTGTCAGTAGGCTTCTCTCCTGATGGGTCAGAGCATGTTGGTACCAACAATCTAACTCTTGCTGGTGGACCAAGATTAATGCGTGCAGAGTCAGCCTGGCCCCTGGAAAGTATCACTGCACTGCAGGGCGTTCAATTTTAAAGAGTAGAGAAAAGAGTATAAACAGAAACTTGGATTCCATCAAACCCAGCCATCCATTACAGAGAATGAACCATTCCCTAGCCCAGGGCTCCTTTCAGGTTATAGCATGGTAAGCGAAACAGATGAGGAAACCGAGGAGCACTGCCCTGTAAGTTGCCTGCTGCGTCAGGGCCACCTCTGGGGCTTGTTGTGTCTGTGTCTGTTACATTTGTCCCTAGAATTTCTGGCTTAGTAGTGTAGTGGTTCCTTTTCTTGTCTCTGTGACAAAGCATCTGCCAGAAGTAACTTGAGGGGGGAAAAGGCTTGTTTTGACTCACAGTTCAGGATACACAGTCTCTTCTGGGAGAGAAAGCATGGAGGCTGAACCTGCTTACTCTGTGGCTGAGGGAGCTGATGGTCCAGCCCAGCTTTGCACATCTCAGAGGTTCAGGAAACAGAAAGAGCTCAAGACAAAAAATGCTAAGAGGAATGGGCCTCAAGGCCTGCCCCTAGCAACCAGTGTCTTCCGCAGCTAGGCCAACCTCCTAAAGGTTCCACACCCTCACCAAATAGTGCCAACAGCTAGTGACTAGCAATGACACACATGTGCCTGGGAGGGTAGTTCCCATCTAAGCCACAAACAAGTAGGTTTGGTTTAGGATGTAAGAATGAATTTCTAACCAGTTCCTGGTTGGATATCAGTGGTAGACCTGGAACTGGAAGCTAAAATAAACCCTTTTCTCCCTTGTTGCTTTTGGTCTTTGTGTTTATCAAAACAATAGAAAACAAACTAAGACAGCAATTGGCACCAGGGTGTGGCCTAGGAAGAGGTGTGGCGTAAGCATGAGGTGTAGCCTAAACCTTGGGTGGAGTCTGGTTAGAGGTGAGGTCCAGGCAGGTGTGGGTCCTAAACCTGGGATGGGTTCTAGTCATGGGTGAAGTCTAGGCACAAGTCCCACCTAGGTAGGAACTGACCTTTGAGCTGGCAGAACCTGGGCCACGCAAAAGGCCAGGACAAATCACAGTGGGTGTACGTAGATTTAAGCAATGCTGCTTAAATCTCTGCATATGCCCATAAAACTCAAGGTAAGAAATACTTTAAATATAACCTGAACAATGGATTAGCGTTGCCCTGGGAACCTCTGCCCAGAACATTCATTCTCGTTTATCTGCCCCTTTTGCCCCACTGCTTTACTTGAAATAATGATGATTTATGGCAGGTTTGCACTAACCACCAGGGCCATAGTCTGTCCTGCGGCCCTAAGCTTGATAAGTAGCTGTGCTTTCACCACAGCATGGCTTTCCAGCCAGCACTGCTTGTTATTTATGTAATGACGTCTACAGCATGCAGATTTAAAATGCAAACTCTGGTCTCCAACAGTAGCTAAATGTAGGGTATGACAAACAGCCTGTCGCCTGCTCTGTGTACCTCTACCCCCAGGCACATTCTTGCTGTGATCAAATGGACTGAGGGAGATATGCTCATCCCAGAAACACAAGGGGGGTATTTCAGATGTTTAGAATTCTTTAAATCTGTTCTGCTGGGCTATAGAAACAAATGACATAAGACACAGCTGTTACACACACACACACACACACACACACACGAAACTTAGTATTACTGAAATACATATAAAAGGATGCAGGGTCAGTGTGAGTTACTTCCTTTTTCCTTTTGATGATTAATATCATTTTCTAGTTTTAAAATAAGCTTGTTGGTTTGTAACAGCGTGGGGGAAGACATCACAGTCTACTGAGACGTTATTGGTGGCCTCAAAACATACAGAAACTCTAGTGCCAATTTTTCCTGAAAATTGGACCCTCAGGCATATGTCTTAAAGAAAGAAGAAAGAAAGAAAGAAAGAAAGAAAGAAAGAAAGAAAGAAAGAAAG
>NW_026585643.1:6903867-6964571 GCF_907164565.1 Psammomys obesus | reverse complement strand
AAGAAAGAAAGAAAGAAAGAAAGAAAGAAAGAAAGAAAGAAAGAAAGAAAGAAAGAAAGAAAGAAAGAAAGAGGAAAGAAAAGAAAGAAAGGAACACAGACTACAGGCTCAGCATCCCTTACCCAAAGTGCTTGGGACCCAAAGTGTTTGAGGTTCCAGATTTCAGCTTTGGCAATATCTGCATGTGCATGCATAGCTGGACAGCCGAGGGTGAGGCTTCCCTTGTTCTCTAGTGTGAAGGTAACCACCACGTTACAGTGGGTTTCAGGAGCTTGCCTTGTGACTGTGGCCCTTCATAGGAAGTCGGTGCTGTAACTTCTCACTCTGGATGAGTAAACTAATTCTCAAAACCTCTGGGTTCTGGTATGGGGTGCTCAGCTTCCTGGCTGGACTGCCTATTTAATTTGGCTGATGCCACTTCTTGTACATTTGTTCTGATACATCTCTGGGCTTCTACTTCTTTTTTTAGGGCCAGAAGGAGCAATTTTTGAACACTCAGTGGAGACCCCCCTTGTCAGAGCGGACCCGTTCCAAGACCTCAGGTAAAGAGTTTACAACAAGGTGTGCCTGCAGACAGATGCTTACAGTGTCTCCACGTCACTTCCGACTGCACTAGCTGCCTTTCTTTTCAGGGCCTTCAACACATGACTAACTGGTCATTACTTATTAGAACCCAAAGCCTTGTTGGTTCTAAACTTTATGTGGCTTCATGGCATTTCCTCTCTTGTCCCACTGCATCTATTCAGGCTCCATAGGACATTAAGGGTCTGCTCATCACATGCCTGTCAGATGGACATTACACAATGGATACCATTTTAAATGCTGTGTTGCCTCTGCATCTGCCATGGTTGTGATGGGTGGATGTTCAGGGCCCTACATGGGTCGGGCTGTGCCTGGCAGTCCTTTCCTCCCACGCTTGCGCACCTGCTACCCCTTCCCACCCCAGGCTTTCGAACAAACTCTTCCCTCTGAGGGGGTCTTTCTGTTACACTATCCATCCCTACCACAGCCTCCCAAAAGCAAAGCCTCATGAAAGAGTACAGTGCCCCACAGAGACTTTGAAATTTGAAATAAGCATTCTTGAAAGTAAATTTACTCCAACTGTCTGTGTGTGTGTGTACATTTGTGTGTCTGTGTGTGCGTGTATGCAGTTTTCACTGAGGAAATACTGTTATAAAAGCAAGTATAGGATAAATTCATATTTGCAAAAATGGGAGAAAGCTTTGTTATCTATGGTAACATTCACATCATTTATAATTTACCCTTTCAGCCATTTTTAGTGTGCAGTTCTTTGGAATTAAATATAACTAGAGTGTTTTGAACACAGTCCATGTCCAGAGTGTTTTTCTCTTTATGCTGAAATTACATCCTTCTTAAACAGTTTTTCACCTCCCTCCCCGCCTCAGCCCTGGTATCTAACACACTACTTTCTACTTTAGTGGACTTGACTGTCCTATATACTTCACGTAACAGGAACTACTACATCTCTTCTTCTGTGACTGTTTCCCTTGGGCTAATGCCCTCAATCTTTGATGTATCTGTGCATGATGACTGGAGCTTTGTACATAAGTTTGCTCTTAAGGGATTATCTGTAATTCTAGGCTGCTGGGTATCATGCAGCCACTGTTAATTCCACTAATACCTTTTTTTTGTCAAAGGTCAAATTTATACACACACACACACACACACACACACATATTTGGCTTTTTGAGACAGGGTTTCTCTGTGTAGCCTTGGATGTCCTGAACTTGCTTTGTAGACCAGGCTGGCCTCAAACTCACAGAGATCTGCCTGCCCCTGCCTCTGTGAGTGCTGGGATTACAGGCATGAGTCACTGTGCCCAGCATCAAATAATATTTTTAAAATAAAAGGTCTATTATAGTAAGGATGTAGAATGTTCCCCACAGGCTCATGTATTTGGGCAGTAGGTCCCCAGTTCTTGGCACTGTTTGGGGGAGGTATAACACCTCAGGAGGTGTGGCCTCGTTGTAGGGAACAGAGTGGGGCATGTGGGTTATAACCGGTTTCTAACTCAAATGCCCTTTGCTTCCTGATCTACCAAGATGTGAGCAAACGATCTCAAGCCCCTAGTGCTTGCTGCCATGCTGTCCCAATCACGATGGACTATACCTCCTTAAACCATGAGCCAAATAAATCCTTCTTCTTTTAAGTTGCTTCTTAGAATTTTTTATCACAGAGAGAAAAAAAAGCAACACAGAAAGTTTGTACCACCACATGAGGTCATTGCTGTGGTATACTGACTATTGGCTTGTAGATCTTTGGAACCAGTTAGTAAATGTGGAAAATAAATGTTCCTACAAGCTAGTAAAACCTTCAAATGTTGTACACGGTGTAGTGGGCAATTCTGGTAGATGTTCAGAACACTACAGAAATGCAGACAGTAAAGACAGATCAGGAAGTTTCAGACGGGTGTACAGATTCTATCAGAATTGAGCTAGAGGCCATTTGTGTTATATTTGGTAAAGCATCTTCACTATACATGGATAATCCTAGTTTCTTGGCCAAACTAACCTTTCAGTACTATCTCAACATTCTACCCATCTAAAGACATTTGTAACAAAAATCAACAGTGATGATAATTGAATTATAATAATGCTCATTAATTTCATAAAGGCTCATAAAATCAATGCTAAACAATTAGTATCATTGAGGATGAAGAATATCTTCTTAAGGCATAAACTTATTTAATATCTTATAAAATAATTCATTAAAATCATCTTGAAATAAGATAGACATTTTATAGATTCACTTTAAAATGAATGCTACCACTTTAAAAACTATTCCTCTCAGACTTAAACACAAACCTATTGGCTTACTGACTCAGTTTTGTTTCTGTTGCTGTCACTAGTAAGATGCTCATTTCTTTGCTACTGTCTTGGTTAGTTATTGTCAGTTTGACAGAACGTAGAGGCACCTGGGACAAGGGATGCTCTGATAGACTGTGGACATTTCTGTGGGGCATTTTCATGATTGATGACTAATGTGGGAAGACCCAGCCCACTGTGAGCATGCCACCCCTGGGCAGATGGCCCTGAATTATGTAAGAAATCAGGCTGGGCAAGCAATGGAAAGCAAGCCGGTGAATAGCATTTCTCCCCAGGCTCTGCTTTAGCTCCTGCCCTGGCAGCCCTCGGTGATGGACTGTAAGGTGTAAGGTGAGATGAGCACGTTCTTCCCCAAGAAAGCGCTTTGGTCACAGTCTCATCACAGCCATAGAAGGCAAACTAGAATGCTTATTTCTGGGTTTCCAAGTGCAGGGAATGTCCATATCCATAATATATTCAAGCTTCTTGAAGACTCTGCATCCCCTGTTAGTTACACTTCTACATTAAGCCATGTACTAAAGGCCTGGTAGGGTGACTCACTCTCTCCCTTCAGTCTGTTGATCCTCACTGGCCCAAAACCACTCCCTAGAGTCATCTTCCTATTTCAGTCTTCCGAGCAGCTTGGGCTCTGAAGCTTCTTGGCTGCTGTGCTCATGTCAAGGACACCTTTTAACATTTTCCCCCCTCATTTCAGGTTAGAATCCCCAACTCGGAGTCTAAGCATGGATGCCCCAAGGGGGGTTCACGTTAAAGCTCGTGCTGGGAAAATGGAGGCCCTCTCTCAAATGGACATCATCTTGCAGAGCAGTGATGGAGTGGTGAGCTAACGATGGGGTTCTGGTTGTACGTGCTGGTGAGGCTCCCGAGTGCTGCATCCACCAGCACATCAGTATGCTAGCCTTCCTCTGTCTGTAATAAGACACGATGCAAGGCAGAGCACAGACAGTGTGGAGGAGGAGCCCAATACACTTAAGCCCCAGAAAAGGCCACGGAAGGTTACATTCATCCTGTCGAGGGCTCACTTCCTTCCACTGGCATCCGCATCACCAAGGAACATGTTCTCAGTTGTGGTCAAGCACTGCAGACTTCAGGGACATGCAGACAACATCAAGTTTTCCATTTCCTCGTGACTTTGTGTTTCCCAGCTTGGCTATTACTGGGGTTGTGTGTAAATAACAGCTGTCCTCTGTTGTTGCTCAGAGCCCTATGCTTTCTTGCACAGAATTTAGTGCAAAATAAAATGAACAAGGAAAAACAATTTTCTTCAAAGGTCAGCTACAGTAAGTTTCGTTTCTAGGACTCAAGTCCAGAAAGACAGTATAACAGCCACACCCTCCACCATGACTTGTACAACTTTTTTAATTAATAGGTGAAAGCTCAGGCTGAGTCAGTGGGGAAAGCAGGTGTTCCAGGCTGCCTGTACAGTCTACAGGAAAGCGACAGGTTGGAGCTGACTGCAATCACCACGTGCACAGATGGGGACTTGCTTGTGTTCAAATAAGGCACTGGTTCACCAATCCTTTTTAAACAGCCCCATCAAATGTCATTTTGGAGTGTGGGTGTAAAAGTGTGCACTTACGCTCCTGTTTGTGTGTGTGTGTGTGTGTGTGTGTGTGTGCACGCGCACACACACGTAGGGCTGTCACCAGCCCAGTGCAGGCGCATGGTTGACTCTCCCTCCCCAGCTCTGCCCCAGGCTTGCATGGGGACAGTGAGCAGAAGCTACTCGTAAAGCACAGTGCAAGGAGAGCAAGGCCCAGGGCCGCTGCAGGTCAGGAGGCCTGGTCCCTGTGAGCTCTCAGTCCCATTCTTCAGATATGTCTGGGAGTTCTCGAGGGTTTGCTGCCTCTCTGTGCCTGTCTCCTCATTAGACACATGGGGGAAATATTCGCTTAATCATGCCTTGAGACACTCGTGTAACATTTTGAAGTGACATTCACTTAACACAAGTAGGAAAATGCAGTTAGGGTGCATGATGATACCCCAAAGAAGGTCATGGGAAGCCATTCCAGGTCTGGGGACAGAATCCAGCCAACGGTCACCTACAGCAAAGACATGAACATCCTCCGCAAACTGAAGCTTAGGAACATAGGGGATCCAGAGTTGGCAAGGTCAAAGATGGAGATCAAGGGTCCTGTAGTCTCACCCACACTCTGCAAGGAGCTTCAGCTTTTCAATGGTCGTGTTTCCATCTGTGAATCACGCGGCATTTTTGCATGTAGCACACAATGCAAACTACAATTCCAGTTGGGATTCCCCATGACTAGAAGCTGAACAAAGGGATGTGTGGACTCCCGCCCAACACAGTGACCAGCAAAACACTGTGGGCCGTCAGTGGAGGGAAGGAAACAAGTGGACACAATTAACCTACTAACCGCATGGCAGGATAGGGCAGAGAGCAGACTTAACAGGGGAAAGCAAGCATTCAAAGATGCCCTGGCTCTGCCTCGTGCCCACTGTATTGCTTCCGCCCCGTTGCTGTGTGAGGCCACACAGAGCAAGCTGTCTGTCCTGCAGCTAGCAATGCTCTGACACCTCATTAGGAGCTAGGAATGCATGGGTGAGAGCTAGGGGGATTAAAGGGAGCCTAAGCTGGCTGACAATGAAGACATTATACAAACCTACAAAACATCCACTTCCTTTTAACAGTGTTAAGAGGAAGGGGCAAGCTGCTCAAGGCAACCGTCCTCAAGGTCCTTAGCAGAATGTTTCCCTGCCTCATCACGGGCTCCTCCCTAATGTCCTTAGTTAGCCAAACCTGCTGGTT
This sequence comes from Psammomys obesus, assembly GCF_907164565.1. Lineage (NCBI taxonomy): Eukaryota > Metazoa > Chordata > Mammalia > Rodentia > Muridae > Psammomys > Psammomys obesus. The sequence goes on along the minus strand of NW_026585643.1, from coordinate 6,958,958 downwards.
TCCAAGGGGCTTCTGGGCTACTGCATTCAGCACTTAGAAGAAGACAGAGGGGTTTCAAATAATAGTAAGAGTTTACAAAAATAGTTGACAGCTAGTCAGGTGAACTCAATTGTCTCTCCTAAAAAAAAAAAAAAAAAAAAAAAAAAAAACAAGCATAAATTAAGTCAGGGTGAAGTCTGAGATCCACAGGTAAACGTAAAGTTGAACCCATTTCTGTGCACTGTATGTTATCCTAAAGGGGAGAGAACAACTTAGCATGAGCTCAGCATGGATCATCACAAGTGTGAATTGCCATAACAAGTCTGTCAGTTTTGTAATATAAGTTTAAAACACTTAAAAAAAAAAAAGAGTGAAGCAACACAGACCGAAAGCAATCTGGCTCACTGAACTAATTGTAAAACAATAGGTCGGTTTGCCCAGCTAGGGGGTAAAGGAAAATATGGCCCTTCTCCACCCTGGAGAAGGATAGTCAGCCTAACCTGCACAAAGAACAGAATTCAGAGGTAAAAGAAACAGGCCCTTCTGATAGGATGTAGGTACCGGCAGGTACCCAGCTCAGCACCCAGCTCATTTTCAATGGGAGGAGACTACTTTTTCTGGAATGTGCTGGGAATGTGAATTTTTCTGGGTGCAGCTCATTCCTCCTTCCTCCTGTCTCATGTCTCACTGTCTCCCAAACAGGTGGTGCTTCATGCTGAAACTGTTGCTTTGCTCCAGTTGAAGCAGGGGACACGGGGTCCCTCTGGCAGCTCTCATGGATTCTATGAGATGTGTGTGTGTCCTGACGGGAAGCTGTACCTGTCTATGGCTGGCGAGGCCACCACCTGCGAGGAACACAGCCACATCTGTCTCTGAGCACTGCTCTCCTGCAGCGCACCTATGTTGTCTCGGTGAGCCAAGCGCTGTGACCTCAGCCTTTATGTGCCCAGAAGCCGGATGGGAGCTGGCAGACTCACTGCTAAAGCACTCAGATAGGCGCATGCAGGGGAAATGGGCCAATGGAATTGTTGGGCCCAAACTACCAGGTTTCAGAATGACACAAAGAGATGTCAACAACTTATTCACTGTGCTCTCATCTTTATTGCCTCCCTCCACAGCATGCTGAACTGTTCCCTGGAAGCAGTTGATGGTACTCGATGGCAGACACCTATCTCCTCACCCATGCACTATTGGCCGGTGGATTCTAAAATGCCCCAACTGTGCACAGCCCTTCCTTTACATTAAACTCCAAGCGCTCCGCTCAGCTGTGTGCAGTGTGGCAGGCTTCACCAAGAGATCTCCACAGTCTGCAGGGAATTTGAGGTTGAAATGATTTTCAGTATGTAGTTAAGGGAAGAAATTACACAAATTTAGTCGTGCTTTTTATATACATACCAACGAGCAATAAAAAAATGACATTTTTATTTCAGACCAGAGTTTGAAAGTGTCTTACTTTCTTCAATGCTCACCACTCTTGAGAGGTAGGTATTAATTTTCCTCAAATTATTTGTGACAAAGGCTCAGACCAGTCAGTCATAAAAGCTACAAGGTACCAGGTAACTGCTGAGATAACTCAAAATGCGATTCTAAGTTGGTATGGTTCTTTTCCCTTGGGGAACTCTGATACACTTAACCCCAGCCCAAACACCACTGTGACAGCTGTATGCAGAGATGCATGGCGCTAACTTGACATATTTAGCTGCTGCCCGAAGGCTTTCCTCTCCCAGGACCAGCGGAAGTGCTGAGCCTCTGCCTGCCAGGCTAGAGCTGACTTCCGCAGACAGGGGAGAAAGGGCGAAGCTTCAGGGAAGCAGCTGCGCAGTGTGTGGATGCAGCGCCTGCTGTTGCCGACGCTGACGAGAAGAGAACACAGTGCACTCCTAGATTTCTGTGGAGGCAGTTCACTGACAAGGAGAATATGCCCATCATGGATCTTGAGAAATGGCTCAGTGGTCAAGGGCACACACTCCTTTTGCAGAGGGCCAAGGTTGGTTCCCATGTAAAGGGGTTCATGAGTGCCTGTAACTATAGGTCCAGGGATACCGGACACCTCTGGCCCCACCAGTGCCTGCACTCACATGCTTATCCCCCCACCAACACAGATGCATCCAAAGACCATATAATTTTTAAAAATTAAAAATTTTTTAATACCCATCATAAAAAAAAGGTGACAGAAGTTGCTTGCTTGTTTTGAACAGTTTTAGAAGGATCTTAGATAGCTTAAGATGGAGTCAGACCAACCATCCTGTGTAAACAGCTCCACTTACTTACTGGGCCAAGGTCACCTGATATGACTGTGAAGAATGAAACCAGGCTTGGGCTGGAGGGACCACAGCAAGACTGAGGCTGTGACAATTTCACTGAGAGGCATCAGACTTTCTATGCCTTTATCAGAAACAGAATATAAAGGCAAATGTCAGGACCAGTGAGTACGATTGTAGTTGCCAGGGTACAGTGATGTCTACAAGCTGTACAGGACACACAAGATTAATGTGTAAGACCAACTGCCCTGTCAGGTTTCCGTGCTTCCTTGATCACTGAGGGAACCCACAGAGAGACGCAAAGCAGACTGGCCACTTCACGGCCTGAGGGAGTGCATCAGTCTCTCCGGGACTGGAGGGCACTGTGGCCGGGAGCCATGGAGTCCGACCTGACGATGCATGCCTCACAGGCAGCTCAGCCAGCACAACTGCCATGATTCCCTGGAGGACAGCAACTCCCCCCCACAGCCCTTAACACCAACACAGGTCAGATGTGCCTCCTCATCTCAGAGCCCGGAGAAAAAAGAAAAGTGAACTCACGCACCACCCAGGAAACAGCAATAAAACCACAGTGCTTCCTATGAAGCGGGGAGCAAACCCCTGCACGCACAGCCTGGGCTTTTTCATTTGATTAAATCTGGATTTTTTAAAAATCTGATTACTGTGACATTTCACTTGTCCTATGTCTCAGCTATTTTGTCATTACTTACTCTGATGTCCCATGTCTGTGCCTGACTAATGTCTTCAAGCCCACATGACCTAACACAGGACCACTGAACATTTACAAGTAAACTTTGTTCTTATATAAGCCTATAGAGGCTCCAGTGGTAAAGTGAGGTCGAAGAAAAAGAGGGAGAGTAGAAGATAGGATCTGGGGAGGTGGCTCAGAAGACAGGAGTCCAGATTCCAGAACCCAGTGAATGACAGATGGACACAGCCACCCACCTAGCCGTGGAAGGCAGAGGTGGGATACCCACAGCAAGTTGGCTAGCGAGACTAGCCCTACCCACGAGTTCTGAGTGTGACTGAGAGACCCTGTGTCAAAGGAATACAGGAAGACAGCAATCAAGGAAGATTCCTGACATGAAAACTTTGAGCCTCTACAGGCAAATGAACATGCAGTTGTATATGTTCTCTCTCTAAAAGAAAAAGATTAGAAGGATTGAATAAAATGTTTAACTTTCTGTGCTTGGTGTTACACACTCATATTGGAAGATGCTGTGCACAGAGTACATTCTCCAGAGTGATAAGTAATTTATCCTTTGTTAGAACCAGTAGATGGGACCCTCATATAAAATTATATAGACATGTAATTTAAAATTTTCTCACATTCCAGAATATACCTAGCAAGGCTTATAATGACAAATACTCAGTCATGGGTTTGTTTGTTTTTTCAACTTGATCCAAGATAGCATTATCTTAGAAAAATCAGAGTTGAGAAAATCCCAAAGAGCAGGGAATTTGCTATGACACTAAAAGAAAACATGAATTTGAAAGAGAGAAAGAAGAGCTATATGTAAGAGTTTATAGGGAGAAACGAATGAAGTTATGTTATAGTCTCAAAAATTAAAGAAAAATGTAATGTAGGCAAGCCTTTAGGACACTTTTTAAAATTAGTGATTGATGTGGGAGGAACCAGCCCACTGTGGGTGTTGTCATCCCTTTGCAGGTGGCCCTGCATTGTGTAAGAAAGAAATATGAACAAGCCATGGAGAGCAAGCCAGTAAGCAGCACTCATCCGTGGCTTCTGCTGGAGTTCCTGCCTCCATTTTCCTGCCTTGAGTTCCTGCTCTGACTTCCCTTCATGATAGCCTGCAATGGAGACATGAGCTAAAATAAACCCATTCCTCCTTGAGTTGCTTTTGGTCATGGTGTTTCATTATTCATCAAAACATTAGAAACCGTGAGACAGAAATTGGTACCAAAGAGTGGGCTATTTCTAGAACAAACCAGACCATGTGTTTTTGGAGATCTATGGAAGGACTGTAGGCTAAAAAAGCCATTGAGTATTCAGAGCTTAATGAACTGTTGTGGGAACTTAAAAGATTAATACTGAAAGCAATGCAGACGATGGAGGCCCACTTTGTGAAGTTTCAGAGGGAAGTTTAAGAGTCCCTCAAAAACTTTATTGAGGCTGATCATGTGATTTTTTTTAATTAAGAGCCACTCAAATGAAAACTGTGCTTTACAGGACAATCGAGACTGGTCTTCTGTGGGGTGAAGAATCAACTGTGATTAAGAAAAGACCTGTATCACTGAGGCAAAATCTTCTGAAAGTGCCTTGCCCCACTCCAGATCATGGCTTCTGTGTGTGCTGACACTGAGAAAACGCTTCCTAGAAGATTTTACCTCAATTATGTTGCTATCTGTCTGTCTGTCTGTCTGTCTGTCTGTCTGTCTATCTATCTATCTATCTATCTATCTATCTATCTATCTATCTATCTATCGTTAAATCAAGATTAGCACATAGAAGCTGTGATACAGAGGGGCCAGGCTGTACCTTTTGCTGGCAGATGAACTTAAGAATGTCTAAGTCTCCCAGGTCTCTTTTCCAAAGCATGAAGGGGTCATGGAGAACAGCTGAGGTGTGGTGCCAGGAGAGGCCATTTGGTGAAGGTGCAGTCCCAGCTGCAGTATAAGTTCCAGTATTAAAACACTCATAGAGAGAAGTTGGGGTTTGGCACCATGTGTCAGGGTGAGGGTCCCTGAAGAGAACTTATCAGAGGCTATTGGTGAAGCTGCAGTCCAATTGCAGTAGAGACCCCAGCATTTTGGAGATGACAGTATCATGGGACAACCAGCAAGAACAGCAGCATACGAGGGGTGGAGCCAGTTGAGCCTAGAAGAAAAGTCACATGTGTTGTGTATGGCAACACCAGAGATGGCTGCACAGACACTGTTTTTTTATTTATTTTATTAATTACATTTTATTCACTTTGTATCACCCCATAAGCCCCTCCCTCCTCCCCTCCCAGTCCCACCCTCCCTCCTCTTTCTTCACCCATGCCCTCCCCAAGTCCACTGATAGGGGAGGTCCTCCTCTCCTTCCTTCTGATCTTAGTCTATCAAATCACATCAGGAGTGGGTGCATTGTCATCTTCTGTGGCCTGGTAAGGCTGCTCCCCCTCAGGGGAAGGTGATCAAAGAGCAGGCCAATCAGATTATGTCAGAGGCAGTCCCTCTCCCATCACTTGGACACTAAATTGCCATGGGCTACATCTGTGAAGGGGTTCTAGGTTATCTCTATGCCTGGTACTTGGTTGGAGTATGAGTCTCTGGGAAGACCCCTGTGTTCAAATTTTCTGGTTCTGTTCCTCTCCTTGTGGGATTCCTGTCCTCTCCTCTCCAGATCTTACTATTTCCCACTTCTTACATAAGATTCCATGCACTCTGCCCAACAGTTGGCCATAAGTCTCAGCATCTGCTTTGATAGTCTGCAGGGCAGAGCCTTTCAGAGGCCCTCTGTGGCAGGTTCCTAGGTGGTTTCCTGTTTTCTTCTTCTTCTGATGTCCATCCTCTTTGCCTTTTGGGATGGGGATTGAGCATTTTAGCAGGGTCCTCTCTCTTGATTAGTTTCTTTAGATGTACAGATTTTAGTAGGTTTATCCTATGTTATTTGTCTACATGAGTGAGTATATACCGGGTGTGTCTTTCTGCTTCTGGGACAGCTCACTCAGGATGAGCCTTTCCAGGTCCCACCATTTACCTGCAAATTTCATGATTTCCTTATTTTTCATTGCAGAGTAATACTCCATTGTGTAGATTACCATAATTTCTGCATCCATTCTTCAGTTGAGGGGCATCTGGGCCATTTCCAGCTTCTGGCTACTACAAATAAAGCTGCTACAAGCATGGTTGAGCAAATGTCCTTACTGTGTACTTAAGCCTCTTTTGGATATATACCTAGGAGTGGTATGGCTGGATCTTGAGGAAGCACTATTCCTAGTTGTCTGAAAAAGCACCAGATTAATTTCCAGAGTGGTTGTACAAGTTTACATTCCCACCAGCAGTGGAGGAGGGTTCCCCTTTCTCCACAACCTCTCCAGCATGTGTTGTCACTTGAGTTTTTCATCTTGGCCATTCTGATGGGTGTAAGGTGAAATCTCAGGGTCGTTTTGATTTACATTTCCCTAATGGCTAATGACGCTGAGCATTTCTTTAAGTGTTTCTTTGCCATTCGAACTCTACAGAGAGTTCTCTGTTCAGCTCTGTTCCCCATTTTTTAAGTGGATTACTTGGTTTGCTGCTTTTCAGCTTGTTTAGTTCTTTATATATACTGGATATTAGTCCTCTGTCAGATAAAGGGTTGGTGAAGATTCTTTCCCAATCTGTAGGCTGTCGTTTTGTTTTGATGACGGTGTCCTTTGCTTTACAGAAGCTTTTCAGTTTCATGAGGTCCCATTTATTGATTGTTGCTCTTAGAGCCTGTGCTGTTTGTGTTCTGTTCAGGAAGTTGTCTCCTGTACCAATGAGTTCTAGGGTTTTCCCCACTTTTTCTTCTAACTGATTTAATGTGTCTGGTTTTATGTTGAGGTCTTTGATCCACTTGGACTTCAGTTTTGTGCAGGGTGATAAGTGTGGATCTATTTGCATTTTTCTACATGTAGACATCCAGTTAGACCAGCACCATTTGTTGAAGATGCTATCTTTTTTCCCATTGTATAGTTTTGGCATCTTTGTCAAAGATCAGGTGTCCATAAGTGTGTGGGTTTATTTCTGGGTCATCTGTTCAGTTCCATTGAGCTACCATTCTGTTTCTATGCCAGTACCATGCAGTTTTTATAACTGTTGCTCTATAGTACAGCTTGAGATCAGGGATGGAGATACCTCCAGAAGATCTTTTATTGTAGAGGATTGTTTTAGCAATTCTGGGTTTCTTGTTATTCCATATGAAGTTGAGAATTTTTCTTTTCAGGTCTGTAAAGAATTGTGTTGGTAATTTGATGAAAATAGCATTGAATCTGTAGATTGCTTTTGGTAAGATGTCCATTTTTACTATGTTAATCCTGCCAAGCCATGAGCATGGGAGATCTTTCCATCTTCTGATATCTTCTTCTAATTCTTTCTTCAGAGACTGGAAATTTTTTTTCATACAAGTCTTTGACTTGCTTGGTTAGGGTTACACCAAGGTACTTTATGTCATTTGTGGCTATTGTGAAGAATGTTGTTTACCTAATTTCTTTCTCAGCCCTTTTGTCTTTTGTATACAGGAAGGGCTACTGAGGTTTTTTTTGTTTTGTTTTTTTGTTTTTGTTTTTGTTTTTTTTTTAGTTAATTTTGTATCCGGCCACTTTGCTGAAGGTGTTTATCAGCTGTAGGAGTTCCCTGGTGGAGTTTTGGGGGTCACTCACGTGTACTATCATATCATCTGCAAATAGTGATAATTTGACTACTTCCTTTCCCATCTGTATCCCCTTGATCTCCTTCAACTGTCTTATTGCTCTAGCAAGGACTTCCAGTACTATGTTGAAGAGATATGGAGAGAGTGGGCAGCCTTGCCTTGTCCCTGACTTCAGTGGGATTGCTTTAAGTTTCTCTCCATTCAGTTTGATGTTGGCTATAGGCTTGCTGTATATCGCCTTTACTATGTTTAGATATGTGCCTTGTATCCCTGATCTCTCCAATACTTTAAACATGAATGGATGTTGGATTTTGTCAAATGCTTTTTCAGCATCTAGGGAGATTATCATGTGGGGTTTTTTTTCTTCAATTTGTTAATATGGTTTTATAGCCCAATGAACAAGCAGAATGCAGGCTCCACCTCCCAAAGCACCCTGTGTAATGGACACTGGTGGTTTGAATGAGATTGGCCCTCATAGGTTCAAATATTTGACTGCTTGGTCATTGGGGAGTGGTAGTCCCTGAGAGGGATTAGGATATGTGGCCTTGTTGGAGGAAGTGTGCCACTGTCATTGGACTTTGGGGTTTCAAAAACTAAAGCCAGGCCCAGTGGCTCGCTTCCTGCTGAATCTGGAGGTAGAACTCTCAGCTACTTCTACAGCTCCATGTCTGCCTTTGTGCAGACATGCTTCCTGTCATGATGACAATGGACTAAGCTTCTGATACCATAAGCAAGCCCCAATGCTTGCTTTCCTTTTTAAGAGTTGGTCACGGGCTGTCTCTTTATAGTGATAGAACATTAAGACAGAAGCCACTGGCTGATTAAGACAGTCACACACCATTTTCTGAAGACTGCCAAGCTCTTATGACAGGGCAGAGATATGCTGGCTGAGCCCTCCCTCAGTTCACCCACAAGCTGTGTTGGGGAACAGCAAATGAGAGCAGAAGCCCCCAAGTGTGGTTTTCAGTATTATCTGTTTTGTGTGGGAGTTGTCCCTTCTCTGATTTAAAATAACAGTGGCTCTAGGCTAGCCTCAGCCACCCCCTAGATGTTTCAGATTTTACCATCTATACTTACAGCTTGGAACACAAATGAACTGTGGATTAAGTATAAGTCATCAATTTAAATAGTGTGAGCACTGTGTATGAAAAGCACACTAGTAACAGAGTAGAACACACTTCATTTCTGGCCTCTTAAGAGGCTATGGCTTTATATTCAGAGCAGATAGGAAAAGGTATTTTCTGAACCTATTTTCTGAACCTTATTTCACAATTCCTTATTCGCACTCATAATCTTTAAATGAAAGTTAACTAATCTGGCTTTAGAAAATATGCAGATTAGTTTTATCAGGTTGCTAGGGAAATCATACCAGGCTTTGGTCTGACTGACAGTCAGGCTCAAATGTCCTCACCATATCCCCAGACCTAACACAGGGGGGCACCTTCAGTGTGCTCAGGGGGTCTGTGTGGTAGCTAATCTTGGTTGTCAACTTCATTACATTTGGAAGTATAAAAAGTCCAAGCAGCTGGGCACTCCATGGGAGAATTTTCTTGTTTGAATTATTAATGGAAGACCCACCTTAAACCTGGGCCACATCTTCTGGTGGCAGCCCACACAAAAGGACAGAGGGAAGCTAGTACTTTCTGTCTTCTTATCCTCACTCTCATTAGAATGTTCATCTGTACCAATCCAGTCCTTCACTTGTTAGAACCTACTTCTTTGGAGAACCTACTTCTTTGGTACTCCAGTGTGGATCGAAAACTGGCAGCTCTCTAGGACTTCCCTAGGACTAGATTGGGGCTGCTAAGACATCCATTCTCGTGGACTGAACAAATATTGGGTCACTGGCCGTACCATCAGGAAACAATCATTGTGGAACTACTTGAACCATAGCCTGTAAGCCACTCTGATAAATCCCTTACTAATACAGAGGTATATATTAGTTCATGCTATCAGTTCTGTTCCTTGGAAAACCCTGACTAATAGTTTTGTTTTTTTTAACAAATCAAGTATAACACCTTAAGTCATATCTATTAAGACAATGGGCAAAAGCTTAGAAATCAAAGTGTTGCCTATAATCCCAGCACTCCGGGAGGCATAGACAAATGGATCTCTTTGAATTTGAAGCCAGCCTGATCTACAAAGTGAGTAAGGCTACACACAGAAACCCCGTCTCAAAAACAAAAACAAAAAAAAAACAACAACAACAAAAAATCAAAGTGTTGAGAAATTCCATCTGCAGAATGTGCCTCAGCTTCTACTCAACCTTAACAGCCTTTAGGTGTGGCAGTGAACTCTTCTGCCCAGCTACCAGGCAATGCCAGGCAATGAATCTCCTCACATACACACTACTGGTTCTGACTGACATAGGATAACTAAAACCTGCCGTGACAGCCACTTTCTACCGGGACTACAGAGGTACCATGGGATTGTGTAACACAGTTAAAGAGGACAGCTCACCAGCAGCATTGATGAAATCAACATCCCCAAGTCATGAATAAACTCATCCCCAAGTCAGTTGTGAGCAGTAAACATTTTACTGGAATAATTCCTGTGCTCAGCATCCTTGCGGTCCGCCCCACTGTACTGGCTGTAGTGAGCAAGCTTGCCTGTTTCCGCCAGGACAGCCACCCTGGCTGGGCTCCCTCTCCCCTCCCCAGTGCAGGCGTTAATCCTATTCCATCTTAACTGAGAGCCACTCGGGAGCACCTGCTTCAGGTATCTAGTCTCCATTATCATTTAAAAAAAGCAAGTAGGTTTAAAAAAGCTTAAGATAATAAAATATACAAACTTACTCAGGGAAGAAATTCTTTATTCTCAATTTCAAACTCTAAAAATACCTGAAAAAACAAACAAACAAACAACAAAACACACAACTGCTGCTGCTACTGTCAAGTTAACGATGAACCTGATCTCAGTTCTGCAACTATTTGTAACAATTGTGTAGTCAAGTTAATGTTAGACATCCACAAGGTACTGCAGAGGAATGCAGGGTATTGCCAAGCCCCACAAAGATGTTTCATTAAAAACATACATAATCTCACAGGCCGAGAGAGATGGCCCAGCAGTTAGCAGCCCTGGCTGCTCTTCCAGATGGCCCCAGGTCAATCCCCAGTGCCCACATGGTGGCTCGTCACCACCAGTAACTCCAGTTGTTTGGGATCGGATTCTTCTGGCCTCCATGGACACTCCAACATGCACACTGGTGCACAAACATACAGGCAAGTAAAACACCCACACACACAAAGTAGTCCAACAGCTGACAAATCAACAAGTCTAAAAACCAAAACACACAAACACTTAACATGGTCTCAGATTAATTCCCTCAAGGGAACATCTGAAACGCATCTGGATCCAACGCTTCACGGAAGGGATTGTGGCCTGTACTGTCTGTGGCTTGTTTTCACCTAGATCAACTACTACCAAGACCAGACAGAGTTTTCTGTGTAATTTTTAGTGCTGCAAGTTCTAACTGCCAAATGTGAGCATCAAAAAAGCACATAGTTTTTAAGCAAAGTGGAGTCAGGTAATACCACAACTGAGTGATCAGCCTTCAGTCACCTAACTCCAGATGTCTGGTGCCCGAGGGACAAAACGTTTACCATAAGTTAGGCCACAGACATGAACCAGCCTCAGAGAGTGCTGTTGTGAGACACAAGACCTGTCAGGAGATGCCAGAGATGGCAATTATTTCCAGACCCACCCCAACAGAGGGATCAACTAATTCTGTTCCGTACAGATCTGAAGCATGCTCTTAAGCAAGTCAGTCAGCACCTAAAAGGCTGCATACATTGTGTACTTTAAATCACTTAACCACAATAAAATCTGCATCCTGACATAAAATATACAGAGCAGTGCTCTCCCAAAGCTCACTGTGAACAGACCCATGCACACCACAGTTCTTACCATGGAGAAACTAAGCTTCATTTCCAACAGACTGTATTTCTCAAAAAATAATGTGAGGGCTCACGAGGAGGCTCAGCAGTTAAGAGTACTGACATCTCTACCAGAGAACCCAGGTTCAGTTTCCAGCATCCACACGGTGGCTAACAAGCTCCAGTTCCAGAGGATCTGATGCCCTCTTTTGGCCTTCGGGGGCACTGCATACAAGTGCTACACAGACAGAAGCAGATACAATACCCAGACATAAAATAAAAAGAGAATCTCAAAACAAAAATTTACCCATCAGAATGATTTTATATACATTTTTCTTTATTAAAATTATGGCACCCAATATTAACAACAGAAAATATCCATGATTCACATCCAGAAGCAATTAACATTCCTTTTTACAAATAAAAGTAAAAAAAAAAAAAAAGCTAACATGTTCTGTATGTAAGCCCTTAATTGCATAAAATATATTTAGCATCATTTACAGCCATTGCACTTATATAAGCTATTATTTCCTTTCTCTGACTTTATGCAAAAGAATATGTTAAATATGTATGTTAGGACTCTTGAACATTATGAAAATTAAATGTCAGTTCTCAACCGTTTGTGGGGGACAGTACAAACTGATAATTCCCTTTGTAAACTACTGTGCATCACTTCAATAATTTGAGCAATTTTAATGTACTTAAAATAAAAATTTTAAAATTCCCAACTAAGTGCCATATTGAAAGACAGTTGGCTTTTTTCACTGCAGCACCTTTAAATAACAAAAGATTGCATATTGTTCAGCCACACTATACAAATTTTGACATTTGTGGAAAATATGTACACAAAGCATAATGCCAATGCTCTTTTGCTAAATGCCATGTTGGTAAGCAGTTTTAGAAACTGTGTCTGGTAGTAGGGACCAGCACTCTGAGACTTCCATAGGTTATCATCATGAATCAGGAAGCCCACAAACACAAGGCATACAAAAAAATCAAAATACAGATGTCAAGTGCACTCAGTGCACTCCAAGGACCATCTTGATACTCTTAGTCAAGTAACACTCAGGATTAAATACTGTACCACTGAAAATGTGAACTAAACATGAGAAACTGTAACATATTCATAATCAGATCCAGCTGATGAAAACAATGCAGCTAAAAGTGGCCACTTAAAAAGTGAGAAGCCCCAAAGACCTAATTTCCCTCATATGTCCAAATCAGTATGTCCAGTGTTTCCTTATCTACTTCAAAAAACATGTTTAAAATGTAAAATTTAGCTCTCTCCTAACCAAAGACATAGGTAGACTCCTAAAACTGCTAAGCTTTGGTTACATAAAGTGCAGTTTAATAATGTGCCACCAAACAGTTCAAATACACCTAGAAACTCCGCAGCTCACCACCATCTTCAAAATCAGCTTTCAATTCTGTTAAGGTTTCTGTTAGGAGTCATACAGCTTCAAAATCTTCCAGAACACTCTGATGTGTGCTTCACAGATCCTAGATACCGGCAATGAAGCTGATGAAGAACAGCAATTCATATTTGTGCTATAACACATTCAAAATCTGGCTCTGCTTTTTTTCTTTAAGTATTTTCCTCATATCTTTTGTTGTATAAAATTTTCAAGTTTTATGATGATACAGGCAGTACACTCCATCACCCTCATGGCAACCTCAGATGTGAATCTGTCATTGGGGATTTGTGGGAAAGGAAGCAAATCAGGGTACCTTGTTTTTAAGCTGTCTACGCCATAAGCTTCCAATGTGTGAACGTCGTTTGTCAGCCCTTCCAGCTGCTGACTGTACTCCTCTATCTTTTGTGCAAGCGCAGCTGGCTTTACATCTTTGTCTGACTTCCCCCTGACAGCATAGTCAGCAGCAATCAAAGCTAACTTGGTGGAAAGGTAGCATTTGAAGCACACCCATTCGTTGGCATTTTTATGAAGGTCATTCCTGGCAGCTGAGAAGTTCGCTCTGGCTTGTCTTAACCATCTCCGGGCCTCCACTGGATTGCCCACAGACCGGAAGGTGGGAGGAACAAAGAACCTTTGAGAGTATGTCTGCCCAGCAGAGGGAGGGCATTTCTCCTTACTTCGCTGTTGCCTTTCAGATTTATGGCTCGTAGCTTCTTGATTCCATGAAGTATAGAATCTTTGAAACGAGTACTTGTCTGACTGAAACCGGGATGCAGAAGTTGAAAATGTTCTTCTTGAAGCTCTGTCTGCATTTTGATCCAGAAAAGCCTGTTTTTCTAATCTGTTTATTTCATTCTGCAGGTGTTTGAACACTTCATTAGCAATGTCATGATTCTCTGGATTTTTGTCAGGGTGCCACTTCAAATACAACCGTCTAATCATCTTTTTTCGTTCTGATTCTGGAAGCTTCCAAGCTTGCTCCACCACTGATGTCACTTCTTTTAAGATTTCTGGCAATGCATTCACCTTGAGCTTTTTGGGGGAGTGGTGTTTGGAGGAGGGAGACTTGTGGCTCTCTCTGCCAGAGAAAAGAGGAGGGATGCTTCTCAGACCAGGAGTCAAAAATTCTGTGGGGCTTGTTGGGGTTGTGGGAGCACTGTCTCTGCTTTGGGAGCTTTCATCGGGCCTTGAGAACTTGTATAGATCCAGAGAGCTGACTGTCTTGTATTCACTGTAGCCAATATCAATCTGGTAGATCTTCCCCAGGCAGCTAGCATTGTCGGCGTCTTCTCTTTCAACTGCTTGTACAATAATTGCATATGTGTATACCGGCCGGTAGGAGCCATGGATATCGCCACCCTCAGCATCTACAAGGTACCCAACGTATTCTCCAGGGTAAAACACATTCATCGGATCCATAAGCAGCGCATCATGGATTTCGGCAGGTATTGGTGTGCCAGGCATGGGAAGTTCTAGTTTTGATGGCTCAGAGGAGTCATATTTTACCCCTAAACTGTCAAGTTTCTCGCTGATCCTGTAGATGTCATTGCACCCCAGCATAGCAATTAAGTATGACGTGTCAGAAATCAAATTGTCAGTTGCTGATTTAAGTGTCATTGCTAGGGCTAGCAAGAAGTTAATGTCTTTACTGTCTGAGTGCTGGATGTAGAGCAAGATGGCTGCATTGCCAAATCGCTTTAGAAAAGCAAAGGTTTCACTCCTGCTGTGGGGAATAGGATTAAAACCTTTAACCCTTAATGTTGTCTGAAGCTTCTCAAAACAGGAAACTTTCAGAGCTTCTCTTAGAGCTTTGCAAAGTCTGATGGCTTTTTCTTCATTGGCCAGGAAAGCGTTATCGTTCTCATGCTTCATGACCCTGATGAGTCCTGTGATGAACTGCTCAGAAGACAAGAGGAGCTGCAGTCGCCCCTGAAGAGAGCACAACGCTCCAAACTGGCATACCTTGGGGGTCTCTTCGTCGAGCTGCTCTTCAAGTATGCTGCTCAGCAGTCGAGGTCGAAGCTTCTGAGGGAAGAGCATGATCAGCTTAGTGTGAAATCCATGGTCTTTCCCTAAGTAGCACTGGCTAAGATCAACTAGCATTTGCACGCCAATATTGCCCTGGATTCTACTTTTATAGTGAGGCGCATCATCAAACACCAAGATGCTTGACTTCACCAGCCTACCATCCTGGCTCGGAAGGTAGAGTGCGAGGTCCCGGGCGTTCTCCAGATCACTCCTCACCTTGACTGAATCATTTTGTAGGCTCTTGAATAGACCAGAAACCACCCTCTTAACTGTGCGCATTTCATTAGGATCTAATTGCTTTCCTTCAGAGTTTTTGAATATGCGGCTTAAAACTTCAACGTATTGCTTAGTTGAAATAATATCTTCAGTACCTAAATGTTTGAACAGCTGATGAAATGTGCCAAGCTCTAAAGGCAGCTTGTATAAATAAGGTTTAAAATCAGCTTCATATTCCAGGTTTATCACTACTTCCTCAGGCTTCAGAAGTTTCCAGCCATCTTCTACCATCACAAAGGCAACACCCCGAAGCTGAAAACGGAACTCCCGTTTTTCTGCACTGAGAAACTCATATATGCTCCTTAGGACCTTCGCTCTGGTTTTTACCATTTCTTCATCTAACGTTGTTATGTTGCATATGTTTCTGCAATTGTTAATGACCTTATCAAGAGGGGGATCCAGGTTAACGTTAAGCATGTTTAAAACTTGTTCAAGCTGCTCCTGTGGGGCAAGGTCGCTGCCTTCTTGTTCTTTGATGCTCAAGGGTGTGGCTTTCTCTGGAAGAATGGGGCAGGATGTCCACAGCAGCTGCAGCACATCACACTGCTTGAACTTGGGATTCACTTGTGCTCCATTGAACTTTATAAGAGGAAGTGTTCCATTTACCTCCTGGTACTGAGGGTGAAACCGAATGTACTCAGCAGGGGCCCGTTCTGGACACAAGAATGGTATTAAGGACAGTTCTTTCAGAAAATGTCCAGATAACAAATCCATTCGTTCTTGAAATATGTGATGGAGAAGGATGTCAACTGTACTCTGCAGGGTTTCTGTAGACCAGTTTTCTGCATTTGCCCTCACGCTGATTTCCTTGGCAAACTGTAACAACTGCTGCTGGGAGAGTATGTACTTTAGTCCAACATTTCTCAAGAATTCCACCCACGATGACATAAACGCAACTTGGTTTTTAGGTTTTATTACTTGTTCCAATTTTTTAAAGAACTCTTTAGGAATAAACAATTTTTCAGGAAGCATAACTTCAAAAACTCTCACAGTTCTGTCATAGAAATGTTTTGCTTGTTTTAGTCGATTGTTGGCATCATGGATAATCAACAAACTTTCCAGTTTTTCAAAAAGTTGTTCCTTGATCTCTGACAGCTCCTCAATGCTTGACAGTCTGGTCTTCAGATAGATCAAGTGCTCTAATTTTGCATCGTAAGAGAGATTTTCAATTTTTGGCAGAAGATGCTTCAAATACACCTCCAGGTCATCCACTGGCACACAGCCAAGCACCTCGTACAGTTCTTTTAAATGTACCTTTTCTTCAAGAAATGCAGATGATGATGACTGTGTCCACTTTTCCACTTCAGCTGAAGGGATACTTTTGGTAAGCACATAGCATGTTCCAAATTTTGCAATGCTCATATACCGGCCACTGATGGATTTGTAGCATGGAAGGGACTTTAAAATTTTTATATCATCTTGGGACATCAAGTGACTCAAATTACAGTTGAAATACATCAAAAGTGCTTCAAAGTCATTTTCCGCCAGTTTTTCGGTTCTAAATGTTGAAGTTTGAACCATATAATGTACAGCCTTCAAGATGCTTGTGGGGCTCTCTATGTTTGCTGTGTGGCATGACAACAGAGGAACTAATGCACTATCTTTAGAACAGATTTTGTTCAAAGCCAGCTGAATACAGCCAGCTTTCATTAAAGCATGAAAAACCTTATCGCTCTGGGCATTTGGGAAAACAGCAATGTGCATGAGGCTCAGGGGGATCAGCACATCTCCCTCAGGAACCACGAGCTGACTGGATGACACAGTGAACTTTGTTCCTGGAAGCAATGCCCAGTCTTTGAGAATGTCAACAATGACATCAAATGCTGGCTTTAGCTCTTCCTGATCTTCTGTCACACTTACTGATTCGCTGATAAAATGCCATGCATTCTTAAGCCAAGATTCACTGGCAAAATTGTCTTTCCACTTTGTACAGTTTTTGGTCTTATATTCACGAGGCAACACAGAAGAGAGTAAGTCAGCAAAGCTGGAGATGTCAAATACTTTTGCAACTTTGCAGTTCAACAGAACACTACTGTATTTCAAGTATAAAGTGTTCATAAACAAGTCTTTACGTGATGGAATTAACTCATGGTATGTTGTTAGAAACTTGGGTCGTTTACTATCAAAAATCTGTAAAACACTGTCCAGTGTAATGAGCAGGGGCAGTCCCTCAACTTCAAACTCACTTTCTTCAGCATCTTTAAAGCAGTAGTCAACTAAAAGTTTTAAACTATGGAAAAGTTTTAGGTTAGTTTGCTGAAGACGACAAGGGAGCTTCCCAATATGACAATTAGTATCAGGAGAAGAGAAAGTCATTAAGAAGGACCTAACATCAGCAGGTGTCACATAGCTAACAGGAATATCTGCATCTATAAGGCAGTGGTAAAGATTAGCAGTTTCATCACAGTTATAAACCAAGTTGAACCCAATTTCTAAAAGCAAGTGCTTCAGCCTGTAGACATTCTCTGCGACTGTTTTGCGAGTTGTGATGTTATAATCTGCATTTTTAAGGTGCTGTAATTCATCCTGTAGCAAGTTATCAAAAAATGGTCTAGTTTTATGTAAAGTAGACATATTGATCCAAGTAATTATGACTGCAGAGTGCAAATCAGAACCATCAATATTTGGAGCCCGAACAACAGGTAGAAGACGTTTCATGTCTTCATAAATGCAGCTGTAAAGTGCTTTTACTAAGCAATATAAATCTGGCTGCAGATCCAGCCTGTTAACTGGAAAGAAGGACAGAAACTTCTTTAATGTGTCCTTCACAACATGAATGGGAGTGTTCTGTAAAACTGATAATGTTGGGTCAGAACCAGGGAAATAACGTCTTTTTAACTGGATTAGTAATTCAACATATGCAGGTGCTATTAAGGCTGTCATTAAACTATTATTCCAGTCACTTCGAACACCAACCCCATTGTCATCACGCCACAAGTTTCTTCTGGCTGAATCTAGAGCAAAGTGGCCATTCACATGAAATGGGAGACCTGTCTCCAAAGAGAGAGGCAGAAAGCAGAAGGCTCTGTGGGGCTTCTTATAGTTGTGAGTAATGCAGGCAGCTACTCCACCACGCGGGAAGAGAGTGATATCTTGGTTCTTGTGAGCTGATATAACACTCTTGGATACTTTGTCCATACTTGAAAATCCTGACCTGTTGCAGATCAGCCATGTGGTCAGATTTCCTTCAGAATCCTCAGTATCCATAGTGTAGGTTATCTGTTGAACTGGTATGTCCTTAAGCTGTCTCTTTTTAGTAACACTGTCAATTACAGATGCGTGGAATTGCTTCCTTTTCAACCGGTCTCCATCAGTGATCTTGCCTTTTACTGAATAGAGCACATTCAGACCTCCTGTGGCCTTATCTATTTCACAAATAGATATTTTCTCCATGTGATTGAGAAACATTAGAAGTTCTGCCCCATCAGAGCGCAATTTGTCCAAAAGATTCTGGACCATTCTGTCTGATGATGGAACTGAGGAAATTTCTGAAACTTGTGCCATTTCTGCATTACGCAGAGGAAATCTAAACATTGTACAATTGTCCAGTTTAAAGTGGTTTCCCAAATAAAGATCTAGAACATCTGAGAACTGGGTTCTAAAGTCTGCATCCAAATCTCTAAACATGCGTCCAGGACTAACGGATGTGGCTCCCGGTGCGTATCTGGCATGGGGATCAAAAATACACAAAATGTCATTTCCAGAAATAAAAGAAGGGCAGTCTGTAATGTGATACACAGAATTGAATCCAATTCCATATTGTCCTGTTTTGCAAGGATTTCCTTCTTTAGTGCCTTTCCCAAGATTCTGAATTCCTCTAACATCATCTTCTGTAAATGGTTGGTTGTTGTACACACACAGTGCTGGTCCTTGCAGTGGAGCCCATTTATCATCAAATATTCTGTCAACAGGATGCTGTCTAGGATCAAACACAAAGCAGATTTCTGTGGCCTTTGCATCATCAGCATTTTGAAGAAGCTCTTTCAGCATTTCCTTTTCTGAAGGATAGGCGTTGAGTATGCTCTTAATTCTGCTGGTCAGTTTTTCTTTCTGCCCAAACTCTGTGCCTAGGGCTGTGAAACAGATGTTAGATGCATATCTTTCTAAGGCCTTATGTCTCTTTGGTATTGCACCTAGTTTTACAGCTACTTCCCGGGGTATGTCAGCATGGCAATACTTAACAGTGGAGTCCTTTACTTTTATCCAGGGGCAGTCATTGTAGCATAAGGACTTAGCAGGGAGCAGCAGCAGATTAGTGTCTGGTAGTAATATTTTGCCATAATTTTTCTCACAGAATTCTTGTCTCTTTTCTCTAATGAGACTCCAGATTCCTTCACTGACTATTCGTCGGCAAAGCTGAAAATTTTCTTCTGTGATTTGTTTTTTTCCTCTTTCTTGATCAATAGACTCCAAAACTTGGGCAAAATCTTCAACAGTAAATGATTGCCGCACACCCACACTTTCAAAAAGTTCACGGAAATTATTTTTATACTTGTTAGGTAACTGATAAAGGTATGGTGCAGCTTCAAAATTCAAATGAAAAGAAACTTTCTCTGATTCAACATATACATTCTCAACCAGAATGAAATGAAATGATTTTAGCTTTTCAGTAATTGCTGCCTTGGCCATTTCATTTTGCATTATTGCTTCATGGAGGTACTTGTAGCAAGCATTAGTGATATTTTCCTGGTATAATGTAATGCCATCATCAACTGATTTTGCAACTTCCTTCAACTGGTTTACTACCAGATCAACTGTTGGCTTCTTTAGTAAGCCCAAAAACTCTTTAACAGCCAATGACACTGAACCACAGCCTCTAAAGGAATGGGAATTTTCATTGAGAATTGGTTGCAAAAGACAGACTATATCTTGATGTTCTGCTGTGTAAAGATCAGTTGCTGCAAACATGGTTTCAGGCTTAAAACTGTTCCCTTTCCATTCTAAAGAAAAACCTGCTGGCTTTGTTAGAAATGGAAGGAAAGGAATTGTTTGGTATTTTGCAGCAAAATCCTTTGCTCTAGGATCCCTTATTTTTAGCTTCTCATCAATAAGACTTAGCAGAATACTACTCCTGAGGCAGGCGGCAGCATGGTCGGTTTTATTAATCTCAGCTACAGATTCTGCACGCTCTAGCATGTCATCCCACAAAATATCATCTTTCGCCATGCCTAACTGAACTAGCTTAATCAAAATAATAGGATTGAGGTAATCTTGTGTGGAGCCATAAGGGAACCTCCCATCTTTAATATCAAATAACTTGGCAACTCGTCCTTCAGGGTGGATCAGTCTTGATGGCAAAACCAAAGGATGGCCCTCCAAGGAGCAAGGAACACATGGGGTAACACGGAGAATTCCTGAGAACTCATCGAGTTTTTCATTTAGAACAAAATTCATTAAAGGATCTCTAAGTTCTGCTTCAATTTCCTGAATGTTGGGAAAGAAGACTTCTGAAAAGAACTGTTTCTCTGAAAATGTATTTTCCAGCAGTATCTGTTTGCAGCCAGCCTCTTCAAACCCTGCTTTTACTGAAGGAGGAAGTTCAACAGCACAGAGGTTTTTGGAGCCTGTTTTCTTGAGGTACTTCAGAAATATCTTGAAGGCTGCTGAACCAACATCTTTCTTTTGAAGTATAGAGTCATCTAGAAATCTCACATTCTTCATGGAAACCCAAGTAGACCCATCAGAGAAGACTCTGGTCAATTCCTTCCCCTTTCCATGAGCTATATCTTCATAAAATCCTTGACAGATGACAGAGAAGTCATCATGAACTACATCAGGATCAGGCCACACAGCATAGTAGGTGTAATCAGTCAGCTCCCCACCAGTGGCTAGGTCCCGTAAGACACTGAGTGCTTGTAAGTAAGCTTTCACAATGACATGCCTCATGAACGTGGTATTCCAACGCCCTTTTGTATCTGTCTTCCAGATTTCCTTCCTATTTGAAGTAACAGCAAAGCACCCATTAATGTGAATTGGCAATCCTGTTTTTATTCGCAGAGGTAAATAGCAAAACACCTCGCCTATGTGTGGTTTCACGGTCCACTTCTGCTCCTGGGTTTCATGCAAAAGAACCCCTACTGCCCCACAAGGAACCAGCCCCAGTCTTCTTCCACTTTCATTCAAGGAAAACTTGAGTGCCTCTCCTGTATCCATGCATGTGCATAGAAGCCATGTGGTGCAATCTACTGTCTTTTGTGGCAACTCATCTGATGACTTTTTTGATTGGCCAGATTTAGCCATTTCAAAGAGAGTAGCTGGATCATCATCAGGACCTCTAAATAGTGGTGACTGTAAGTCAGCAATCCTCCTGAAGACATGGTGGAATTCTTCAACCGTGACCTGAAGAATGCACGATGACTTTGGACCATCAGTGGGGAGCTTCTTGTTGCTGCTGCTACAAGTCTTCATGAGTTTAGCAGCTTCTTTTAAAACACTTACAACTGGTGCATTCAATGCTTTGGAAGGGCAGGTTTTTTTCTTAATTATTATTGTGTCTTGTGCTAAGCCAGGATTGGTTTCTTCAATCTTCAAGTATTTCAAATACATTGAGTTTACACTCTGAGTAAAAATGATAAGTCTGTGCCCACAAAGACTAAACTCATCCACGAGGGAGTAAATATCTGCAGTGTTATAACAGGTACTGCTGACTTCACTCACTTTTGCCTCCTGTTGTGTTCTAAAGGACAGCCGGAAAAGAGTTCCGTTGTAGCTGTAAGGGGCTTCCACAGCCAAAGGTAACTGACAGCCAAATACATCTATAAATGGTTTGAACTGATTAGGAAATTTCCTAAGTCTTTTCTGCTGTTTACTCCAATTAATTTTGATTCCAGGATTAGATCTATCTTTAATGTGTTTACTGATATGATTTATGTTGGGATCAAACATTATCATAAATTCTCGGCTCATAATGATGGGAATGTCAGTGATGTGGTAGACTGAATTAAAACCAAGACCAAATTTTCCAACTTTATCAACTTCTCCCCTTTTTAAAGATTCTCCTAATCTAGTTATATTTATAAAGTCTGAATCTGAGAATTCAGAGTTGTTGAATGACCACAGAGCAGGTCCATGGCACGCTGCCATCCCTGGGTCCAAGAGATTTTCCCTTATGTCCATATTTCTTCTCATATCGATCATGAAGCTGCACTCAGTGGCGTTCGCATCGTCCGCATTTTGAAGCAGCTCTTTAAAAATATCTGACACAGAAGGGTATTCTTCTAAAATATTTTTAATCCTTACAGTAAGAGGCTCTCTTTGCCCTGACTGCTCAAAGCCCATGTTTTCAGGGTTGATCAGTCTTGTACTAAGGCATGGAACTTGTAGCCATTCTGCAGTTTTCATAGGTATTTCCTCATGTACCAAAATGATTGGTTCCACCGAATCTTCAAGTAAGTCATTTAGGTCATCAACTTTGATGTCACAATAACAGCACTCATGAATTGGCTTCATGACAAGTTTGGAAGGATTTTTGCTATGATAAATAGGAACTGGTGTATTAGGGCTTGCTGGAATCTGATTGCTATACAGCCATCTCATAATATTCAACATAAGATGAAGATTTTGTTTACTTTCTTGTTCACTCAACTCCTGGTCACTTTTAAGATAAACCTTCTGAATGACCATGGAAATATGATCTGAAGTCAACTCTTCTATTGACCCACAAGCTTTGAACAGCTGGTGGAATTTTGCCATGGTTTTAGGCACATTATATAAATAAGGCTGAAGATCCAGATCATGGATTGGCTTAATCACAGCCTGGGCAAGAGGACAAAAGTTTTTGCCAGTCCAAACCCATGGAAATTTCAAGGCTTTAAAAGAATCCTTCCCTTCACTCAGATGATCATGCATGAACCCATAAATTTCAAGCAAAATATGTTGGAATTGATAGTAATCTTCATCACTAAAGGTTTTTGAAGTATACCAGTCAACAACAATTTTAAAGTGTTTTAAGACAGCACTGATGCCAGGCTTTGTGAAGATGCCCAGTGCTTTCTCCAAGTTCCCATGGACACTTTCAACAAGAGGAAGTGAGGAGCCCACTAGAACTGCATGTGCTGCATCGCACATATCTGGAGGTGCACAAAGGTTACAGAGATCCCCTTTCCAGACTAAGGAACCTGGATAATTTGGAGGCCTTTCCTTGCAGGCTGGAACCCATTTTATTTTCTTCAATGCCATCTTTCCATCAGAAGACTGCAGGAGTGTATGGTTTTTATTCAAGACCAGTAAGAGTGTTTTGGCTTTCTTTAGGAGAACATCCTGGTTCTGACAGGAACTGACCTGTAAAGCTTCGATTTTTTTTGCCACTTGCACAATATCTTTCTCCTTCAGGCTGGCTTCGTTTTTTAAACCAATCTGTCTCAAAGAATGAAGGATATCCGGTGAGGTAAAAATTGCAGGTGGGAAACAGCCTTCTTCTTCATTATA
Source organism: Psammomys obesus (assembly GCF_907164565.1). NCBI lineage: Eukaryota > Metazoa > Chordata > Mammalia > Rodentia > Muridae > Psammomys > Psammomys obesus. Next base: position 6,935,356 of record NW_026585643.1, on the reverse strand, counting down.
AAAGAGATCCCTTAGTACTTCTATATCAGGATCAAAGAGGTCACTGGCTGCTACCACACGCTCCTGTGACATATGGATGAATTTTAGTGGCATCAACCAGTCTAGCACATTTGGATTCTCATTTTTCAGGGAAGACAGATTCTCAAGGATCCACAGCATAAGACGTGTCACCTCTTCCTGAGTATAAAATGCATTTTCAATATCTTTTAAGACAAACTTTAAACAGCTTGTAGTCTTCAATTTTTCAATTTTCAACATGTTTGCCAAACGAATGGTAGCTTCATCGCTGCTATCAATTACTGAAAGAGATAGCCGCAAATCTGTTGGAAGTTTGGCAGTATGATCTAAAACTTTACATCCTTTTAATTTTGTGTAAGAGGAAATCCCTTGATCAGATGAGTGATTAAGTCTTTTGAATATTGTCAATTCTTGAATTATTCTTTTCTCTTTTTCACTGGTATCAGTTAAGCTGGCCAAAAATTTCCTTAGAGCATCTTTGTGGGTTGGAAATAGTGATGCTATCTGATTACACAACTTCTGCAGTGGTATCTTTTCCATTATTTGCAAAACAGCACTTGGTAGTGGCGAGTGAATATATTTTTTAACAAGTGGATGTTGAATAGAGGTATCTAATCTTTTCAGGACAATCCCCCCAAGTTTTTGTACAATATCTGCTAAGAATTCTGGAAGCTGAGCTTCAGTTTCATCATCTAAAATGACTACTGATGGAATCCTGAGTCTAATGAGTTCCACACACATCTGATCTTCATCCAGTATAGTTTTGGGGATGAGTGGCATCTCATCAAATAAAGTCAAATCCTCCGAAAAATGTATATAGAGATTCTTCCAAACCATCTTAAGCCATGAAATGGATGGGTGACGTTTGTCTTCACTAAATGGATACCACTGAACCACCAACTCTCTGCCAGGCCAGAATGTATTCATTACTTCTTTAATAAGACGTGCAAATCGTTCTGGATTTAGAAGCTGCAGCTGAGTACATGGTCTTCCTGTAGGTCACACATAGAAATATTATGCACAGTTCTACTCTTAGACTCAAAATCTAAGATGGCACTAGAAAGCTGTTTAAAGAAAACACAAATATTTTTTATAACTAGACTAAAATAATTTTAAAATGATAGTCTATACCAAAATTAATACTTAAAATAACCTCTAAGACAAGTCATGTTCTCCATAAAGTACTTAGTTTAACTGAACATAAAAAGTCATAAAATCTGAATTCAAAAGTATCTAGTATTCTGTAGATGGAACTAACATGAGAAACAATGTTTAATGTTTAGTTATACACAAGTAAAAGTACCCAAAAAATGCACATAAAGCTTACATATTATTTTCATTTAATGGGTAAACATTGATAAGCAGATCCAATACAAATACGTTTGGGGGTTGTTTTGTACTTTCAGTACCTCACCTGCATGCCTGTTGTAGGGGGAAGAGAAGAGTTCAAAGTCAGAGCAGAGGCTTGAGTCTCCATTTCAGAAGCAAACATTTTCTGAAATGCGGGTAGCAATGGCTCTCATGGAATCTCCTTTGAATCTCTAACAAATATGCAGCCGGGTGTCAGTCAATGTCTTAGACTTGACTGAACCCACTCATCTGGAAAAGCAGTGGGGATAAGGCTCTACACACAGACTGTTCTATACAGAGCACAGGTATGGTTTTGCCAAGGTTGCTATTTATTAAAGTGTGCTCTGAAGAACCTGCAGATGTACAAATGCTTCAGGGCAAACAAACTGAACATGTGGGTGTTGCTGTCCAGGCAGGTGTTTCTTCCCACCAAAACGACTGTATTTCTGAATGCTTGGAAACTAGGAGACTAATAGAATTCTCCCCCTTTGGGGGAACAGTTGCTTATCTTAATAGACTCTCTAGAAATTAACAAATTTTAAAGTGTATTTTGTATTTGTGATATTCAATATCAGTAGCACCAAAATAGAAAAGTAACTGTCCTTGTAGGTAGATATTTGTCCATACAAGGAAATTAAAATATCTCAAAATGAGTTCTCTGGAAACTTAACATTTATCTTTTCTTTATGTGAAAATGATGTCTAGATTCCTACGAGCAATTCTGGGAAACACTACAACAGGGGGTACACCTCAGGCTCTTCAAAATTTTATATATAACTTAATTACCCGCCATGCTATTTTCAAACCACTGCCATAAAAATCTCAGCAGAGTTTCTATGTCATGTGACAGAATAACTCAAGTAATGTTTTAAAAATTAAATTGTTAGCAATACAATCAATGTAGTTTCTTTGGGTTATAGAACAAATTAAATTATATTTTATAATAATGTTTCTTAAAGTACTTACTGAATAGAACTAGCTATAACTGAATATCTAAGTCGTAAGTAAAGCAAAGATACAATGTTAAATAGATAAAAATGTGAAAAGTTTAATTTTTTAATTCAATCAGAAGCATCTTAAATGTGTGCATGTGTGTCCACACAAGCTGCCACATCACATGCATTCTGTAGATAATGCTATCCAATATCCTTGCATAACATTTGGCAATTTATGAACATATACTTACCTTTAGAAAAATTACTTGCTATGAATATATAAATTCAAGACACACACACCTCACATATAGCATGCAACTAACACATCAGTCATGCGCTACTGGAAAAACAGTAGGAAATAAAGGAGAGAGAAAATGTCGAAAGGCACAAATCCAAGGACATTAAGTTGATCCAAGCTTTATTCCTGAGTTCTAGCTCCTCTGTACTAAAGACAATTACCTTTAACCCTGAAATATAAATGTTCACACAGGCTTCTCCCTGCCTTCCATTATGAGGCCACTAAAGCACTTCTACGAGGATAAGCGAAACAAATGCTAGGCCCTTTAATAAATGACTTGTGGGCTTTGTGGCTTTCTCAATTATCACCAATATCAAAACAGTTAACTATGCTTCTGAAAAAGTGTTCCTAGGACAGCAAACTAATAACAGGTGTAGCCAACTTTAACTCAGGAAGAATTCCTGTGCCTACGTTTGGTTGGCCATCCATGATTCCATCCCTTAGATACTGGAAACAATGTCAATATAACCAGTCTGTATGCAGAGACTGTTCTGTTTTTGTTTCCATTTATTCAAGTCTATGCTCCTTGCTAACCTTGAAAAGAAATGCAGCATGATCAGAAAGTATTTATCAGCTGGTGTAAAAATTCACTTAACAATGATGTTTTGAGTGAACCCTCCAGAGGTGCAGCCCAGTGGACAATGCTAATTTAAGGAGCTGAGTACATGGGAGGTCTTTTTGCTTTTTGGATACTCAGTGGCAATAGCAGCTTTTTAAAAAAGATTTATTTATTTATTTTACGTGTTTGACTGCTCTATCTGCATGTATACCTACAGACCAGAAATGGGCATCAGACCCCAGTAATAGATGGTTGTGAGCTACCATGTGGTTGCTGGGAATTGAACTCAGGACCTCTGAAAGAACAGACAGTGCTCTTAACCACTGAGCAATCTCTCCAGCCTGGCAATAGCAGCTTTGATGGCTGGTGAGTTCTAATAATGCACCACTGCATAGAAGATTCAAGTCTCTGTAAATACACGTGAACAGCAAAAGTCCAACCAAATGATGCACTGTATGTCAGTCACATCGGTTTTTCTTTTTGTTTTAAAATTTTTAGTATTACATTTACATCCCAATGGTAGCATCCTCCCTCCTCCCCTCCTAGTCACATCTTAAAAACAAAGAAAACAAAACAAAACAAAAAACCAACAACAACAAAAAAGAATGAAGAAAAAGAAGACCAATGTGGGAAGGAAAGGAAAGGAAAAGGCAGCCTCGTACCTGCAGTCAGGACTGCCCTAGCATCCAAGCCTGTGGTGCAATAGACTCTGGGCCTTCCAGAAGCTTCTGATTCTAGCTGCAGTGGCCCAACTGCTTCCCAGAATGCCTGCACTGATGCTTCCACGGACATCTTTGCCCTTGGCTGTTGTTCTTCTTGTGACATGGGGCACTGACTACAGGTCTCATGCAAGCTAGGCAAAACCCCTACCCCTGAGCTAGATGCCAGCCTTCTTTTTTTTATTCTTCATAGATTCTTACTAAGTTGCTCAGATTGGCCTTGAGCTCAATTTGTAGTTCAGGTTGGTCTTGAACTTACAATCTTCCCGCCTTAGCCTCAGGAGTAGCTGATGTTACAGACCTCCACTCTCAGGCTTGGCTTGGACTTGAATAGATCTCAAACAGCAATAGAGACGTAGTAACTAAAAATGGTACAGGCCCCAGAGCAGGCATTAACAGGGTAGATACTATACCAAGACTGCTCCTTTTCTCACTACACTTTCCCAATACAGGCACTACTGATAATGCACTGAATACTTTTAATATAAAGTAGAACCCAAATTGAATGTTTATAGAAATTATCACTCTACTAATGACTTAGTTTCTAATTTCATATATGTATAACCTGCTTCAAAGAATATGTGTAAAAACAATTTGTATAAACCAAATCCTGCATCCTTTAAATTTCCAAGTAAAACATGAACTTTGGAAAATAATAATAAAGGTATTTATTAAAACAAAACAAAAAGAGTGGGCAATCAACAAAATGACATGCTCAGCTTTGTAAGATTAGCTGACTGTCCCTAATGAAAGCAGACAGCCACTTTATGTTCCTTATAGCTAGGACAGGGGTTTCCTACTCCCACCAGGGTCATCGCTGGGCTACAGTCCTAACAGCTCTTAGACCGTACTCCCCTCCTTCATTCCTCCTCTGAGCATGTGTGTGCCTGACAGAAGCAGTCATGCCACACCCTCCTATTTAAGCAGTGTAAAATACAAATTTCACATGTGTCTCGCTTGAGATTAAATAATTATGAAATTAAAGTTTCCAAGTCATTTAAATATGCTTTTTAAAACAGTATTTGCAATAACTATATTAGTAGTTTCCTCTCTCCTTTAAAAGTTATTTCCAGCAGGGGAAAAAAAAAAGTGGTTTACATAATTTCTAGCTACTTAGGTTAAAAACAAAACAACAACACAAGATTCAACACACCAACAAATGACAATAAAAATAATCAAATAACTCAGGTTCCAAATGAACACAACATTCAGTAGTGATCCTACCTGAGTATCCCCAGAGAAGCTGCTGTGCTAGAATACAATTAAATCCATGCTTAGAGAGGCTGGAATGTTCAGTATTTCACAAGCTTACTCTGCATTTTAAGGAAATGCTGTCTGAAGACTCTCCACACAGCATTATACAAAAGAAAGGACATAAACAAAGCTCCCAACAGTATATGCATTTAAGATGTAAAGATCTGTTCTGATGCAAATTAACCGTAAACTATGTCAGAACTGAGGCCTAGTTCAAGCAGCAAAGAAGGGGAGTGTGGCACTGTGCTCACAGCAACCTGAACACTGACCACGCACGGGCTTTTTCACAGGCTCAGGATAGAGTCAGAGGTCTAGAGAAGAACTGAGAAAAGGAGAAAAGAATTTTTGTAAGTACCTTAAGATCCACACAAAATAAACTTACACTTACTTCTCAGTTTATGATACAGAAAGGATGAATTTATCAAACAATCCTACTGCTTGCTTACGATAGCCAACAATCACAAAGTTCTAGGAATTGCCCCCATGGACACCTAACCCTTCTATGCCTCAGGCATGTCATTTATTCCATCAAGCAGGCCGCGGCATCCTTGTGGAATATGTTTGTGCACTGGGGTCCCTTGGACTCAATTTCAGAGCTAAGACAGAGCCTTATCAGAAAATTACCTCATCAGAGCATTTGTCAATCAGGCAATACTAAGTACTAGAGTGCTAGAAATAAACACCTAAACATGTTCTCATACCTTGCCTGTATCAGATGAGGAAGGCAGATCAGAGAAATGATTACAAGTGTCTACACAAGTGCAGGTGTGTGGTGCTATGTTGAGTCCAGTGTTATAAAAGCATGCGTAGGTTGCATGAAACAAGAGACAAAGGGGGTTATGCACAGGGGGAGAAAAATCAGATTCCTGCATCTACTGGAGAAAAATAAATACTCTTTATGTATGAGAATGAACACAAAGAAAGAAAAACAAAACAAAACAAAACCAAGGAAGGAGATGGGTAACAGCAAGCACTCATTTAGCATTCCTGTGTACCAGATGCTCAGAATAAAATAAAACCAGGTCATAAAAAAGCCTCATGGACAATGCCAAGGACTCTGGCTTTTTTATATAAGAAAAACAAGAAGCCTTTCAAAGATTTTTGCTAAAGGGTGGGAAAAATGTTTTAGAAGGGTAAGTTCTCATAATGCTGGTTAACTACAGAAGAAAGAATAGCTGTGAGAGATGCAAGGTTAGGCCTACATTTCAGGGAGATGGCAGGACCTGGATAAGGGTGAAAGTAGGCTTTGTACAGACTTTTCCTGTACATTGTCCTTTTCTCCAACAAGTAATTATGGGTGTGGCAGTCTCAAACATCTCCACATCACAAACAGTATTCGACATTGTCAAATACAGCTATCTGTATCTGTATGCCAGAGACTGGTAATTTAAAATGAAACATTTTCTGAAGATACATACATATGAGGCTGTCATCGCTTCAATAGTGTATATCCTGATAAAGTTGTGTCAAAGTCATCACTGAAAACATGCTGTCCCGAGACACGCAGGAGTCTTTTCCCTATGTGTTCCAGCCAGAATACACAACACCCTCCCTGATAATCGTGCCACCCAACTCAGCAGGCCCAGCCCATTTTCAGCATCTGACCAAATGCCCATTGCATGAATGACATATTGGTTCATACCTGTATCCTCCTGCAGCCGTGGTTTTTTTCATCTATTTACTAATTTCATTTGGCACAATACTTGGTATATACAGGAAACTGAATCATCTAAGGACAACTTTTGAGTCACTAATTGTAACAGAGAATGTAATCTTATCTAATAAAATAAAAGCCTGAAAATTAAGAAACATGTAAATAGGATCCTGATGCCACTCCATTAGGAGTCTGTCTCACTTAACTGCTGATTTTTTTTCTAGTCGCTTCATCTAAAACCCATTTATTTACTGGCAGAATTTTCTAACTATTCACCTCTCACCTAACTTCGGATATTCACCCATTTACTCGTGTAATTTAAACCACAAATAATATAATTTACAAATAAAAATGAGAAAGACGGAAAACAGAATTGTGGCTCCGACTCTGCATTGAGCAGTTCCTTGCCCCTTTCCGGTAGAGATGGCGACAGAGGCTCATCACAATCTAAGGGTTGTGGAGAGCTAACAGCTGAAGATACTCATCATAGATGAGGTCTCCTACCTGGGGAAGGAAGAAGAAACTAAGACAAGGCCTTAGACTTGACGCCCACTACCAAATCCACCATGAAAGCATCCAGGGCCAGACAGCGCCATATGCTATTACCCACAGACCTCTCAGGGCCTGTAGAATCACATGTACTGTGCGGCTCAAGAGCTGACTCCAGCACCGTCTCCCATATTTGTTCAATAATGACAGCACAAAGACTATCTATGCACTAGGAAGCATTCTAGGAAGGACAGGCCAGAAGTTCACTTTGGCGTTCGGGGCCAGGCCTGCTAAAGTGAGAGCCAGCACAGGCAAAACACAGAAGTCTCAGCAGGCCTTCCCAACACTGGGCAGAGCTCTGTAGAACATTAGGACATGCCTCACTGCCAGCCTTACAGCAAGACTTCTTCCCCAGGTATTTTTTTTTTTTTTACTTATATGTTAATATCTAGTTCTCTGTGGTTACCAGATGCTGGAAGACTGGAACGTGTGGGTCAGATAGATAGAGACTGGTCAATTGGTATTGTTACAGATCAGATTAAGAAGTTCTGGCTACCGAAATAGTATTTTGCAATCACAGACATTCAGAACTGCAGGTGATCAGTATCACTGAAAGTTCAGTCAGAGAAAACCATCTAACTGTACAGTAGGGTAACTCTACGCAATAATAACACCCTGTATGTCTCAAAAGCTAGAAGATTCCCCAACAAGAAATGAAAAATACTTAAGAAGACAGGTTCAGGGTTAACCTGACTTGAATATCATATAGTGTGAATATAACACACATTACCCCATAAATATGCAAAATTTTATGTATCACTTAAAAGATGAATTAAAAGTAAGTTAGGAGCTGGAGATGTAGCTCAGTGGTAAAGCCACTTACCCAGCATGCATGAAGCCTTGAGTTCAATCCCCAGGACCAGAAAGAGAAGTTAATGGACAAAGTGAAGGATGAAAATAAGTCTTGTAAGCAAAATAAAAGCTAAGAAGGTAAGTACAGATAGGAGAAAATATTCACTTAGGTTAAAAAAAATGACTCAGCATGGACCTTAAAATAGGCATTGTGTTACACAGCGGGGATAAATCTGACCACTCTCACTGCTCTCCTGAAATTAGGAAGCATTCAGGCTCATGAGCGTGTGCACTTTCAAGACTAGGAAAGAAGGGACCCTAAATGGAGTGAGGCCACTGAGATAGCATTTTGCAATCACAGACATTCAGAACCGCAGGTGATCACTATCATTGAAAGTCCAGTTGTAGAAAACCATCTAACTCATATCAGCAAGCCAAGGTCCTCCAGGATGTAATCAGAATCCATGGACAACCCAAAGCAGCTGAGTGTCCTGTTCACATGAAGAGCGAGTGCCACAGCAAGGGGTTAATTCCAAAAGTGAAGTGAATGTCACAAGAAAGTATGAGATGTACAATACAACAGTAGCAGACCTATAAGACAAAAGGACAAATACAGAAAATTCCTAGGGCCCAATAGACAGAACTTACAGCTGCAGAACAAAGATGACAACCAATGGTTCACTGTGGAGTAAATTCCAAGGACAGCAGCAGCATTTTTAATGGGGTCACACAAAAGGGGAACCAAAAAGAGAGAGAGAGAGGGTTATGGCTGACATTTTGAAAACACTGATTGAAATACTTACGGAATTCCAAGTTAAAGTGACCACAACAGCTTTCACACGCAGGCAGTGATGTGCCAGGCGCTGGACGGGACCAACATTTCTATCCATACTATCTGGTCCTCAGAGAAATGCCAACTATGTGTCATTACAGTAACACTGTTCAGTAGCCTGCCTTGCTCTGACTATGCAAATTAGGATCACACTCAATAGCTACACAGTGAAAGCTGCTAAATTCTTCACAACCTTCACAACCATAAAGCACTCCTTCCTTTCAAGTAAGTAGATTCTATACCCTTACAGAAGATGTCCGTGAAAAAATAGAGGCTCGGAGAATGTGAGCTTTTGCTCAAAGTCACAGCGAAGAAAAGAAAAGAGGTTTGGGGACAGACTTGTATAACTATTGCTCTACACTAATTCTTGACTATGGGGTATTACAAAGGTTATTAATACATGAATAAGTAACAAAGACAAAAAGAAAAAAACAAAGTAAAGAAAAAATAGTTAGATAAAGGAGCCTCCAAGCTAACCTATACTTAGGGAGTAAATTGCAATATACAGAGTCACAAATAACTCTGAGACATGGGCAGAAAAGTACGAGTACACCAAGAAAATAATGCTGCCAGAGGTGTAAAAGGCTCCAAGAGGAAATGAACAGTGGTATCACATCTTCTGGACACCAGACAAGAGAAAAACACAGAAATTATTCACAGGATCCAGGCCAGATAACAGGAGAGAATGACAGTGGAGCCTGTTGGCAGTGACAGTCAATGCTGGAAGTAGTAGGACTCTAAGCTGGAAAACAACAGAAAGCAATGCAGAAAATAAAGTCCAAGCTTTGCTTTTTTTCTCTGAAATGCAAGGTGTAAAAATTTGTTTAATTGCCAGTGAAAAGGGACCAGTAGAAGTAAACACTGGTATCCCAGAAGCAGAAAGACACACATGGTATATACTCACTTATAAGTGGATATTAGACATATAATATAGGATAAACATACTAAAATCTGTCCACCTGAAGAAGCTAAGCAAGGAGGACCCTGGGTAAGATAATCAATCTTCATTCAGAAAGGCAAATGGGATGGACATCGGAAGAGGGAGAAAAGAGGGAACAGGACAGGAGCCTACCATAGAGGGCCTCTGAAAGACTCTACCCAATAGGGTATCAAAGCAGATGCTGAGGCTCATAACCAAACTTTGGGCATAGTGCAGGGAATCTTATGAAAGAAGTGGGAGATAGAAAGACCTGGAGGGAACAGGAGATCCACAAGGAGAGCAACAGAACCAAGAAACCTGGGCCCAGGGGTCTTTTCTGAGACTGATACTCCAACCAAGGACCATATACGGAGATAACCTAGAACCCCTGCACAGATGTAGCCCATGGCAGCTCAGTCTCCAAGTGGTTTCCCTAGTAAAGGGAACAGGACTATCTCTGACATGAACTCAGTGGCTAGCTCTTTGATCACCTCCCCCTGATGGGAGAGCATCCTTGCTAGGCCACAGAGGAGGACATTGCAGTCAGTCCTGATGAGACCTGATAGGCTAGGGTCAGATGGAAGGGGAGGAAGACCTCCTCTGTCAGTGGACTGAAGGATGGTCATGGGAAGAGAAAAGGAAGGGAGGGTGGGATTGGGAAGGAATGAGGGAGGGGGCTATGGTCGTGATACAAAGTGAATAAACTGTAATTAATATAAAAAATTAAAATTAAAAAAGAAGTAAACACTAAAAATATGAACAGCAATTTAAGATTAAGCAAAGGCGTCACCATCCTTGAAAGCAAAGAATGTTCAGGCATTGTTACATATGTGTGATGTTTCCAACCCGTGAAGCAACCTGTAGCCTGCTCTGTATCACAAAATATCTGTCCAGTTCGGAACCAAAGCAGTACTGCTGCCGGCTTCCTACCCTTCGCACTCTGAGTGATTTCGGCTGATCTGCAAATCCTGGTCCATCTTAGATGCTACCTGCCTCCACAGAAAATACTCTTTTTAAAAGAGTGATACTGAAACAATACAGCAATGAGAAAGCATGGTCTGCAGTTCCATGCGGTGAATGATGGGGTGAACCTCACCAGTTACTAGTAAGAGAAGCCATGGTAAAACAAATGGTTGCATATTTTATGGGAACAATAACTAGCAAAGTTGATGTGTGCTGTCAAATGCCAGGACCACAGTCCTCCGAGCATTCGGCTCTAGGGCGGGAACTTCTCGTTCCCTGGTCGAGGTTACGGGCATGTGCTCAGTGCACAACTGCAACACCGACTTTTAATGTTGCACTTACTTTTTATTGTGCGTGTGTGTGTGTGTGTGTGTGTGTGTGTGTGTGTGTGTGTGTGTATGAGGACAACCTCAGGTGTTGTTCCTCACGGTGTTTGTTTTCTTTTGTTTTGTTTTTTGAGTCAGACTGTCTCTGGTTGTGGCAAGCCCTGGGAGCCTACCTGCCCCACCTCCCCAGGGATAGAATTACAAACATACATCTCCATGCCAGCTTTGTTTGTTTGAATGAGTTCTGGGGAGCTCTTCCTGATTGCAAGGCAAACACTTTGCAGACAAGTATCACCCTAGCCCCAGGTTTTTAAATAAGAATATAATACAACTTGACATAAAAAGGAAAAGAGGGAGGGAGGGAGTAGGTAGAAGTGAGAGAGGGAATCCAGGTTTAAATACCTCAAAAGACCTTCTTGAAAAGAAAAATTCACAATAAATGGGCCATCTGGATACAGAAAACCAGTATTGCTGTGACTCTCACAGGCACAAAATCTTACGGCAGGAAATATTTACAGGTTCATATTTTGGTCTCATTTTTAATTCCAACCTCATTTCTCTGACAAATTCCAAATCTTTTCATGCATATTTTAATGAATAAAGATGTACAATGATTGCCAACTTTTCCTTGAGAAGAAAAGATCATGTGTTGTCTGAGAACTATCACAAAGACTAAGCTCCTGGGTGAAACAAATTCTGTAATCTAGGGGCAAATATCTAACTTGGGAAAAGTCCAGACAATAAGTCTATAAGTGATGGGGTGTTTGCAGAAGTTGAAAGATAGAATTAAAGTCAGAGTAATCTTCCCTCCAGATTATTGTTATTTCCCAAAAATCATTCCTCCAAAAGGGCATCCATGGCTTTCTTAGGTCTCCCTAGTCCCCTTTTCTGGCAGTGTCTTGGAGTTAGATGGGAACACATTTCTTGGAAGTTGATCACTTTTGGTAGCTAATATGATCACCCAGAATAACAACCCATAACTGGGTCAGAATGTGGTACCACAGACAAGAGAGACAGGAAGAAGATCTGATCACCTGTACTCATCTGAAAGCCCTGGACCTGACCTTCTTCTCTTATCTGTGATATTTAACTAACAATCACTTCCATCATTATTGCACATGCTGTAAGATCTGAAGCCAGGAGAATGAAAAGAACTAGCAAGCACTGGAAAAAACAAAAACGCACTGTGAAGTCGAAGATATACTTCCTGCAAATGCCCACCACCAAGAGCTACTGTACAAGGTTCTCAATGACATTGCCTTTGGATTCTTGTTAGATGCTAGAATGGCTCCTGACACATCATAAAATGAATAGTTCTCCTAGCTTGAGTCATATGAATTCAGATTTACGGGTCTAAAATGGATAGCTACTATAAATAACTATCCATTATTAAAGCTGTTTATATTTTTATAAAGAGGGTTATTTAAGAAAAGCACTGAATGGCTATAATACCTCGGGTCTGGGCAGCTTCTTTTAAAGCAGCTAGAAGGTGAGGCTTCAAGTTCTCCAAAATAAGTCTTGCTTCAAGACCTGGGAAAAGGGACCTAGAACGTGAGAGGTGCACAGCAGTTACAATTCTAACAATTCTAAGGTTAAAAAAGTCCACCATATAATTTCAAGCCAATTAAACCTGTGATTTCATTTTACGTAAATTATAGTGTACCCATCAAACTACAACATTACCTAGGCTTTGCTTTAAATATGAGGGCATCATACACCATGTAAATTCAAAAACAGTCTAAATACCTAACAATAAATTAATTTTATTCCATTAAATGTCAATATACCCTCAGCTATAAAAACCTAGTTGCTAAAGCCAAATATGATGAGGCACACCTGTAACATGATGTAAATATGATGATAACACCTTTGGTGTTTGGGAGGCTGAAGGAAGAAAACTGTGCTTTCCAGGTTAGTTGGACTACACAAGACACCCTGTCTTAAAAGCACAAAGAAATAGTTATTTAACATACTATTTTAATTTAAATTTCATCAAAGTAATTCTACTGACTAATCTTACCTCTATTAGCACCTTATAAAAATTGTTTTCAGTGTTATGACTGAAAATAGCTAGCAGAATAATTGGTTTTTTTTGTTTTTTTTTTTTTTTTTTTTTTTTGAGACAAAGTATTACTCTGTTGTCTTGGAACTCCAGGTTCAAGTGGTCCTCCTACCTCAGCCTCCCAAACAGCTGGGACTATAGGCACAAGCAACACAGCCAGCTTTTCTCAGTCTTTTTATGGACAAATGCCAGAATGTATCTTCATTTTAAAATATAAGAAGTATTTTTTAACATTTCAGGAAAAGCACAATCTACCCAGACACCTGGTGGATCCGGCAGTAAAGGAATGGCCAGGACAGCCCCCTACATCAACCAGTGTCTAAGCCACACAGTATGTACCTTGGGAACTCTTCTGAGGTGATGTAAACAACATCTTGATCAGAGACAGATGAGGAGAAGGGGACAAAAGCCCCACTCTGTAAAGGCAACAGCTCAAGCCCAAGCAGCTCACTGTAGGCTTGGTCAGAAAGCACAAATTCTAGAAGATGAAGCTTCTCTTCAGCACTGCCCAGGTGTGCACACTTCCTCAGTACCTGCCGCACCCACGCAGGGGTCACCTTCCTCACAGGAGTCACACTGGAGGTGGCAGAGGCCGCACTGAGCTGAACAGCAGCAGCCAGGTTCCCTGGAACCTTGGCAATCTGCTTCCCTGAGCTCTGGAGGTAGTTGAGCACAGATTGTGTGGATTCTAAACTTCCATCAAGTTCTGAGAAGTACACCTGCTCCAGCTTTACCCACTCACCACTAATTGAGTAAATCACAGCATGCTGAAACAGTTCACTGAACAGGGGCCCCAACACTGGCTGCCAGTGGGCCTTGACCTTGCTGGCCTCAGGCCAGAGTCTGTAGATGGCGTCAACTGACAAGGGGAAATCAGAGCTCTTCTCTGTTTCCAGGCGTTTTATTGAATCTAGGATCAGAGTAGCATAAGCTTTGGGAACAACATTCACAATAAGAAATTCATTCCACAAGGCCGCAGGGTCTCTCCATTGGTCCAGCTCTCTCCATTTGATGCTCCTGCGGTTGTCCGTCAGGCCAAAGAAGCCACTGATATGGACTGGAAGCCCTGTTCTGCTTTCCTCACCAGGAGGCAAAGGAAGAAAACAAAATGCTTTTCCTGAGAAATCAGATATTGCTCCATTTTCTTCATCATCCCTGCCTGATAAAGGCATGGCTAGTCCAATGATTGGGACAAATTTCAATTCATCAGCCAAAGAATCCAGTTTACTACTCATGCCTCGCCCACCCACACTGTTACACACCAACCAAGATGTCTTCTGGGCATCCTTCGTACTCTCATCCTCTAGAACTATGTTTAGATGATATGTAACACAGGTCACGCTGTTGCTTGGGATCTTTTTACAATAGTTACTTATAGCCGTTCCCAGAATCTTGATAGAATTTGGCCGTTCGTGTTTCAGGGTCTTATTCTCACTAGCAGTCACTCTAAATACCAGTTTTTCCGTCCCATCGGCCTCTCGGACATGTAAAGACACTGCCTGCACACTCTTCAGGAAGAGCAACACTGTGTCCGCATCTGCTCTGAAGGACTCAAACAACTCCAGAACCTTCTGCTTAGTGTACAGATTGCTGCTAAGCTGCGAAGGCTGTAGGCGAAGAGGGAAACGGAAAAATGTCCCTGGAAAGCTGCCATTTGTAAACGTTTCCTTGGTGCTTCCAAAAACGCCAATGAAAGGTGCAAATTGATCCGGAAGCTCATTTATTTCTTTGCTGTCATCTTTGAGATTCCAACATTGGCCTGATTCATGGGGGCCAAAGAGTGTTTGATGAGGATCTAGCATGCCTATCTGGTCACCGCTAAAGATACAAGGAACATCTGTAAAAATGAAAACCAAGGCGTGACCAACTCAGAAATCCAATGAACAATTATAACTGCAGCCATAATGAAATGATAAGTACCATCAAAGTATTACATAAGAAACAGTGTGACACAGAAGATTCTTCAAAAACAAGTAATTTACTATTTGAAAGTGATAAATAATGGTTCAAATTTGAGTCACTCTAATGAAAGCCAGTTATAGAAACTTCCATGATTTTTGTGGAAATTTGTGCTGTACCTTCACATGCTCATTAAGCGTAAAGATATAAACAGTAGCCAGGCGCGGTGGTGCATGCCTCTAAGTCCCGCACTCAGGGAGGCAGAGGCAGGTGAACCTGTGAGTTCAAGGCCAGCCTGGTCTACAAAACGAGTCCAGGATAGCTATGGCTATACAGAGAAACCCTGTCTTGAAAAAAAAAATATATATATATATATATACATATATATATATATACATATATATATATATATATAAACACTATTTAGATATTTAGACTCAGTGCTTAGTGCCATATAAGCACAGTTAGAAAGAAAAGAAAAGTAACCTATGCTCAAAATTAAAGATTCAACTGTCGACTATGACAACGCAGGTTGTCCCACTGACACATAACTCAGCAAGTACGGACCTCATGCTGAGTAAGAAATAAGCTTTCCTGGGGGAAGGACTCATATGGTGCACAGCTCCAGTTCTTAAAGATCCACATCTTAACCATATGGCCTCTAGACTGATGTCAACTGCTTCTTTTGTTCAACTAGAGACAGTGATATTTCAACACTGGCAGAACTAGATGTGTCAGATTTCTTATACTGAAAGAAACTTTTATCCATGCTGATGTTCAAAGGGCTTCCCATGGGTACTTCTGGCGTTTTTTGTCTCCCATGCAGACTTCAGACCCTAATCTCCATGTGCAATGTGACTCCAGTAAAGTCTGTCGCCTCTTTAATATCTGCAGTTGTCAAATGAAAGTACTATTATGACAATCACCAACTCCTAAAGTCTTACGTATCTTAAGTAGCTGATCTTATGTCCACTAAATCCATCAATTATATAATCTAGGATATCTTTGCCCCTAGACTCTTTACACAATGCTACATACCCTTCCTGAAATGGTCAGAGAGACTCTTGACATTGTAAAAGCATAACCTGTGGCTTTCTCAAATCTTCAAATTGTAAAAGAGCCTTCCAGCGAATGGCCCACATCAATGTGCTCACTGTCAGCTAGAGGATAAAATAACCCTGAGCTCACACACAAAGGGCAACTGACCTGCTCTAAGTTCCTGCATAATAGTCTCTACACTTACACACTCCTGAGCTGTGCTCCAACACTTACGAACCATTACCTGCAGCCCTGAAGGTAATCTTCCAAAAGGGATTTATGTGTAACAGCTACATTTTAGTATGTAACAATATAATTTTAATATTTAGCATAGTCAATGTTAAATAAAATATTAATGTTAATGTAAATTCAGTAGATTTACTAAAATTTACCTATAGTTTGGCTGACTCTAATCACCACTTGCCCACAGCCAATACTGTACCTGTTATATGGTAGACAGAATTAAACCCAATTCCAAATCTTCCAACCTTCAAGGGATCATCTTTTTTCCTGCTTCTTGCTATTTCTTGAATGCCATGCCAGTCCTCTGGGGTGAAAACTGCATTGTTGTACACATAGAGAGCTGACCCTGGGTGTTAAAATGCATAGGCAGATGCTCAGCAAGAAGTACACCAGAATGGTCAGCTCTGTTTCACGACTTTCATACACACACACACACACACACACACACACACACACACACACACTCAAAAACCTTATTTGATGAGAAAATAGACACAAGTGAATATAGCGACTAAATTCTGCATTATTCCGGTTGTCTTCACAATAAAATTAAAACCAAATTTGGTAAAAGCTAACAGCCAGAGAAATATACTGTTTTGTCAAAAGTCCTGAAAGAAGAAATTAAGAGAATTATAGATTTAAATACCAAAAAATACAAAGCAAACAAGGATATTACCACAGTGTACCATAGTATGTGGAAATTCTAAATAGTTCATCTAAATCATTCTTTATAGATGAATTTTCTTGAAAATGTATGCAGTGTATACCAGATTGATAAGCTGTCCTGTGCTGTTTGAGGTCACCAAGGAACTGGTTTCTGGGAGCACTGCTGCCCCCTTCCATTTTGTGTCAGTGTCCTCTCCAAGACCTCTTGTCACGATGGTCTGAGACCACCTAACTCTGTGACAGAGAGGGATAAGAACAGCAAAGTAGTCCAAGAGTAAAAACACTGTATAATGGAGAATAGCTATAAGGGAATATGTCTCTAATCGATGTTACTACTGTTTATCCCATGATATAAGAAAGTTCTGCAATGGAAAGAGAAGCCAGTTCCACTGTAGGAAGCTCACGATGGGGAGAACGTTCAACGTGGAATTCCAGTTTGCTTGTCTTAACTTCCCTAGTCATTTTCTGTTGCATGCTGGGTCCAATTTGATGTCACCTCTAGCAGTTGCTACTTGTTCTTTTACTTAGAAACCCATTCTGAAGTGAGATTCTGCTCTGCCCCAGACTCTCTACTGGGAACTCCAGCTGGATGTCTTAAAGGGGCTTCCTCAGTATATTTCTGCTGGATGTTTTCAGCAATTGACTTGATGTTTTGCTATCTATCTATCTATCTATCTATCTATCTATCTATCTATCTATCTACCTACCTACCTACCTACCTACCTACCTACCTACCTACCTATATATCTATTGCTATTTATTCTTTTACATTTTTGTGTATACTGAATAAACTCATCCATTCAAAACTGAAAGTATGGCAAACACAGATCATTCTCTAGCTGTATAGAACAGTATGTTAAGAAAACCTACAACTTAAAGAACTTTGTCACTGTATAATTCATAAAGTAGAAATTAACTCCTTACTAATGCTAATAATCACCTTGTAAATATTTGGGGTGTATGATTTTAAATTTGCTTTTATTGATTTCTATAGAAGGCACTGACGGTGTCATAAATAGCTATGAATGATCTAAGTATTTAAATAAATTATTTGAAATGATAATGCTATCTCTAAAGTAGATAGTTTCTTTAACAATATATTATATTTATAGTTCTGAGCAAATACTTTGGCACTCTCTTTTGAGACCTGTTTTCAGAAATCCTAATATTATCTGAATATAAGAAACTGCATCAACTCATTATTCTTTAAATATGATCAATGTTTTCCTTTGAAGTTGCTTAAAAATAACACAGACTCAATAAAGTACAGAGCCTACATGTGGATCCTTGGACCTGTGCAACCTCAAAGCTAGCAAACCACATGGAGATTCCTAATTCTCAAAGAACATCTCCATATGCTTCTTTAAATATAGAATTTTGGCCTGGTCTGGTTTTTGTTGCTGTTGTTTTAATTAGTGCAACTGTTATATGTATTATAGTCAAAATCAATACATAAAACAAATCAAAGCTTCAAAGTCTAATGAGCTCACACCTGTGAAAAAGTACTCAGGAGTCCAGGCCAGTTGCAGCCACAGGCTCAGGTTCCTCATCTATACCAACATGAGAGCTTTCTCTCTCCACACAGGAGTGCTAAGAATCCACTGTGGTATTGATACATTTCACCACAGCACACACCATAGAGAAGAACCCTTAAACTGTCAGCTATTTCTATTACGGTACAGTAAGTCTTCAATATAATATCAATCTTTATGTTACGTCATATAATTTTACACCATATGCAAAAATAGTAATAAATGACTTGTTATTATCCAATAGCTAATGGCCACTAATTTAAAATGGAATCTGTCAAATACTGTATGGTTCTGCCCACTCTCTATCCACTAAAAGTACCAGACACAGAAGGAAAAAGGCCCAAGAGTATGTTTCTTGCCAGAATCTAGGAAAAAAACCATGTAACTCTGATGTATGGAAGGGAAGTAAGAAGCCCAGCAGGGTTACCAGTACACAGCAGGCGAGCACCAGGGAAGGAAGAGCCATCTTCCCCTCTAGAATCCACAGGAAAGCTAAGAGCTCCTCAGGTAGGGGTGGGACTCCCTGACCACCTCCCCTCCCTCTCTTGGAACATAATCAGGCTTGAGCTTGTGCATGCAGTCATGTCTGCTGCCAGTTTATGTATAAATACACTGTTTTACACCTCTGGGTCTTATAATCTTCCCACCTCTGTAGAAGGCACCTCTTACAAAAAGCATTGGAGGAACCAGACTTGTTAAGTACTTGGGCCATTTTTTTTTCCAAAGGAAGAAAAATGACAGATGCCTGTTCACCTGGAAAGCTGGAGTGGATGTTGCCTAACAACCAGGTGGTCTTTTCGCTCTTCTATGTAGCCAGGCTTCCTGAATCCCCCAATTAGCATAAGCAAGCTTAGTCTCTCAATAAATAGAGCCCATCCTTATAAAAGAGGGCCCATGCACTTTTCATCCTCCATAAATAGAATCTATCCTTATGCTTATTACAAATCCTTCCTTTTTAGCCCTTGCCAAACTAAGTTCTGTTTATCAATCAACAGAACTCATTATTATTGTTTTTAAGCTGTGTTTTTGTTTTACGAGGCACAGTCTCTCTGTGTGGCCTTGGCTGTCCTAGATTCCCTCCCTTTACAGATCAGGTTGGCCTTGAACCCATAAAAATCCACCTGCCTCTATCTCCTGAGAGCAGGGACTAAAAGTGTACACCACTATACCCAGCTGTTTCAATATTTTCTTTAATGACGACTGGAAGCAAAAAACCAACCAACCAAACAAACAAACAAAAAAAAAAAACCTTAAGAAATGCTTCTAGGCTCTGTACATTCTCAACAGTACAGCACATCAAACAGTGAACATATAAGCATAACCACCATCACCTCTAGGACCCCATTCTCTCCTCAGAATAACTTTCTATCACTGGTTTTTCAGCATGGTGGACGTGGAAATCAAGGGACGGAGGAGCTGTGAAACAGGTAAGGCTGTATACGGCCAGAACTTGGTCTGCAGTCTCCTGAACGCAAATTGAACACCATTCCAGAAGGCTACATTAAATAATAAAATGAGAGCCAAGAAACTACAGGCTAATCCTTTCATCACTGAATGACTGACTGGCCTCTAGAGGCCTGCACTAGAGTCAGCAAGGTGGCAGGATTCAGAACCAGGGTGCAAGTCTCCTGATATATTACCATATTATATCCATTTCTGTTTACAGATGAAAGCACCACTATCAAGTCTTAAAACTGATACAGAATGACTGCAACCATGACAAAAATGCTAAGTATTCAATATTAGAAATGATGATACCTTCATACACCACCATTTTGTGACTTAAACTTCTCAAACATATTTAAGAAAATGAGCTGAGAATTTTTTCCACAGTTACTATCCATCATATCCAAGTATTCACAATCATCCATCAATTTCAGAGCTGAGCTAAGTTCTATACATATTTTTCCACATTGCAGAGTGCAAGCTAGCTAGCAAGCATCCACAGGTGATGGCTCTCTTATTACTTGCCCTCTCGTTCCCCTTCTTCCCTCCTCCTTTAAAGTCTACGTTCTCACCCCCAGCAGAAGGACAACCTAAAGTAGAAAACAATATACAAACACAGCTTCTTACAACTTCTTTCAAAATGCAAAAATACATGGTATTTATATAGAAGCAGTGTCCTTTATCTTATCCATAATATATATAAATTACAGGTTGAGGGAGCAGAATGGGACTATCTGATTACATTGCTAGCCATTTTATTTTAATTTTTTCCTCTAAGGATACCAACTGACAGAAACATCTTCCCACCAAAAGCAGAAAAAATAAAAACACCTGAATTAAACATACCAAGAAGTACAAATGATAATTACACTTTTTTATTAAGTAAAGTATTGTAAATCATTAAAAATCACCATTAGTAAAATTTACTCCAAATTATTCTTACCCTGATATTGCGCCATATCTTTTGACCAAAGAGTCTCCGTTCCATATTGTGTTTCATCATATAAAAATTTAACCTCTGTGGCCCCAGCATCTTCTGCATTCTGAATTAATTCCTAACCACGAAATATACCAAAAATGATATTAATATAGTAATCTACTGTCCAACTTTGTATTTACCTAAATATTTAAAAAGGGAGTATATTAAAGTGGAAAACTCACTACCTACATGGATAAAGTTAAGCTCTGGTAAGGTTCCTATCAAAAGCAGTTCCTACATACACAGGAGTAGGAAAGCCTTTCCCAGCAATACAAACCTGCAAGTCAGCTGAAAGTGCTGTCATTTAGCCTCTAACTACAAATCCTGGAAGTACTGACAAATCCTTTGTTCAAAGGAAAGTACTCTAATTCAAAACTCTATACAGATTATTCTGAGATGCCTTATGCTTGAACAGCTTCCAACAATAGAGCATCAGGTCTCAATTGTTTACCAAACGTAAATCCTCTTAGAAAAGGGACACTCAATATTTCTGGTCTACACATACCCATAATGGGCAATATTGACAGCCTGACATGCCTGAGTCAGGAAGTACCTCCGTAATGAGAACCATTTATAAAGGGAGAAATATCAATCATCTGTGGGATAGTGGGTGAGCTGGTGGCTGCCCAGAGTATCAATAAAATTCTCAGTCCTAACCAACCCCAAATACTTATAAATACCTAACACCAAAAGTTGAATGGAACTCTGGAGAGCTACCCCACCTTAATCTTCAGAGCCTGTCTACAGTAAGAGAAAATCATTAGATAATAAATTCCGAATAGGCTCCTACTTAAAACAAAGCAAACTGAGGAGATGCTGCTTTAAATGGTTATGTGGAGCTTAGAGAACCATACACACACAAAAAATCACCCTGTATTATCATACTCATCAACATCTGACTTTGGGGAAAGGCACCTTTTAATCTCCCTGGAATCTTGAAATCACTAAATTAAAGAGTGTGTAAGCAGATATTAAAGCAACGCCAATAGGGGAGGCTCTAGAAGAGTACAGATGTCAAACAACTTGGGAAGAAGACAGACTTAAATCAAGCTGGGAGTGGGCTTATCAGGTTCATTAAGTAGATACCAAGGCCTGGTATAGCTCAGGAGTACAGTGCTTGTCTAGCATATGAAAGGCCCTCGGCTTGAATCTCAGAACCAAAAACTGGAGGGCCAACATGTTTGGGCCAGCAGCCACACACCTAACCCTGAGTATGAACACATGAACCTCCTCTAACTACCCAACCATTAGCAGCTATGTTCCTATATACACAGCTGCCCATTTCTCATAGGAGTTTTAATGGCTTAGATTCCAGTGCTTCTCTGTTCAGTCCAAGGAAGTCTTTAAAAATGAGGAAACGTTAATATGATGAGTGGACAGTAAGGACTAAATGGTTAGTAGAATACTATGTCAATTTACAGAAAAGATGAGAGCACTTCATAAATTAGAGTTTGTCTTCACGACTTAAGTATATGATAGCAAGCAGGGACTGAGAAAACTAGAAAACTGAAGCTAAAACACTAAGTTCCAGGCCCCAACTGTCAATCACAGGTTGTACAACAAGTAAAGATGTAAAGAGCTACCCCAAGGCCGTAACCCTTAGGGGACCACTTCCAAATGGATTCTAGGAGGCAGCAAGTCCCAAAAATATCTGGACCCACTTCAGCAAACACCATGAAAGGTGGAGGTTGAGCTAATTCTGAAGAACTACTGAACCTCTTAACCTAACCCTAAAATATCCAAGGAATAGAGATGCCATTGAACTGGCTACAATACAAACATTTCAAAAAGCAAAGGAGGCCAATCTCAGGCTACCTGCCATAGACCTTCCTAGAAGCTCAGACTCATTCCTAGCAAGGATCCTACTCACTCACTCCTGACTCAGCTCCTAACCAACAACTAAATCCTCACTCTGAATCCATGTGGGACATTCAGTCCTCTCTCCCCCCATGGTGACTCCATGGTTATACCCTTCGTTTCTCCAGCAATCAATATAAAAAACAGCTTTCAAATCAGCCTTTTATGAACCCTATTCTGAAAGTTACCGGCCTCCATTCTAAAAATCACTCTGAAGCTGCGCCCGTATCTCTTAAGACAGTCCCTGACAGCACACCCTTTGTTCTGTGCCTATCTGAGCATGGCTACATGAGTAGACCTTAAAACTCTGCTAAGCTAAAAGAGAAAGGAGGGCTAACACACTGAGATGAGGATAATAAGGAAGATGCCTTAATAACTAATCTACGGTCCCAGTTGATTAAGGAGGTTTCTTATTAAACACCAGACTTAGTTTCCACAGAATCTTCTTTCACTGCCTTTTTGTGGATGTTTCACTTTTTTCTGTTAATGAAAACTTAAAGAATGTATCACAAACCATGTCTATAGCTCTGGCACTGAGACTGAAGCAGAAGCATTTTTAGAGGCCAGCCTGGACTACAAAGAGAACCCCACTCCATCCTGAAAAACATAATTCATGGGATCATGCGCAATGTAAATATAAGTAAGTCATTATCCTATTAAGGTCAACTCTCTCACAGAACAAACCTCTAAAGCGTATGTCCAGCACCTCTGCCATGGACTTGTGTTAGGCTACTCAACAACTGGCTGGCTGGCTGATTGGTTGATAGCCGGTGCATAACACCAGGCCTCAGTGCTCTACAAAAGCATTCCTAGAAGAAACTGTTTAAAGAAAGCATGCAGTAGCTTAGTGTAGCCTATTACCCCAAGCCCTCCTCCCTTCATACCAACTGCATTCTCAAATCAACTCCATTCAGCTATGCACCGTGGCCATGGAGGCAAAGCAATACAATCAAATCTAGACCAAATGAAAACACCACATTATTCACTCTGAAAGTAAGCCACAAAGATATTAGATATCCTACCTTAAGGATCTGCCCTCCTTCTGGGTATCTTCTTAAGATATCCTTGAGAAAATCAACAAGTGGTGGAGTTGTCTGGCCAAATCGACCTAAAACGCAGAATATATTTTTAAAAGATTTATTAAAAAAAGGTTTCATGACTTTCTACCTGTGTGTGATCTGGTTTCATGTGTGGCACAGCACAATCCTAGGACCAAAATCCACCAGGTTAAGCAATTCAATAGAAAGGAAATACAATTCAGTGTTATCAAATCTCAAGACTTCTAACTAAGTGACACATTAAGTTACAAAGAATTTTTCCAAGATAAACTAGCACAAAAGGTTAATCCAACAGCAAGCAGCATGACAGAGGGACAGAGGTGTTGCTATTTTCTAAACAGATTAAACTGATGCTTCTTATTGCTCCTGTGATGAGAAGCGGGCCAGAAATAGTGTTATTTATTGCCACATTCTCATTACTCTTAAATCTCATCAATATTCTGATGGCTCTGAAGTTCAATGATTGACTAGGTTAAGAACTAAGTCCTCCTTATACTGTTCTACATCAACTGACCAAGCCATCTTCAGATAGGTGGCAGGAAGGCATAAAGGAGAGGATGCAGGGGAAAAAATTCCTAAAGAACAAGTAATTGGAGCCTAGAAAGATGGCTCAGTGGTTAAGAGCATTGACCATTCTTCCAGAGGACCCAGGTTCAATTCCTAGCACCTACATGCCAGCTTACAACTGCATGTAACTCCAGTTCCGGAGGATCTGACACCCTCTCACAGACACACATGCAGGCAAAACACCAATGGACATAAAATAAAAATTAAAAAAAAAAAGAAAGAAAATAATCAGTCCCAAGGTCATGAAAGCAAGAAAGCTGTGCCTACCCCTTGTTAGCTGCAGCACTGGGTGAGCTAGCTGGGGCAGTGCTGGAGAGCTTGACCTCGTGGCATGGATGCAGGAGAGCTGGCAGTCTGACCAGCTTAGCTACCACCCAGGCCCACCCCAGCATCTACCCCATCTATGAACTGTTGGGAAGTGTGAAGGGGGCAGTCCTGCAGATCCAACGCTGCGGGACCCCCATGACACAGGGCAACAGGCTGAGAAAAGTCCCAGTGAGGTTCCAGTATTGATGGTGTAACAGAAGCCAGAGGCCTGGAAACAGACCAATGACTCATTGCAATGAGTAAAAGTGTGTGGACAAGAGTATACTGTGGAACACACTGGGACACACTACAGCTTCCACAACAAGATTTTTTTTTCTTTTGGGGAGATGGTTGCAGGGACAGAGGGCAGGTACAAAGGGAGACAGAGGTGGATGGGATTGGGGTGAATGATGTGAAATTCACAAATGGATAAGAAGTTAAATAAAAAAATAAGAATTTTTTAAAATCTGCATATAAATACAAAATGCTTATAGAAAGAAACCATCACCATAGGCTGAAACAGAGTATTCCATACTTCAGACTTTAGAATATTTGTACTAGTTAATGAGCTATCTTAAGGATGAGACCCAAGACCAAAAAGAAATTCATGTCTACATAATATATACCTTATACCCATACCTGAAGGTAATTCTACATAAAAACTTTAGTGTGCCTCTGTTTTTACTATGAACTGTTAAATGAGGTGACATATTGAATTTTTCATTGTTGGTATCATGCCAGATGCCTTTGGACTATTTTAGATTTCTGCATTAGGGATTATCAACCTGTATGGATTTGCATAATTTTGACACAGTCATTTACCAAGACCAAGCCTAAGCAAGACTATGTCAAAAGATTGCTCTCACTCATCACACAATTGTGTGTGATGTGAAAATCCATCCACAATTTTCTTCTGGCTTGGGCAACTCCTCCCTATATTCTATAATATGCTCCCAATTCATTTTTAAAATACAACCTTTAGTCTAGGCTACTTTATTGAAATATATACAAAAAGCTATAGATACTTAAGGCTGAATGTGGAGGTCTGTATATACCCATGAAACCATCAAAACATCATTATCATCAACATCACACCTTATCAATCAGCTCAAAACTCTTTATCCCTTTTGTGGAAAAGCATTTAAGATCTCCCTTCCCAGCAATTTTATTGTTTTGCTTGTTTTTGAGACCTTTCTAGGTAGCCTGGACTAGCTTCACACTCAAAAGACCCTCTCGCCTCAGCTTCCTATGTACTGAGAGCACAGGAATGGGCCACCATGCCCCAAGCTGCACTTTCAGGTACATAGTTGAGCAAGCACTAGTCATAACTGGGCCCTTTGCTGTGCAGCAGATATCCAGAGCTCATCTGTTTTACAGAGCTGAAACTTCATACTCTTGGGCCAACACCTCTTCATTTCACCCTCCTCCCAGCTCTCAACAGCCACCATCCTCCCCTGTGCTTCTGCTTTAAAATAAAATATTTCATGGACTGAATTGTGGCATATATTTCAGGTAAAGAAAATATTATACCTCCCCCTTTTAAGCCTTTTGATTGAAGATTTACAAAAAGATGACAGGTTTTGGAGGTCAGATCTCCAATCTTGATCCAATCAGGTAACTGAAAAAGAGAACAACAACAACAACAAAGTGTGATGCACTATAACAGCAATACTACCTTTTCAAAACCTCACCTCAAATGCTTCTCATTCAAGTAACACTGATGAACCGTCTTTACCAAGAAGTGAGTTTCTCTGAAAAGAATGTTCCAGGGGACAGAACAGAATGCTAGTTAAAATCTTTATGTAATAACTAAATTATCTAAATTTAAAACTTAGAATTCTTCTTTAAATAATTACAAATAAAAATAAACCTCTTTCTCTTTCAAGATATAATTTACTCCCCTTCCTTTCTTCCCTCCCTCTCTTTCACAAGCTAGGCAAGTATTCTATCCTGACCTACACCTCCAACCCAAATCATCCCAAATTCACATTTCAAATATGTATAAGATAAACAAAACATCTATTTGATCAATGCCATCAATGTGTATTTGGTGTGTAGCATAGTTCGAGGAACTGCAACAAATCAGAGGATGAAAATTTGGCGTATTAATACACGTGGCAATTTTCTTGGGATTAATCTATATAACATTTCCTAAATTAGCAGCACATTTTTCGTTATTTTCAATAATATCCCATAGAATTGTGTTTCTAGACTTTCCCTTTGGAAAGCATTGCCACAGCTGCCTCTTAAAGGGGTGGGAGTAACTGTAACTTCCCTGAAAACACCTCAGTGTTGCCTCCCTGTTCCTAATAAAGGCAAGCACAAGATAAATTTCTATGACCACAGAGCAGTGCAGACTGTGGAGAAACAGAGCAAACTCCAAAACTAGACTAGCTTGTTTTCCATCTGTGTCCTCTTTCCAATCTACTTACATGGTCTACCTGCACTGACCTCTTCAACAGTCGTAAAAAATAAACACGACTCCAAAGCTTACCTGAAGGACGACTTTCCTAAGACATGCTTCACAGTCAGAGCAACTGTCTCCATATTCCCTCACTGACATCTTAAGGCTCTAAAACTTAACCTGGGGAAAGGTGCGCTCACTAGCTTTTGAAACTTCTGGTGCCATTTCTTCTTTATTTCACATTTCAACCAATGGTGTCACCACCTACAGTCACTTGGAGATGAGAGAGGGGAACATCTCTCTCCGCTCTAACTGGCATTTCTCCACTCCCAACAGCAACTGTCGCACCTCTCCTGGGTTTCATCACCATCTCCCATTTGATCTCTTTACTCTCTGGATGTCATCTTTTGTCTGCTCCTCTCTCTGGGTATACTGTTGAGGTCTTTGGTTATAAAGCATATTCACATCATACACTTGCTGACCGGAGAACTATGCTGTGAAAACTAGAGAATGTTGCACACAGGTGCTTAAAGAAATATAAATGAGAATACCGACTGCCACTAGCAAAATATCACACAACAATGAACACCGAACAGCCAAGATACATACAATTAAGATAAACATGCACAATGAAATATTGACTAAAAAAAGGAATCCAGCTTATTACCTAAAGAATGATAAACTCCTTATAATGGGCATAACCAACAAAAAAAGGAGACAAAATATTTAAGTTATATATTTAGGTTATACATACACATGAAATTCAAACACATGGCTATCTATAATGTTATTATGGATTATCAGTCCACTGGCTGATTAACCATCTAGTTAATTACTAAAAGGAAGTCGTACATAAACCAATGTTCACTAGTCCAATTTAGGATCACTAATGTGCACTGGAAGAAAATGCAAAGGAAGAGAATCTAAGAAATCTCCAGGTTTTAAAGAGAATCAATTGCAGGAAATGAGACACCTAATCTAAGTGCATTTAGTTTAGATACAATTGTAGGTCCAACAATTAACAATCTGGTAGACTATAATCTGTGTGGCTATCACAGGGCAATGACTCTCCTAAAGCACAGCTGGGCTGTAGAGATGTCCTCAGCAGTACTATCTCCTATGGAGTATGCCAAGATTCAGGGGTTTTACAGGCCCTCTCCCCTTATCTCCTGGATACTAAAAGGAAGCAAAGAAATGCCCCCATTCTCCCCACAGATCCAATATGCTCCCTATTCAAAGTGCCCATTTCATTGTTTTTTTAAATGATTATAAAATCATTAGAGCCTTGGTCTTCCTAGCCTCTTTCTCCCTTACAAATCTCAGATACACATCTTCAATTATTAGCAACAGTGACTCATATTAAACAGTATGATAATGTAACTATTCAGCAGATCACCCAACACCTCTTCCTTTTTAACAGTGTCAAAGACACAGGGAAAGTCAAGAGTCAAGAGTCAAGAGTCAAAAGCTAGGAATGGGGGATAGGGGAAGGACATGACACACTTGGGATAGGTTAAAAGACAGAAAAGTTAAATCACCATCTACTATCTATTATCATCTCCTGCCCACCCTGAAATATTCAGAATTTAATAATATCAATCTAAAAAGCTGAGTATGGCATGGGACTCAAAGGAAAGTCTACCAGACAAAAGATGACATCCAGAGAGTAGGGAGATCAAATGGGAGATGGTGATTAAAATCCAGGAGATGTGGGACAGCTGCTGACACAAAATGGTTCTTCTGAGCATTAAATGAGGTGGTAGGTAGAGAGGCCACAGCACAGTGTCTGGAGCACAGCAGGGTGTAGAGGATATAGAACAGGGTACAGACAGTAACCTTCTTCCCTAACTCCCCAAATACACAGAGAGAGATGCTAAACAGCAGCCATGTCCTATCTCCAGCTCTGACTGCTCTTTCCATTTTGGATCTGCAGCTATGAGCTGATTTCCACTCTCTTTAGAGTCACAGACCTTAGAACTGACTAGACTTACAAGTGGGAAAGCAGAACCTAACAGAACCTAGTTTGGCTCTAGTTACATACACATGGCAGCAGCAAGTTGGATCTGGGTCACCCACTTCTCCGTTACGTGCCTTTTCCTAGCTCCTTATACGGTTCACCCTCAGCTAGACCACATATAACCACAAATTGACTGCCACACTTCTTCCAGAATGAGCTGCCTCTGTCTGTCATCTGCTAAGGAACCCTTGTTCTCCTGGTCTGACTCCAGGCTTACAAACATGTTCCATAAAGCCTTTAGCCTTATTCTATATCCACTGTCCATCCTTTAGATCCATTTGGCATCTAACTGCCATCATTTTGTCCTTTTCAAAGTTCCTGTATATCCTTTCATTTACTTATTTGTAGTTTGGGGGGGGATGTACATGACTGTACAGTGAGGGCACATGCGTGAAGGTCAGAGGACAACTTTGTAGAAACAGTTCTCTCCTTCTACCTTTGCATGAATTCCCAGGATTAAATTCGGTTGTCAGGCTTGCACAGCACTGACCCATCTCACTTCTCCCACTCTATGCTTTCAATTTCACCTCATGGCCTCACACCAGATCAGTGACGGCCCTAGATCTCTTTCAACCTCCCACCCAACCCAATTCAAACAATATGAGCACTTAAACCACCCACCCACCCCAAATCTGAGTTTTGCAAAGGCATCTGTAAAAGCACTTCCAATGGTGAGAGCTACAACTGAGTCATGTAACCATATGTAGATATGGAATATACGACAAAGTAGAACCAGAAGTGAAGTAGGCATACACGCAGTCAGTAGACCCTTAAAGGCAGGTGAAGATGAAGGTGGCACAGATAAAAAGAAAGCAATAAAAGACTGTGTTCAGCTCCTTCCGCAAGCCAACGTCTTGCAACCACTTTACTCCCACCCTGGGTAAAGTGATAAGAAACAACCTATCTGTAGAGAGGCATAAGAACAGGTTCTTCAGAAATCTAGGTCTAAGTGTGCAGGAAACTGACCCTGGTGTATAAAAAGTCAAGCCCACACTGGAGGTTTGTGAATTGAGCAGTATGGACATCCAAGTAGATGTCATCCATGTCACTCATTACTCCTGTAATTTCATTTGCCTTGGAAATGATGTTCTTCATCACATAAGAAAGGAAAGATATTAAAGTTAAAGAATAAGATTACCATGCAAGAAAACTGTAGAATTTGCCCCATCATTTAAGAATACATTTGAACATGTGAACTGTTCTTATATTCCGAAGTATTGGTGTATTAAGCCATCCATTAGCACTTGAGAAGTTTTAAGTCCCCTCAAAATAACAGTTTGAGTATTAAATCACTTCTGAAGATCTTTTTCTGCTGTAAATTTCTGTGATTCAAAGAAATGAGTGTAGAGAACTTGCCCAGCACGTGCAAAGCCATAGGGCTCAGCCCCAGAACCACAGAGGGAGTGAGAAGGGCTCCAGAACAGACCGTTTTTTCAAACACTATTCTTGTTAAACTTAGGAACAGAAAAACAAGAGTGATGATTCCGTCCTAAAAACGCGATGTGCGTGAATTTCAAAAACTCCTCGGTTCACAAAGCCCACCAGTTAAGATTCACAAATGTGAAAAGTGTAAATTAAAAACCACGCCCACAGACACACAGACACACACAGACACACACACACACACACACACACACACACACACACACACACACACACACACACACACAACTACCGGCAGGCGCATGCTCCCGCCGTTCTGCTCCAGCTATCTGCAAAGCTCTGTTGAATCATCTTAGCATCTGTCTTCCGCTGCAGGCGGGGCCGGCGAGTTTCCTGCCGCCGGCGTGCGACGGCGCCCATCTGCTCAGGCCGGCCGGGCTCGGACCTACCTCCCGGTCTCCGCGCCACAGCCGCTGCTCCGCCACGGGGAGGCCGGTCTCGGCGCAGAGGCGCTCCTTGAGGTCCCGCGCGGTAGCGGTCGCCGGCACCGCCACGGTCCTGCAGCCCACGCAGCCGCGGAGCACGGTCACGCGGACCCACCTGCGGTGGGCAAAGAAGGGACGGTCAGCGGGGTCCGCCATGGCGGGCGCCCCCCGCCGCCGCCGCCGGCCCCGGGGCGGGGATCCTCACGGCGCAGGCCCGCGCCGCCGCCGCCGCGCTCTGCCGCAGCCCGCAGAGGGGGCAGCGGGAGGCGCCTCTGCGGAGGAGGAGCGAGCCCCGGCGCGCCGCGCGCTCCCGACCGCGAAGGGCCCGGCAGGCGTCGCCCGCGGGCGCGGCGGGCACGGCGGGCCCGCGGGGCGCGCG
>NW_026585643.1:6892043-6903467 GCF_907164565.1 Psammomys obesus | reverse complement strand
GCAGAGGCCCCGCCCCCGGCCTGCTGCCAAGCCACGCCCCTCCCAAGAGCGCAGGGGACTACAACCGTTCCGAGCGAGCTGGGGCCCGGCCTCTGCCGCGCCCTCTCCCCCTGGCCGCTCACTACGCGGGAGCTTCGCCGGCCCGCCCGAGCCCCCCGCCCGCAGAACGTGACAGCTGAGCAGCTGCCCGACTCGACCTGCCCCAACCACACTGAGTAGCTGCGCAACCCAAGCACCTCCTTCCACTTCACTTCTCGCAGATCCACATGAAATTCGCAAAACCAAACCTTCCTCACCTAGCTCAGCAGCACAAAAGCTACGTGGTGAAATAATGAACGCGTGATTGTTGGAAATACTCTCACTCCGTTTTTAGAGTTAAACCTTAAAAATGTTACTAATGTCCACTTCTCATGGCTTCCCTTCATATAATCAGAATTCACCATCGGGAGTAAAAAAAAAAAAAAAAACAAACCATAGACTACCTTGAGAGCTACTCAGCTCTCTTAATGAAGCTACGGTCAACCTTGCCTTTTGCTGCGGGAAGGAGTCAAATTCATCAATCAGAAAAAATGAAGTATCTCAATATAAGGATCCTGCCAAGAAACCCCAATGAACATATGCTTGCTTTTTAAATTAGATAAGCCTGTGCAAGTGAATGCAATGGGATATCAATTAAAAAAAAATGAGTTTTGTTTATCAAGTGAGGTCTCTTCCTTCCCCCCATATGCTCTTTCCTGGGAGCAGGCAGCAAGCAGGATGTGGTAACAATAGAACTCAGGAGTGCAGTGGGAGGCTTGAAAGGAAGGAATTACGTCAGCCATCAGGCATGCCACAAGAGAAGCAGTCTGGCTTCGTGGGGAGCCTGATCAGAAGCAGTTTTGACCATCCAGGGCAGAGCGCCTTCGGGATTCAACTCACAACGGTATTACTCAGGGCAAATGCTGATCTACCTCGCAGGAGCTATGCCAGAGCTAGCCCTGTAGATGGAGGAGCCACCGACTTCTTCAGATAATACTGACAGAGTCTACTGAAGCTGTAACCCGACTAGATACACTCCTGAGGAACAAGGTCAGGCAAGGAGGGAGACAAAGTACCTAAGCAAATGTTTGAGGTGACACAGTTGCAGTTTTACCAAAAAGGGATCTGGACATGACCACGATGATCACACACTCTCATGAGTGTAAGACCACAGAGCTGCACAATTCAAAAGGGCCTGACGGTAAATCTCATGCCATATGCACTACTCTGCTAAAATATATTGTACTGTTTTGTTTTCTGCAGTATAAAGCAGAAGGTGGTCCTGAAGGGTCAGAATCCTCATACCTCTGTCTCCCAGGTACTAGGATAGGCTCTGTAGTCATGTATTCAGATTTTTAATTTCTTTTCCAGTATTTTTAAGTTAGCACAGAAACATTGAGAAGTTGGTAAGACCAGCTGCGGAGGTTTGGAGCCAGAAAAGGTGAAGGCGGGCAGTAGGGCAGCGACCACATGAGTCGTCTCACAACGATACATTTCATATTACATATTGACTGGCAGATAACAGCAATAAGGTAAAAACGACCACAAAGATAAACTGGGTCAGCCTTCATCAGGTGAACAGGACAAAGTGGCAAAATAGCCAGAGGACAGTCATTATTCTGTCAGTCAAAGAGAAAGGCTGGTTCTGTGGGGGATTTTGTTAGACTTTCAAAACAAATTTATTTGTCTGTTTATTTATCTATTGGCGACAGAGTCTCACCTTGCGCCCCTGGCTGGCCTGGAATTCACTACACAGACGAGGACGACCTTGAAATTGTAGAGACCCCTCTGCCTCTGTCTTCTGAGTGCTGACGCTAAAGGTGTGCGCCACCACACCTTGCAAGGATGTGTGCTACCTAAATAAATAACAGAAACCATCAACAAACAGATGAGATCCAGAGAACTAGGGGTCTGGGGCTGGGAAGATGGTTCCATGGGTAAGGTGTTTGCCTTGTATTCATGAGGACCTGAATTAAGATTTCCCAGCCCTGCACGCAAGAAGCTGCTCCTGATGTCTGTAATGCCTGAACTTGCAGGGGAGGCAGGAGCTAACGGGAGATAGACAGACCTCTGATTGGCCAGCCAATCTAACCAATCAATGAGCTGTGGGTTCAATGAAGAGATCTTGCCTCAAAAGACAAAAAAAAAAAGAAAAAGAAAAAGAAAAAAGATGGAAAGAAAGAAAGGACAAAAACAAACCGTATATACCTGTACACACACATTTGCACATACATCCGTGCGCGTGTGCACACACACGGACAGGGACAATGCATATTCTATTGATGGGGGAGTCCATCTTTAGTGAAGATCTTTGCAGATTTGAAGGGTAAAATGATTTTCACAAGTTGCAAATCATGCAACTTGGAAACAGTAAAGACAAGCCAGGAGCCCCATTTGACTGCTCCCTGCAAGCTCCTCCCACACAGGATAGGTGGGACTAATGGGGATCGTGAAAATCCTTATTTTAATAAGAAATGAAAGTACCTAGAGCTGCTAATTTTATGCTTACATTCCAAGGAAGGAAGAGAAATAGTGAGCAAGCAGACAAGGGATTGGTGACCCCTCCCTGTAATATCAGGGAGCAGGACACATCACTTAAGAACACATCACTTAAGATAGTCAGCAATAACGATGAGTGGTTGAAGTGCTCTACTCTGAGATGAAACTTTAATTAGAAGCCTGAAGAAAATCAAGGAAACAGGGGTTACATAGCTTTGTGCATGAAGAAAGGGACCCAGAGACACCCACATAGATGACAGTTTTTCACATTTGCATTGTATCATCATTTTTCTATGACCCACCTCTGGTTCCTTTCCAAATCTGACCCTTCTTGTTATATAATCAGATTTTTAATTGATACCTGTCTTAGTGAGATTTCTATTATTGTGATAAAACCATGGGGTTTTTTCGCAACTTAGTGAGAAAAGGATTTATTTTGATTACACTTCCATATTATAGATCATCAACAAAGGAAGTCCAAGCAACAAGTCAAGGCAGGAACCTGGAGGCAGGAACTGAAGAAGGCTGAGCAAACCCAGGGAAGCAAGCCTGTAAGCAGCACTCCATCATGGCGTCTGCATCAGCTCCTGCCTCCAGGTTCCTGCCCTGCTTGAGTTCCTGCCCTGACTTCCTTTGATGATGAACAGTAATATGGAAGTGTAAGCTGAACAAACCTTTTCCTTCCCAACTTGCTTTTTGGTCATGGTATTTTGTTGCAACAATAGAAACCCTAACTAAGACACTGCCCAAAGAGTCCACTAACTGGAGACCAAGAATTTAAACATGAGCCTGTGGAGAAAGTCTCATTCAAATCACCACAGAAAGGAAGGAAGAAGGAGAGAAGAGGGAGAGAAGGAAAACTGAGAGGCTGAGAGGGAGGAAGAAAAACAAAACCATGGGGAGAAAGGAAAAAAAGAATAAAGGAAAGAAAGACCAGGAATTTTTTTTAAGGGAAGCAGAGGAAGAACTGGAGCTTATAGGAAAAAAAGGAGACAGAAGGAAAGAAGGGATAAAAGAAAAGAGTTGGAAGAAAAAAATGTGGGGAGGGAGGCAGGAAAAAGGGAAGAAAATGGATGAAGGTAAAAATAAAGGACATAAGAGATAGAAAGAGGGAAAGGGGGAGAAATGGGAAGAGACAAGGAGGGAGTAAAATGGAGGTAGAAAGAAACAGAGACAAAAAGAAAAATGAGGGAGGAATGAAAAATGGAAAGAGGAAGAGAAAGGAGTGGGATGAAGGGGAAAGGGAAGGGGAGAGGAAAGAAGAAAATGGAAGGTAGAAATAGGAGCAAAAGAGATAAAGAAGGGAAAGGATGTAGGAAGAGGAAATGAAAGGGGACAGACAGATTAAAATAAAGGAGAGGATGAAAAAGGAATTGAGGAAAAAGAGGAAAAGAAACTAGGGAAAAGATAGGAAGGTTGGGTGGGGGATCTGGGAAGTGAAAGGGGAAGTGGAGGGAAAACTAAGAGTTTGGGAATGTTAACTGAGAGGGAAGGAAAGAATGGAGAAGTAAGGAATAGAAAAAGGGAGGAAAAGACAGGAAAGGAAGGAGTGATAAAGGAAAAGAAAGAGCTATGGTGCAGGAAAAAGAGAAAAGGTGAGTGAGAACTGAGAGGAAGAGTGGAAAGGGTAATGAAGAGGAAAGGAAAGGAAGGATTAAAAGAGAAAAGAAGTCAGGAAAAGGGAGTAATGGAAGAAAAAAGCAGAAAGAAGAGCAAGGAAAGGGAGAAAAAGAAGAGAGAATATGGGGAAATGGAAGGAGGAAGAGAGATAAATGGGAGGAAATAGGGAAAAGGAGAAAAGAGGAAAGTGGGGAGGGAACAAGAAAGAAAAGAGAAAAATAGAAAATGGGAGGGAAGAAAAAGGGGGAAGAAAGGAAAAGGGGAAGAAAGAAAAGAGGAAAGTGGAGAGGAAAGAAGAAAGGGAAAAACGCAGGAAGGAAGAGGAAAAGAAAAGGAAGAGAGGACAGAAAAAAAGAGGTAAGGGAAAGGGAGAAAGAAGAGAAGGAAGAGGAGGAGGGAGAGAATAAAGAAAGGGAGAGAAAAAGATGAAGAGAGAAGGAGGGAAAGTGAGAGGTGCAAGTAGGAAAATGCAGGAAGTGTGGAAAAAAAAAAGAAGGATGCAGGGAGCTGGAAAAAAAAGGAAGGGAAAAGCAAGAGGACATGGAGGCCAAAATGTGAGATTTCAAAAGATATCGATGGAGACAGGGAAGAAGAGATAAAGGGAGGAAGGGGAAAGGCAAGAAAAAAGGAGAGAAAGAATGGAAGTTAGGGGAAATGAAGGAAGAAGGATCTGAGAGAAGGAAAGAACAGGGTTCTAACCTCGTTGTTTGACCACTCTCCATTACAACTTTCCACCAGTCTCCTGCTCTTCAAAGAACCAAGAAGGGCTGTCTTCTCTCGGGTGGGCTGGGCCGCTGCCAGGTTTTTCTCTGCACTGGCCTGTGACGTGCCTACACCTTCTCTCTACAATCCAATGTCCACCCACAGGTTTGAGAATGGTGGCAGTCGGTGGCAGTTGGGGTCTTTAGGAAGATGCGGCTTCAGGGAAAAGCCAGTGTGGACTATCACATAGAAACAGAGACAGCAACCTGTTTGATACTATGGGTCTCAGCCAATCTCCTCTTCCCAGACCGCCCAGAGCTTTGGAGCTTTCTGTCCTCAGTCCACCACAGCCACCACATTTGGCACCTGAAGTCTGGAATACCGAAGCACATTCCCTCACCCAGGGTCCTCACATAGTCTCCTCCCCTTTGGGGCCTGATTGCTTTAGGCCAGAGGGCCTTTCTCACCCTCTCTCCACCTTTTGTCTACACTTAGGTACCATTCTTTGACTGACAGTCAGAAGACCTTTACCACCCTATGAAAACAGCAACACCTCCAATGCAATCCCACTTCTTTCCAGAGTTCCCTTTGAACTGCCTTATCCTCTCTCGTCACAGCTATCACCGGAGGCGTGTTCTTCGTCTTTGTGTCCACCCTCCACAGGGTTGCTGTGTGCTTCCCCAGAGCAAGGCTGACATGTTCAAGTCCAAGTGCTCCCTTGCCAAGCACTGGAAGGAGAGATCTGGTGACAAGGCCTGATGTGCCACAGAACCTCAGGCTGCTTGGTGATGCCACCCACAAAACACCACAGACAGAACGGGCTGAACTACGAGCTCCTCACAGTACTGAGGACTGGGAGTTCAAGGGCAAAGTGCGAGTAAGATAGGTCTCGCCTCTACATCTCATTCCCAGCTTAGCCACATAGCCTTTGTGTGTGTGTCTGTGACCTGATTATGAGGGTTTGAATACTGTCATGGGTCACCACCCTTACAAACTCAGCTAACCCTACTTAACCTCCTCAAATACCTTACCTTTGAATACTACGGAGGCTGACAAGTATTAGGAAAAGCTTTGTTACCTGGGACCCCCCTACACACACACACCTGTATCAAGCCACATGCTTGACTTAAATAACGTAAATAAGTAATTCCCCTTAGCAACCTCCTGATAATGCCTATTTCTATTCTATGCTCCTGGATATATGCTGGATTAGGAGACACGGGGCAGGTCTGATATAAACCAGTTTGGGGATACATGCTCAGGAAGGCAAACTATATCTTCTGAATCAGCTCTTAAGAAAAATCTTGCATTTGCCATCATATGCCAATGACGAGTATACATATAATTAAAATTAGGTGCATCATGGGAAGAGACATGCACAGTAGAAAGAGGTTACATAACCTAAATCAATCACAGCAGAAACACAGGAGCTACACTCCTAACAATCAGCTTCTTCTTGTCTTGAACCCCCTAAAAAGAATTCTCAATAATATCTGAGGCCCTTGGATATTCTCTCAGGTGGCTTGATACCTTTCTTGCGTCACTCTTAAAATTTCTTGCTCTCTCTCCCTGTGTTTCTGTCTCTGTCTCTCTCTTTCCTCTCTCTTCTATGTGAATGTCGTCTTTGTCTCTCTGTCTCTGTGTGTGTGTGTGTGTGTGTGTGTGTGTGTGTGTGTGTGTGTGTGTTTCAATTCTTTAAACATGCCATAAGAACTGTCTCTAATGTGAACTGATTGGCCTGCTCTTTGATCACCTCCCCCTGAGGGGGGAGCAGACTTACCAGGCCACAGAGGAAGACAATGCAGCCACTCCTGATGAGATCTGATAGACTAGGATCAGAGGGAAGGGGAGGAGAACCTCCCTTATCAGTTGACTGGGAGAGGGACAGGAGTGGGGAAGAGGGAGGATGGGATTGGGAGGGGAATAAGGAGGGAGGTACAGGGGGGATGCAAAGTGAATAAACTGTAATTAATAAAAATAAAAATAAAAATAATTAAAGAAAAAAGAAAAAAAAAGAATCTGGAAACACCAGATTCAGTGGCCTCCAATAACACTGTTACCTTGAAGGTTAGGTCTTGAAAGATCAGTTTTAAGGCGACACAAACATTAAGTCAGTCCATAGTACCAGAAATGCTAAGTAAATGTGGCTGAACAAATGGCTGAATTGCTGCTGACTGCTGCCCGCATGCTGTGCCTTGGCACACAGCAGGATGGGGAGTCTGTGTCTCTGGATCCTTCCTCCCCTTGAGGCCCTTAGTGGAAGAGCATAACTGGCAGAGTTGTGTGGATTGCTGAGCCCCACAAAGATGACTTTGAAAACATTTCACCAAGTGAAGGGTCCAGTCATACATGACGGCATACTGTATGGCCACATTTGTTCACATGTCCAGAAATGGTAGGTCCATATAAACCGAAAGCAGAGGGTGCTTGCCAGAGACCATGGGGGGTGGAAGAGATGTGCGGGGGCTTGTGGGTTTGAGGTTTCTTTGCAGGGGGTGAGTCTATTCTAGAGTTAGAGGATGGCAATATTTTTTCACAGTACTGTAACTAGCCTAAAAACTTTATTCATTAAACTGATGTTTCATAGCATGAAATAATGTCGGAAAAATGTAAAAACTAATAGTTGCTGTGAAAGAAAAGGCTGCCCCCCAAGGCTACCATGTTCAAGATCTCTCTGGGAGCAAAATATTCTAAATTAGCTACAGTGGCTTTTCTAGGGAGCTCTGCAGTTGTTTTGTGTGTATGTGTGTCTGTGTGTTTAGCTGTCTTTCAATATCCTCAGTCCACTACAAGAACAGTCAAACAGAGGTATCTTTGCTCTCTCATGCACACAAGGTAAGCTACAGCAAACCCATCTCATCAGCACTTCATGTCCTTTCACTCCTAAGCCCTGCTTTTCCCAGTGGCTTCCCCGCCTTATTCTGTGCCCTGGGACATCTACTTGCCCAGCTTTCCTCTATAACCTCTGCCATATTCCTTCCTCTGTGTCATTCCTTCCAATCCAATGCAAGTGTCCTTGCAGGGGATGCCCCAGGCTTCAGGAGGCGTTACCAAGCATGTCTCTCTCTCTCTCTCTCTCTCTCTCTCTCTTTACCCCCTTTTTGGGACATGTTTCCTCTGTAGCTAGGACCTGTCTCTCAGGCACATGCATCAGCAGCTTGGTGGGCCTAGAGGACCTAGGTAGAAACCATGCAGCAAGCCATGCTCACTGACGAGTAAGCCAGACAAGGGGTTGCACTTCCCTTGTCCTTGTGCTCATGCAGACATGGTTAACATTTATTTTTAGTGTCATTAAGCATGCCTTGGGAAATGAGGTCATGTATCTGAGTTAGCATTCCTGCCTTTTCTACTTCTAAACAGGGGCATTATGAATTCCCTGGAGTGCTGTAAAGTCATCTCAAAATAGGACTTCACATGAGGCTTTTGACTATACCGTTAATTTTAATGAGAGCTAGGTGTTTGGATGCCAGAAACCCTTAGTTGGCTGTTCAAAGGCAGCTGTGACCCAAGTAACAGTAACCAGTAAGGACCCTGTATACCTACACACAGCAATTAAGCGATAGAGGGGTACTTTGCTATGACTCAAGCCATGATTTTGTGAGGGGACACATCTTGAGCTGTCCTGGCCTGAGAATAGTAAGCTCACATGTGGCTTTTTGGTTTTTTTTTTTAAATTTATGATGGATACTGATTAAACATCCTCATCTGCAATTATTACAGGAAATACAGGACTAGAGTGAGCTGGCTATATAGGAATGGGGTGAGTAGCCTCTAGCAGGAATGCTTTCAAATGAACAATGTAGCATAAGAGAGTCTCAGACCAAGGCACCATCCTAGAAAAGTCCTTCCACCATAAAACTGATGAAACTGAGCACAATGTAGAAGAGTCTGGGCCAAGAATCCCACCTGCTATCCTTTCTCTGTCTTCTAGATGTTGCCATGCTGCATGATTACATCATTTCCTATCGACTGTGATCAAATGAGTGGCAAGTTCTGTGCTCTCTTCTCACGTTGGTCTTCCTTCCCCTCCTCTCTGGCATGATCATTGAACAGCCAAGACCAATATAAAAGTAGGCAAGGGCATCTCAAGAGCCTTACACCCTTCGTCTCAGCTTGGCCTCTTTTCCCAGTGTACCCTGCCCTTTCCCCCCCTCCCCCTCTCCAGTCCTGTTGAGTTCAGTAAACAGGACCGGTGCATATTGCACATGCTGGCCCTTTGCTGGGAAATCTAAGATGGTGGTGAATGGGAACTAGACAACTACGCAAACAGAACTTCCACACAATGGCAAGCATTGACGTCATCGAAACCAACATAAACCGGCAACAGCTGTTCAGTGTGCAGAGGGTGTCCTGGGCTAACAGCAACTGTCCTGAAGGTTGATTTGTGTCTGAAATGAAATCTTTTTTTTCTTTCTTTCCTTGTTACCTTTCTTCCCAAGCACACTGCAGAGCCACATCTGTGTGTCACATCATCTTGTCGTTGGTTCTGCAGTACCCCCAATGGAGACCAGCTTTATTCCCCAGTATCCTTCCTGCTCAAGGGCAAAGCGTCTCTTTAGAGTGGCTCTGGCATTCCCTTCTGCACATCTTCCTGTGTGTGTGTGTGTGTGTTTGTGTGTGTGTGTGTGTGTGTGTGTGTGTGTGCAGGCCCCTGTGTGCACATATGCATTTGTAACAGTAACTGACTTTTTCCCACTTCTTTGAACCATTGGGCTAGATGGGATGACTGCCAGCAACACTGGCCATTCTCAGTGGTCCTGGCAGAGCCCTTCAATCACGGACATGGAAGACAACAGTCACCTGTCTCAGAAATGTGTGTGCTTTGACAGGGGATTTTGATTTCCACTGCTGTGCAGAACATGGGGTTTATATTTTGGAAGGTTTTCCACCCAGTCTGAAACCACACTGTGGCTGTATTCATTTCTGGCAGCCGCTAGAGTGAGAAACTGAAAAGAAGGTCCAATGAGAGGGAAACTGTTGTTACACCCACTTGTTCTGTGCACAGAAGTTCCAGGCAACAAGGTGTTCACCTTTTACAGCTGCAAAGAAAAAAGTTCACAAATTTTGGGTTCAGTGTAAGGAAAAGCATGGTAATAGTCAAAATGATTCTCATTTTTAATCATTGATCACCCAACACAGTCCAAATCCTCCACACCCACACTGTCATGTTTAATTCCCAGAAAACCCTGCAAGGAGGAGTTACCACCAACAGTCATAAATAAGGCTTTGCACCTAGAGAGAATGAGTGCTTGTCTAAGCTTTCTAGAGCCTGGAGTTGTTCAGTTTATCCTGAGTTGTGCCTCTGTCTTTCCTTCCTTCGTTCCTTCCTTCTTTCCTTTCTTTCTTCTTTCTTTCCTGTCTTTTCTTTCTTTTTTTTTGATTGTTTGTATTTTTTTTTTTGAGACAGGGTTTCTCTGTGTAGCCTTGTTGTCCTGGACTTGCTTTGTAGATCAGGTTGGCCTCGCACTCACAGAGATCCCCCTGCCTCTGCCTCCCCAAGTCCTGGGATTACAGGCGTGTGCCAACATGTTGTGCTCCTTTCTACTTCTAATGATTGGTTACACTCTACTTAGGTTTCAGGAGACCATACACAGCATTCTCCGGGGACAGCACTCTCCTGGGACAGAAGTATCCTAAGGTCTAAGAATGATTTAAATACCCAAGAACACAGCACTTTCAGAGTCTGGCTGGATGCAGATAGCATGAAGGCCTCACACATGCAATGGAAAACACGTTGACAATTTATGTCTTACAAAAAAACACTTGAGGATAGAAGTGGCCCAGATCTGGTGGTTTTTCAATTTTGTAATATTTGTGACTATCTAATGAGTTACTTGGGAATGAGGCCTGTGATTCAGGTACATCTCATATCCACAGACTAGAAGTTTCACACAGCTATTTTCAGCACACTTTCCTCTGACTGTGACCTGTAATGTTTCACCCCAGACCTTGAAAAGAAAGGATTTTTGAGTGTTTTACTTAGGATTTTATACCTTTGTGATTAGAGATCATTAGCTTATACTAAATATATAGGATAAATGTACAAATAGAAACATTCAGCAAAAATCTTACAATCATCTACTTACCTAAAAGATCTTACAACTGCCTATTTCTACTCAGCTAAGGCACCTCTCTAAAAATACGCTCTCCTCGACTTTGCTTTGAAATAGTATGTCAGAGATAATCTCAAGAGTGTAAGTTGATTAAATGTTCTCTGGTCAGAAATCATTGAGAAATGTAAGGTCATTTGTGAAAACAAGAGACTGGTTTTGTCATCTTTTAAAAATTTCCTGCTTGTGTTCACAACAGGGGTTTTCACTGCTGGTGTAGAAGGAGCTTGTTTTTTATGGTTGGGGATCACTCCAAGGACCTTACTGTAGGCAAATCCCTGCTGCTAAGCTACACCCTTATCCCAGCTATAGACTTTTCAGAACCATACTCCACCCTGGGATTTACATCCTTTCTAGACATCTGGGTTTGCCAGGAAGCAGATCAACCCACAGGTTATCTTGCAGACCCGCTGCCTCAGGAACTCAGAACACTGAACTGTGGAAGGCACACCCCCGGAAGCAGAGAGCTGAGGAC
>NW_026585643.1:6873701-6892033 GCF_907164565.1 Psammomys obesus | reverse complement strand
CGGCCAAGAAGGGGAGAGCACATGCCGCCACTTTCCTCCACACAGGGCTTGCATTTGCTGTCTCAGAACAGTGACAGACACTGACTGACAGGCATCCGCTAGAGAAGTAGGCAGTCCGACACAAATCAAGGGAACTTTATTTTTTATTTTTTTAAGGAAAGCCGGGAATGAATCCATAAAAGCTGGGATGACTGGACCTTTCACTATCATTGCACCAAATCCCATCAGTTACTCACTTCCACAGCCATTTTGCCACAGGCTCTCATTGCTTGTGTTAGATAGTTATAAAATGGAGACAGAGTCTATTTTCTCACTGATGGTTAAAATAAATTGCTTTTTGAAGCACCAAGAAGTTTCAAGCACCAAATGCAAACCACAATGCCTTAATCCATTATTTCATTCAACACTCATGCAAAATGTATCATTGTCCACTATTTCCTTAATTATTATAAATATAATGGTTAAGTAATTTGCACAAAGAACTCAGCAACAACAACAATAAAAATCATTTAAAGAAAGGTGCTATAGCTCAGAATTTTTTGTTTGTTGTTTAATTCATAGAACTCCTCAGAGACCAATTGATCGCTCTGATCACCCTATATCAGCCATTTGCCTGTGACTAACTGGGTAGGGTGATGGCTTGGTGCAGTGATACTCTTGTGGGTAGGGCCCCTGCAGTCCATTTGGGGACAGCAGGGGTCCAGAAAATGCTATCTGTGAGCCTAAAGTGAAACTCGACTTTAATGATCAACTACACAGCTAATATTTTAAACGTTTATGAAAACAACCTTTTGGGGTGAGACAACTCTTCAGAAAGATTAAAAAAATAAAACCTGTGAACATCAGTCACTTTGTTTTCAATGTTTAAAACTAAAAAGAAACCACTAGTGACTTAATCTGCGAACTGACTGGACAAGCGTATCCCACTTATATTTGGAAAATCTACCTTTTGAGTCACAGGGGGCTAACGAGCTATAGCCTCACACCCTTCAGACATCCCTAAGGGATCATCGTCATGAAACACAAGTGGGATTCGCTTCAAAAGGCCCCAGTAAGGGTTCCCTTTTCCCAGCCGAGGGAGAGAGGAGAGGAGGGACGGATGTAAGAGCTGGAGGGTGGGGGCCACTGCCTGACTGCTGCACTCAGGGACTCACGGCAGCTGTGGCTACCTGCACAAGACCAGGCCGACAAGATCGCTCAACATTCCAAAAGGAAGCACTAGCTGAGCCAGGGCTGGTGGCCCACGCTTTTAGTGAGACCCTGTGTATACAGACACACACGCAAGAAGTGAAAAGAAAGAAAAAAGAAGTATTTACTGGACTCAGTGGGTTTCAAATTTTTTTAAGGAGGAGACTAAGGTGAGGAGAGAGCATGTGGGATAGGAGTATCCAGGAAGAGTGAGAGGGGGAGTGGGGGTGGATAAGGTCAAGACACACGGTATAGGTACAGGAAAGTATCAAAGCATTGTTAATT
Organism: Psammomys obesus; assembly: GCF_907164565.1. Lineage (NCBI taxonomy): Eukaryota > Metazoa > Chordata > Mammalia > Rodentia > Muridae > Psammomys > Psammomys obesus. Next base: position 6,890,560 of record NW_026585643.1, on the reverse strand, counting down.
AGTAAAGTCTAATAGGTGATTCTCTGGGTGTGTTTTCCAGTGACCCTGGTCAACAGACAGAAAAAAGGACAGTTGCTATCTTTCCAAGTTTAAAAAGGATTGATTCTGTAACTCCCCTAATTAGCAATAATAACCATAATAAAGCAGACAGTTGACACATGTGTGGTGAGCGTTTGTAGCACATGACTCTTTTTGAAGAACACACCTATTGTCTTTACTCTCCATAAAGACAAATGAGCAATTTATGAACAAATTAGTGACTGAAGAGTATTCTTTCTGGACTTTGTATTTAGTCCTCTTTTCTCTTCATATATGACTGATACTAAATCTCCTCCTCTTTTTCCTCTTTTTTAAGGTTGGTGGTTTCAGTGAACAAGAAGGGAGCATTTTCATCTTATCTTAAAATGCCAGGTTGTTTTGCCTACACTTTCCAGGTCTCAGTAACATGAAAATCATTTTTCTTATTCTCTACAGTGATTAAGGAAGCGTTTCCCTGCAAAACCTGTTCCCTTGGTTTCAGGAGTCCCAAACTGTGTAGAACCTTGGTTGGTAAGGTAAAAAGATCACTGTCTTGCTTTTCTACTAATTGCCTTATTTATATTTGTTCTGGGCTTTTCTTGGTGGAGATTTGGGGGGAGGGAGTATCTTGGCCTTGAAAAAAATTTTTTGAAAGAGGGTCTCACTCTGTAGGCCAGGCTCCCTTTAACTCCCAGTAATCCACCTGCCTTTGCCTCTCAAGTGTTGAAATTACAAGCATGAGCCACAGCACTTAGCTCCTGTTTTTCTTATGACAAATGCATTAAGCCAAATAGCAAAACAAATGAGATTAACTTACATTAAAGAAGCACAGAAGGATCATTTTCCTCACTCTGGGTTATGCAGTTTTACTTCTTAATCCTAAATAGGATTTTTCTCCCCAAAAAGAGTCACCTAATGAGTTCACTTAAAATCTTGGTGCTTTATGCCAGGAAATACATCTTTTATTTTTCTTTTTCATTATTCTCACAGAAAAGTTAACTGTTGATTTTTCAGTGATGCTGTCCATAGTTCTTGCTACTAAGCCTGAGGATCTGAGTTTGATCTCTAGGATTAGCAAGAAAGAGGACTATCAACTCCAAAAGTTGTCCTCAGATCACCAACACCATGGTAAGTACATGTCCCCCATATATGTTTTATTAAACACACATTTAATAAAGAGTAAAGACTTGAGATGAGATTTCACTCAATGGTAAATCAATTGTCTGGCATGTGAGGGGTGCCGAGTTCCCAGCACTGACAAGCATAAAGATCCCCCCACCCTGACTGAAATGGCAGATGTGTTTGTGTGTTAGCAGCCCACATCCAAGGTTTGGTATGAACTCACCCAGTCTCTGCAGAGCCCACAGAGTGCCTTCTCCTGTTGGCAGCTGTCCAGCAGGAGCTCCTCAGACCTCCAGGTGACTGGAACGCACACAGCAGTGCCTCAAAGCATGTGCGTTCCAGGGGCCTGGCCATGGAGACCAGGCTACTATAGATGCCTGAGGCTTGCTTTAAAATGCAGAAGCACAGATGAGGCAAAGCTTCAGTAAGAGGTGAGTGCGTGGGTACCCCTGAGGAGGAGGGAGTGTATGTACCCTTCAGTAGGAGGTGAGTGCATGGGTACCCCTGAGGAGGAGGGGGTGTACGTACCCTTCAGTAGGAGATGAGCATATGGGCACCCCGTTGAGCATTTTCCTCTCTAGACAGGCTTGAAATTTTTCAGGATAACATTTTTTTTTCAAAGAGGTAAAGGGGCACGAAGAATAAGCACAGGGCTCTCTCCAGTCCAGCTAAAGGAGAAGCATGGCCTCTCCACCCAACCTGTTCCCTTTGAGAACAGCAGTGACACTGGCCATTTGCTAAACATGAACCATGAGGGGTCCCTGAGAGAGCTCAGGGAAAGGAAAGTGAGCTCACAAATTCACCACCCAACACCCACCTTGGGTTTCACCATGGCTTGACTCTGACCTTCAAGTCTAGGTGACCTCCCTTCTCTAGGTTTCTTGCCCTACCTTAGCACACCTGGCCTTCAGGGTTCAGGTACACGCTGAGCACTCTTTATTTGAAAGGTCTGGAATTGGAACTGTTTCTGATCTGGGTTATTTTCAATTTGGAAACATAAGCATAACATAACACAGTGTGCCTTGTAGACAGATAAAAGTTGTATTAGTTTGCCTTTGTCAACATAACACCCACTATGATCTCCTGGGAGGTGGGGACCTCAATTGAGGAAACATCTCTATCAGATAGATTGGCCTGTGGGCCTATATGTGGGGTATTTTATTGACTAATGATTGATATGGGAGGGTGAAGCCTGCTGTAGGTGATTTCATTCCTGGGCATCAAGAAAAAGAAATATATAAGAAATGTATAAGAAAGCAGGCTGAGCAAGCCATGAGGAGCAAGCCAGTAAGCAGCCTTCCTCCATGCTCTCTGCTTCAGTTCCTGCCTCCAGGTTCCTGCCTTGAATTCCTGCCATGCTTTATCTCAGTGATGAATTATATGACCTGGGAGCTGTAAAAATGAAACAAAGCCTTTTCCTTCCCAAGTTGGTTTTGGTCAACATTTTATTGTAGCAACAGAAACCTAACTAGGACACATGCTTAAACTCAGTCATTTACACTTCAGATATTTCTCATACAAATCACCTAACTGTGATTTCATGTGTTTTTGTTTTGTTTTTGTTTTTTTGTTTTGTTTTTGTTTTGTTTTGTTTTTTTGTTTGTTTTTTTTTTTTTTTGAGTATACTTTCATTTCAAGTCCATACTTGAGGCCATGTGGAATTTTTCATTGACAGTAGCATTTCAGATTTCACATGCTGGGATCAGGCATGCTCAACCTGTTCAGCTCCTATGCCTTGACTCAAGAGGCTCAAGAGGCTGGGGCTGCTGATTTGCATGAGCCCAAGGATACCTCCTCATGATTCACTTCAACCTTTCCCTATAAGACATGGCTGATCCCACTATCCTTCTCGGGTTGCAGCCTGACTGCCCACTAAACAGCCAAGGAAGAAGGTGAAACAAACTCACTGTGCTACTTTTCTGGTCATGGCGACAAATCCTAACAGAAGCTACAGAGGGGAAGAAGGGCTTATTCTGGTTCATGGTTTCAGTCAGGCAAGGCAGGAGTGTGTCAAGTGTGCCAACTTCCTCACATGGCACCATGCCAGGAAGCAGGAACGTCAGGTGGGATCCAGATGCAGATAAAGCCTTCAATGCCTAACTCCAGCCCCACTTCTGGCTGGGCCCCACACCCCAGAGGTTCTATAACTTCACTGAAAAGGCAAGCACCACAAGCTGGGATCAGGTATTGGAACACATGAGACACTGAGCATTTACACTACCACTCACTGTTATGACAAGGCACCTTGAGGCAGGTGGGCAAGCGCTCATCTGTATGGAATCCCAGCTCCAACTCAACAGGACGGTGGGGATAATGGTTTTCCTCACAGACTCACGGCCTCAGCACCACATCTGGCGAAGCAGAGACTGAAAGCGAGCAGGGCCAGCTTGGCTTACCCCGGTCCATGACACTGGGCTTCCCCTTACAGAGGTGGAAGGGCACCTGTGGGAGTTTGTTTCACACTGTTTGGATATGGCTGTTCCTAAGGCACAGAGGAGATGTGGGGACAGGGCAGGTCCCACATTACTCTTTCCTGGCCTCATGTAAGGCAATGGTTCTGAGCCTGGGACAGTATAAGGTGAAGCCAAAATGCCCAGGAAATAAGGGACAGAGATCCGGAAGGACAATACCGCATGTGTTCTCTCACATGAAGATGGTAGATTTAAGAAGTATACTCATGAAAGCAGAAAGGGGATCAGAGGGAGGGGGACAAGAAAAGACATGGGAGAAGTGTCTGTGAGAAGCTTTCATGGAGAATGTCATGATGAAACATTATTTTCTATAATAAAAATATAGTCAGAAAAATTATTTGATAAAATAGAATGGTTAAGACTGACTTCACACAGCACTAGCACAGGGGCCTGGCTGCTATCCCCACGCATACACTACAAGTAGCTTTGGGCTCAAGGGCTCCACTGGGGACATGGGAATGACATCTTGCCCAGGACACCAGCTGCAGAAGCATGGCACAGACTCCAGGGCCAATGGCTCAAGTGGAAAAAACATGATCAAACTTATCCCTGAGCCATTGTGAGTTATCCCTGCCCTAAGTATGCCCAGAAATAGCAGAGGGAAAATTGAAGCAGATGGCAGAAGGAAGGGGGTGGGGGTCCTGTCAGGCAAGAGGAAGTTTGGAGCCAGGGAAACATGTGGTGTACACTAATTGTCCTTATTTTCACTCATGAGCTTCTGCGACCTAGGAGGCATGGGATAATCTCTAAGCCACTGGCCCAGTCTTGCTCCCGATGCTACTTGATTATGGCTTCATGCCTGAATGACCTCTATGCCTGTCCTTCATCAGGCATGCTAGGTTGGCACGTTGTCTTGGCCCTCGCCTGTCCACCTGCTCCTCCCTGTCTGTACCTGTTTTCAGCTACTTGGACTGTAGATCCATCGCCTGCATTCATGAAGACTCTGCTCTTCCAACCGCAGATTTGTTGCTTCCATTTTGGGATCAGACAAAATATGTATTTTGTTTTAGCCTCTATTTCCTGGCACAGGGCACCTACAACCCTTGAATCTTGCTGAGTAATAGGGGTGTATTTAGTTATTCACAGGGATCCTCTGGACCTTTAGTGTAGCCACAGAGGTGACTCTTAGTAATCTCAAGATGGAGGAGAGGGGCCAGAGGAATAAATTGAGTATTTAAATTTCCTTTTCCTTCCCACCCATAAGAAACCCCAAGGAGAAAAAGAAATGAGAGGAGATTGAATTCAGTCACCAACGGCCAATGACTAAGTTATTTCAATGTAATGGAAGTTTAATACAAACTCTGAGGCAATGGAAACAAGGGAGCTTGTAATTTGGTGACTGCATCAAGGTGCTGGAAGGGTGGGTGTTCAGAGGGAAGCAAGAAAGATCCATGGCCTCCCTCACCAAACCATAGCCTCTGGATTTCTTCCAGCTGACCAAACCCTGTAGCTCCTTTACCAACTGCAGACAAAGACCTATTCAACAGGCCTCATCAGTAGGCTGTCTGTGTCCCCATCTAAGGTCAGTCACAGTAGGCGTTGTTCAGTTAGTTCAGGGAGAACCGGCTGGTCTAGATAATCATCACTCAGGAACCCAGTGCAGTTCGTTTAACAAGAACCCCTTCATGGCTTTCCATAGATCTCTCCCGCTGCCCAGTGGCTGGAATGCCTCTCTGATTTGCTGTGTAAGAAGTTGAGCTGACATTCCACCCCCATTTCTGAAGTCTTGGCACCCGTCACTATGGTACCAGTCTTCCTCACTGATGTGACAAGGGTCAGAAAAAAAATAATAAAAAATAATAAATAAAAAGACGCTCTTTAATATACATGGTGCTGTGACTTGAACAAGAGTGAGTTCATTCCTGGGCTCTCAGAGCCCTCACCCAGGAACCCAGGTGCACATTTTTGAAGCCTTTGCCATCTTTTCCTGACTGACTGATCAGCAACTGATGGGAGATCACACTCCTGAGCATCTCTCCCATGACATCCCATGGAAGTACAGTGAGCAGTGAGTCTATTTCCCATAGTCCTCAGCAGAACACTTTAGAGACTGTGTGGAGTCGGGTAGACAGAGACTCCATCGGAGTCCCAACCTCTTGGAGACTGGGTTTGCACGTAGAGAGAGCTGGGTTGGTGTCCCAGGCACCTGTTTGCCCAGTACCCTTAGTTAACTATACAGAGAGTTTTCTGAGGTTTGAATTCTTCCCCCACCGCACCCCACTGCGTGGCTGTGTACTCCAGGTCCCTACCACTCTCTCTGAAGGGTCCTTCTTGTGTCTGATTTTACTAAGGATGATTTCAAATGCCAGTGACATCCTCTAACTGGCTCTCTTTCCACCAGCTGTGTCCGCATCCTCCCTTTTTCACCCACTTTAGCCTTTTCTTAGTTCCTTCCAATCCTCTACAACTCCTCCTCCCACTTCCTCAGCCCTCAACCCAACCAAGAGACCCCTTCCTTGCTTTGCCAACCCCTCCATTCCCCATAGTCACTTGGATTTGAGATTACAGGGGTTCTCAAAGGACTCAGAGAGCCCCAAAGCTAGATATTGGGACAAGCAGCACTTGGAAACACCCTCCATGAGTAACAGTGAACAGTGAGACGAAGATCGGAGCCAGCTGTCTCACCGTAGCTAGTGACTGCGGGCTGTCTGCCACATGAGATAAAATCTTAGAACAACAGCGGTTGTATGTTTACATATGTTAGACACGTTATCACTTTCTACTTCAGCAAGGCATCACCAAATTAATAACTCCCCTTAACAAAGTGCTCTTCAAATTGGCTTAGCAACAGTGGAACACTTACATGAGTGAAATCCCCAACTTCCTAAAAACAATAGAAGTGAATTCGGCCATTTGTCAGGTTCAGATGATTTCAGTAAATCTTTAATAAACAAGACCTGTTTAGAATTACTACTTTAGTAAAAATGGGTATATTTTCAGGTGTCTGTATTAAGTTTAACACAAGAACTGTGCTAGAATTTGCTGGTCAATAATATCATAATAAAGTGTTTGAAATTATTTTTAAGGGGCTGACCAGGTGGTTAAGAGCCTTCTTAACCTTTGAGAGGGCCAGAGTTTAGTTCCTAGCATCCACATGTTACAGCTCACAACCAGGGAACCAGACACCCTCTTCTGGCTTCTGTGGGCACATGTGAGCACAGGTGCCCATACATGTACACAATTAAGAAATAAAATAGTTCTTTAAAATTAAATTGCTAATTTGACCTAGAACACATGCGTAAATGAAAAACAAATTGCTAGATTGCTGGATACCAGCTACTTCGCAGACATCAAGAAACCAAAATCGATGTATTTGGTATTTTCAGGTTTTTTTATTGTTTGCTTGTTTTCTTTACATATCTTTCCCTTATTTTCCTTTTTTTTTGGGGGGGGGCGTGTAGATTTCAGGACTGGGTCTCTTTGTATAGCCTTGGCTGTCCTAGGCTCCCTTTGCAGACTCACCTGCCTCTGCCTCTCCAAGTGCTGGGATTACAGCATGTGCTGTCATACCTGGCACCCCTTTCTTTTTCTTAATACTTGTCTGACATACATATGCTGTTTACAGTCGACAGGGTAATAACTTGAGGTGGCAGCTAGGCTTTTCAGTGTTATAACACGCCTGCTGAAAACTCTCCAAAAACCTCTTTGCAACTTGCAACCTTACAGTTGTGCTAGGTAATTTCTAAATAATACACATTGCTGACACACTAATTACCACATTCAGGTTTATGTGGTTTGGGCTTATTTTATATTAATAATATAATAATATATTATAATAATATAAAATTATTAATATAATTAATAATATAGAGATGCCAGCTATACCCCAGTCTGTCGAGAAATATGAAACCTTGTACTACAAATCGGCATGCCTACAAAAGCTGTAAAATAGTGTCAGAAGAAAATTAGGTAATTTGCTCTACAATGCTAGCTAATGACAGGCAAGTCACAGTGGGTACATCCTATTTTGTTTAAAAATAATAATAAATGGTTGCCAAGGAGCTGGAAATAGCTCAGTACATCAAGTGCTTGCCATGCAAACATAAGGACCTAAGTTTGATCTTCAGAGCCCATACAAAAAGTCAGAGACAGCAGTGCCCACCTATAAGCCCAGATCTGGATCCCTGGTACATGGTGGGAAGCCAGCATTGCCTACCTCAGCACATTCTGGGCCAGTGAGAGACCAGTGGCTCCTGAGGAGTAATGCTTGCGGTTCACCTCTAGCCTTAGAATGCAGGTGTTCACGAATGCCTGCACACAAACGCATATGCGCATGTGCAAGCACACAATAAAAGGATTATCAGTTGGTAAAAGTTAGAATTTGAGGCTGAAGAGATGGCTCAGCAGTTACGAGCACGTACTGCTCTTTCAGCAGACCCGAGTTCAGTTCCCAGTTCCCAACTCTGGGACTGGAGTTAGAAATGATTGTTAGCCACCTTGTGGATGCTGGGAACTGAACTCAGGTCTGCTGGGCCATCTCTCCAGCCTCTGAAGGTTGGTTTGTTTTTCATACATAACTGTTACCTCCTTTTGAATCTTTGTTACTTTGGTTCAGTAAGCAGATAAGGATTTCATCACAGTTACCTAAGATCCCATTTAGTCAAATGTCCAAACCTTTTGATACTTTTGACAATTTTTTTTTTGCCTTTCCCAAATTAGATACTAAATTAATCTAAATCTCAAACTGACCCTGAGATTTCCCAAAGGACAAAGTAATCCCTCCAAATGTGCTCTCTGCCTTAAGCATGTTCAATTGAGTACAACACATTATTAAATCTTCTGAAAGTTCCTAGCCTTCTCTAGTTAGACTTTATTCATATGGGGAATCGACACTAATCTCATGACTGCTGCAGAAGTTCTACCATATGCCTAGAAAACGTCTTTTCCACAACACATCCCAGCATCATGCTATTTTTCACAATTCTGGTTACTGTTTGCAAATATTAGGAGCTACAGAAATAACATTATTCTCTTGTTATGTGATCTCTCCTCTTTAACCACAGCAGCCATGTGTCGCTCAGTCGTAGCTGTCCATGTGTGCCCGTTATACCTGTAAAACCACACTGGATCCCTGGGCTTCCTCCCGCTTCCCTGTGCTCTACTTCAGGAAGAGACCGTGACTAGCACTGGTGTTCACTCCATCCCCAGAAACATTTAAACAGAAAGCCCACTGGAGGCATGGTGTCCTGTCTCTATCACCTGAAGAAGCATCTAGCTCAACATCTAGAAACTTCAACGGCCACCCCCAGGCTCAAAAGTTAGATTTATAATTCATTCCAAAGGTCTTTGTCTTTCTTCTAATTTTCACAGAAATTCCTTCATCAAATTCCTGACTTCTTGAACTATGGAGTCCCAACAGATGCTTCCAGTGGTCCTCAGGGAACACGAGGATGGGGTAAGGAATAAATAGACTTGGGGAATTAGGTCTCGTATTTATTTGAATAAGAGGGGGGTGAAAAGAGTCTCCTTAGCCAAATTCCAGTCCATCTCTTTCTGATACAACCTGGTCCTGTCTCTAGCCTGCTTGGCCTGGCTGCAGCCAGCATCCCACTAAGTCCACTTAGAATCCACTGCTGGTGTCTAGTCACCTTCACCCAACCATGTGATCATAGAGTGGATTGGTCAGATCCACTCTAGCAAGAACCTTCCTTCCTCTCATGGCTTTTCTTAGTAATCTTTCCTACAGCCTCGGCAGAGTAGTCGAGGTGTGAGGGGCTGGGTGATGCTCTCAGGGGATGCACAAGCCCTGTGTAACAGAGCAATGTGCGCACGCGCCTGCCTGTGTTGCCGGCTCCTGACCTTTTCAGCAAAGTGACAGTTCTGATGACCTACAGCCTATATAGTGCCACTCTCTGAAAAAACACACTCAAATTTAATTCATATTTTCTTCTAGGTATAAATAGAATTTGCCACCCTTGAATCTACATGGCTGGGCTTTGTCCTGCCGATTGACAAATTGCAGTTAGTGTCAGGACCAATGAGTGGTTCCATATGATTACTGCAAATGAAATTTCTTAACGAAAACCAGCCAACTGTTAAGGTAAACAAAAACAGTTCACTTTTTATTTGTAAAAGCATCTACTTCCAAAATTACACAGTGGGTACCACTGTGGAGTACTTGAGAAAGTTTTCTTTAAAAAGAACCAAAAAAAAGTCTACAGAATACCGTAAAGAGCCACGGTGAAAATCATGTTCGCTCCTCTCTCTCTAGCCACAGTGTGAGTAATCGTAAAGAATTATTTCAGGTGACTTCTCATAGTTCTAGCAGGTACACACGCCAGGTGTTTGATGGAACCCATATGCATCCATACACTGTAAAAATAACTGAGTGGGATGGCTCCATCCCATAATCCCAGCACTGAGAGAGCGGACAAGTGCCAGGTCAGCCTGGCGTGCATAGGAAGATCAGCCCCATAAATACCCCTGAAAACGCTGGGGAACAACTGCTCCTGGGAAAGCGACAGTGTTCTTATTTAATGTGCAGTTTATCAAACTAGTGTAGAGACACTGGCTTCTTTTAAATCCCTTTCATATTTCAAGTTTGAAAAATAAAACTCGAAAAATCTTTTAATCTGTTCATATCATTAGGTTAAGATGTAATGAGGTCTTTCTTGTTTTTATGGCACTAAAAATTCCATTCTTGAACTTGTTACTTTCAGTACATTATTAGAGTAGCACTCTGAGCCAGACCGTGGTGGCACACGCCTTTGATCCTAACACTCAGGAGGCAGAGGTAGGTGGATCTCTGAGTTTGAGGTCAACCTGGTCTACAGAGTGAGTTCCAGGACAGCTAAGGAACACAGAGAAACCCTGTCTCAACAAACAAAAACAAAAGAGTAACACTCTGCTCTATAACTAGGGAAAATATGTTTATATATACTTCTCCACACATATGTATGTATGTAAAATACGTATGTAAAATAATCAAAAAAATGAAGCTATCAACATGAGGAGGGGGACATAGGAAGGGTTTGAGGAAGGGAAGGGTCATTGGAAGGGGCAGGTGGGAGAAAAAGGAGGGCAAAGTGATGTAATTCTATTAGAATTTAAAACATTCAAAAAGAGCATATACATTTCAACTGTAATGAATGAACACACAATTTTATATAAGTCCTTAAGTTTTTAAGATCAGGCATATACTTTTATGAAATACCAACCATGGGGACAGCAATGTGGCTCAGAGAACAAGGGTGCCACCTTTACCCTCTACCAAGGCTGACAACCTGAATTTGCTTCCCGGAACCCACATGGGAGAAAGAAAGACAACTGACTTCTGAGCCTAGTCCCTTTCCCTCCTCACAAGTGCACATACACATAAATAAATTCATGCATTATCATTTACATCATTGACTATTTACCTAGTCTCCTCAGGCTCCATGGTCACTTCTGGAACAGCTGTTCTTGCGAACCACAGACAGTTCCCACTTCCTTCTGCTTAAGGTTCCTTTGTGTTTCCTGTCAACTTTGAGCAAAGCTCTTCCTGGCTGGTGAAAGGCCAGTTTCCTCCAGCATTGTCATCATCTGACATCAGAAAACATTTTGCTTTGTGCCTGTGTCCTGTAATACAGCTCTGACCTGATAAGGTCGCCTTTTTAAAGTAAACCAGTATCAGCTGGCTGGGACTTTTCGGCTTTTCCCAGAGGCAAACTTAACTTCTTGCCCCCCTGAGGCTCTTCTATATTCCTTATTGGAGGTGCACAGTGAAGGCGCTGTAGAGCAGATTAGTTAGGTCACTGACCACCCTCACCTCAGGAGATGAAAAATACTTGCTGTTGAGAGCTCTCCTTCCAGCTCAGGAGAAAGGGACATCTTAGCTTTACCTCAAGGATCCTGAAAGAAAAAAACAAGGTAAAGAAAAAAATAAGGAGAACACTCATGTGCACTGAACGCATGCTCTGCATAGGAGACGGTCAGGTCCTTAGCTTGAGTGACCTATTAAATATAAAGTATCATTGTGCTGCATTTCTGCCAACCAGCGTGACATGCATTCCCCACCCCCACGTCCCCAGCCTCCCAACAAAGCACACAGCAACAAACACACATGCGTTACTAGACATGGAAGCCTCTGAAATAATAAATGTGTCTATTTATCAACCTAGCTCCTGTGCCCAGCTTCTGTAGTTTCTTTCTGCTTCCCACACAATATACCTTCTTTGAGGAAAAAGGCTCTTAAAATCCAGGCCTCAACACAGACACTATCTCATGTTTGGGAGACAAATAGTAAGCTCAGAGGATGAATCAGTGAGTGCCTGTTGTCCAAATATGAAGACCTGAGTTCAGATATCCAGAACTCATGGAAAACAAAACAACAACAACAACAAAACAAAACAAAAACATATGCACATGGAAGCCTGAATATAGTATACACACAGGCACGTACTATAACGCGCCATATACACATTCATACATGCACACACACACACGCATACCAGAAACACTTGTCTTAGAAGTAGAAAACGTGCCTGTTGGAAGGGCTTAAAAACTGCAAATCCTTGAAAGAGCCTTTTAAGAAATGAAATGGGGAAATCACAGAGCTTTGGCAGCGATGATAAGTCAGGACACAGGAGACTAAATTCCCTGTTTATTTATACAAAAGTCATGGTTATAAATTATTTTGTAATTTCAAATTTTTTTTAGACATGACACGTGTAAGAGCTGTTTGAAGGGAAGTGAGATTGGTAATATGTTCAGGAAATTTGTAAAATAAGTGATTTTGTTTAAACACATCCCAGGAGGAAGGTGAAGGGCTGAAGCTGTCAAGAATCAGCTCCTGGACCTTCATTTGTGCATCCTGACATCCTCATGGTGACGCTGTTGATAGAACCCAGGGCCTCCAAACATGCTCACAGGTACTCTATCACTAAACTATGTTCCCAATCTGCTAACACTCACTGAATGAAATGTCTGTGGGGGTAATAATTTAAGCTATAATGAGTCATCAATTTTGGATAATCAAAAAAAAAGAAAAAATCCAATGTCGATCCATCCCTGAAAACAATTTTTCAATGATTTTCTGTAATTTATTTTTATTTTAGTTTTTATTTATTTATTTTACATTCTGGTCGTAGCCCTCTTCCGCCTCTCCTCCCAGTCCCACCCTCCCTCCCTGTTTCCCTTATTCCCCCTCCCCTACTCCTCAGAGAAGGGGAACCCCCTACCCACCCACCCCAGCATATCACATAGCATCAGAACTGAGCGCATCCTCTTCGCCTGTGGCCTGGTGAGGTCGCCCCGCCAGGGGAAAGTGACTGAAAAGCAGGCAACAGGTCCATGTCAGAGTCAGTCGCCATTCCCTTTACTAGGGAGCCTATATGAGGACTGAGCTGCCCTTGGCTACATCAGTGTAGGGGCCTAGGTCCAGTCCATGCATGGTCCTTGGTTGCGGCTTTAGTCTCCACAGCCCCTTCTTTTCCCTTCCTTCCACCCCACCCCAGTTAGTTGATTTTTCTTTTTTTTTTACAGATCATTTTGGTTAGCATTCATCAGAGCCAATCAGTGCAGTTTTCTAAAACTAGCAGAGAAACTGGGGTGGGAGGGAGGTATTCTTAAATAAAGACAGTTTTGTTCCTTAAATTTTTATTTTAAATACAACCATAAAATAGAGCAGATGCTGGTTCAGTTCCTCGACAACACATGCGGAAGTTTCCTCCCCACTGCCGAGCCTGTAGCAGGAAGAGACCCAGCCCAGCTCTGGGTTCAGAGGGGTCCTTGGGGGCCGATGTGGTAAATAGCGCGAGTGGCATGCCCATGACTGAATGCTGGAGCTTTTAGTAGATGAAGAAGAAAGCAGGGGAGACTCACTTACTCCTTGTTTCCTGCCACATGCGGAGGTGTGCAGCCTGCGGACTCTGCCAGTGAGAGGCAGCAAGGCCACTTCAAATGTGTCATTGACCTTCAGCCCGACCTGTGAGGCTCGATAAACCTCTTTTCTTCATAATTTCCCCAGTCTGTGGTGTTATGTTAGTAGCAACAGAAAATAAAGTAAAGCCCTCTCCGCTGCAATAGGTGTATTGTGGGTGGAAATGCTCCAGCCCTGTGTGCAGAAACAGAGAAGAGACCGCCTACAGCCACCTAAGATGAATGCGCACAGCACAAGGACCTGTAAATTCAGGCTGGGTACACGTGCCCTCCCAAGACAGCCCTCACCTGTAGAGTCTTCATTAAAAATTGGGAGCAGTATGATTATGGGAAAAGTTACAGTCTTCAATGATTTCATTCAGGAGGAAGAAATATTGAAGACTGAATTAAGTCTTAACCTCAAGAGCTGAGAAATAAGGTCATGGGATTAACCCCAAAGAAAACATGAGTGAAGCTGGGAGGGTAACTAATGAAAGGGGAGCAAAGACGCTTTGGGAAGCATCACCAGCTGGTTCTAGAAAGATCCCACTGAGGCTGGCAAACTCCGAGAGAATTGGTCATTAAAAAAGCAGGACATTAGAACAGAGCCGAGAATGAAAACTGGGCTGGTGTAGGAGAGCTGCATCAGGGAGGAGCCTGCCGGGTCCCTGGGAAGAGCAAATCTTTCAGATGGCCTCTCGCCCTCACAGTGAGGGCAGCTGCTGGTCCCTGTCATGTGGGACCATGTGGGAAAGAAGAAAGCTCCTACAGCCTTCTGGAGCCTTCTCACCAGCGCCCGGAAATTCTGCAACTCTTTGTGCCTAACCTTCTACATCTATAAAACACGGTCCTGTGCCACCCATGAACTGTGTTCAAAAGCACCTAGCAGAGCGTAGGCAGCTTGTGCCAGTTCTAGATGCCACCATCTACGCTTGTGTAAACTACATTACATGCTCCTATGAAGCGACATGAGATGGTCTCTGCCTGCCAGTTCACACTCTTCCCTCAGGCATAAACAATGGGAGCCCAGCAAGGACTGTGAGGGGGTGAGGGTGGACACTCCTCCTCCTCGCCAGCTGCTGAATCAATCCTTCATTTGGCTCTGAAATCTGGAGCCTCTGCCCACAGCTGACATTAGCATCGTGTCTCCGCCACGACCCCTTTACCTTCTCAGCAAAACTGTCCTATTTTGGCAAGCTGAGCTTCACGGCAAGGTTTGGCACTGTGCGGTTTCACTAGGAGAGTAGGAAGGAAGTTGTGCCAGCTTCACAAAGGCATCTGTGAATTACACGGCTTGAAATAAACAGCCATGAGTCCGGGTGTGAGGCACGATCAGTGGACAACTGGCCGTGGACAACTGGCCGGGATCCCTTAAATCAAAGCTGTGCTTCAGGAGAGGGATGCAGTGAGCAGAGGGTCGAAAACAGAAGGGGTCTAGGCTGCAATAGAGGGAATTGAGGCAGCGTGAGGTCAAAGCCGACCTCCTAGAAGCTAGAACACAGACACCTGGCTTCTACCAAGGAGCTGAGAAGAAAGACCTTCCCATGGGGCTGGCACAAAAACAAAACCAGGGCCACCTTCACGCTTTATCCCATGTGGTGTTTTTGTTCAATTGCAGAGCCTTTTGAATAGACTTGAGAAACAAACAATTGGTGCCAAGTGAAGCCAAGGCTTTGTGGAGAGGACGTGTGTGGGACGCAGGGGCAGTCCTCTCCTGAGGCCCTTCATGGTGCGGCCGTGCTCTGGGCCGCTGCCGCTCTCTGCAGCATCAGGCCTCCGAATCAGTGTCCCCGAAACAGTCATGTAAACCACGTACAGCAAAGAGGCGGAGCACTGCACCCGGGCCTCTCCCGAGAGCAGGGTACACACTCATCTGAGGACAAAAACTAAAATTTCGTACCGCCAAGTTCTCAAGCAGTAAACTCCACTAGACATGGCGAAAACTTACCCTTGACCGTCTTCAATGCAGAAGCCAAATGCAGGCAGATGCCTAGTCCTCTACCAAGAGGGACCTCTCAGGTCAGAGCAACACATGAGTCAGCAAAGCATGAACCGGCTTGAAACTGAATCTTTGCAAAACGGAAAAGTCAGATGAATTCACCCTACGAATCAATAGATCAAGATCTAGCATGGTAAGCCCTGCCCGAGTCACTATTGTGGGCCATATGCTGTAGAAAAGGCCACGGTCACCACAGCCAACTTAGGCCTCTGCACTCAAATGCAGAAATAAAATGCATTTATACCACAATGAGAAGCTAAAGGTGAAGGACACTCAGTGTGTACACACGCACATAGGAGTTTCCAGGGAACACAGCTGGCTGTGAAAATACCCTACTTCAGCTTACATGAGAAAAACACCTAAGTGATTTCCCTGGTGTTCTGAAGCCCCTTGTGTACCCCAGGCCCTTCTCATTTCCTTTGCTGCCAATTCCTCATAGCTGTCTGACTCCCCTTAGGCTCTCCATCTCGGGTTCTGGATCATGGATATAGGAGGTATTCAATAGTGTAAACAATTAAGCCTCTTCATGTACAAATTGCACCCATATGCCTAAACCCTCATTTCCAGGTCATGAGAACAATCATTTTGTATCTTGAATCAGGTTCAAGTTGATTCTGTGTCATGTAGCGCTGGCTGTGGTAGGCAGGGATTCATGGGTCTTGCACTGGCAAAAAAAAAAGCCACTCACAGATAAAAATTTGCATAAACATAACACACAAGAAAATTGTATGGCATACAGATAGGAAGCTCAGTAAAGCTGCTAAGAATAACATTAAAATAAATAGGGTTAAACTCTAAGTTGGACAAGAGTTGAAGAATATCATGAAGCTTTTAGAAGACACAGAGAATTCTCAGCTGTTTACAAAGCTACCTTTCTGTCTACCGTGTGCCACCATGCCAGGGGCATATGCACCTATAACCCAATCTCTGAGATGGGCTTGTTGATCTGTTCTCAGTCTCTTTTCAAAAGCGGGGAATCCAGAGCTCCAAGGGGTTTAAATGCCAGGATTGCTATGATGAGAAGTCGCTTTTCTAAACTGAGTCTGCCTCGGAATAAATCCATTCAGTCTCGGTCTTTTCTTTTTTCATTCTTAGATGAGTCTCTGAGGAAGATAACGACAAGTTGAACAAATATGTTCTTAGCAACTTGAATTTTCCTAAATCAGTCACTCAGTACAAGCATTTAACAAAAAACACTGATAAACAAAAACAAATGGGGGTTTGGATGGGAAGCTGACAGAGATTGACTAAAATGTGCATGCTGAGCTTCAAGAGATAACAAATTCATATCTTTGAGTGCAAAGCCATCTACTGTTTAATCCAACAGTTATATTTTTGCTTCTGTAAGATTTAGAAAATAAAAGTTATACATATACATATACATATACATATACATATACATATACATATAC
>NW_026585643.1:6864088-6873691 GCF_907164565.1 Psammomys obesus | reverse complement strand
TATACATATACATATACATATACATATACATATACATATACATATACATATACATATACATATACATATACGCAGTTAATTTCCAATTTCGGACAGTGAACAATATTTTGGTGTTTGTCTATCTTCTCCATTATTTTATTTGCCTTACTGGAAATTTCTAACAGCTAAATGTATCGTGGTAAACAAGGGGGGACACTAAACCTACTATTGTGTAGAAATGTCCACAAATTTCAGATACCTATAAGACTCACATGCACACTCCTTCCTAGCATTCGGCAGTTTAATAAAATAAAGATGCTTGTGATGTTTAAACCACGACTGACTGGCCTTAAGCTTTGACCCTTGGGGAAAAAGTGAAAGACCGTGGGTTGCAGAGCCCTTTTCTTCTGGCCTAGAAACAGACACACAATGCGACAGGAAGCAGAACTCTAAAAGCAAATGTCCATGTGGATGCTACATTGCTGTAGGGGAACAAGGGGTGTCTCAGTACAAAACTGGTAACCACTGTGACTGGTTGGACTTCTTGTCACCCTAAATCCTAAGAACAGTGGCAAGAACACCACACCAAGAACCAGAACTTGGAGCTTGCAGTCTGAGAGCTTGGCAATCTTCAGCAGGAAAAGCTACATTGAGTCAACCTCTCCTTTTTCAAGAATACGTACGCTGGTCTCTAATGCTCTTAATCTTGCATTTTGTAACCTACAGAACTACTGAATCATTTTTTATTTTGACCACACAAAACCAAAAAGTATTTTATTTGATTGAATATTTCTGAGGTAGTGAGCATAGTCCAAAGGGAGCTGTCCAGATCATATACTTTGGACTCCAACAAAAGTTAAAAGAGTCTCTCCCCAAACCTCTTATCTTAGTTATAAGGATAAGCAGTTTCTTTCTGATACGTGCAAAGAGAAGCCAACAGAGCTACAGCCATGTTTCCTGCTCCCAAATCCAGTGCTTCTTCCAGTTTCTCTGGGTTCCTTCTCTCTCAGGGAAGGATGTTACACCTCCCTCCTAGACACTGAAATCCAGCATGTGTTAAGCATAGAGTTTAAGGGAAAATAGCAAAGAGAAAGAAGGACAAAGTAGAAATTAAAAATAGTCAGAAGATTGGCAATGCCTTTAAAGAGTGAATGGCTGCCTGGGCTGTCCAAGATCAGAATAGCAATGGGACCATTCTGACTTCCAAATTGGCACCCACTATATTGATCACATTTAACTGTCCTGACTTGGATTCCTGGTGGACATGGCCAATATAGTCATTGTTACTGCCACTACGATGCGTTTATGAAGAGATATGCTTTCCTTTCCCCAGAGAATAGTTTTGAGCAGCAAGAAAGTTTCAGCCTTGCTTTCATAGGTCAAAGGTGTAAAAACAGCTTGGTAGAACAGTGGGGAGCGTTCAGCCCAAAGCAAGGACTGATTAAATGCACCCAGCCAAAAGTCTATTTTTAAATTCATTTTTTAAGGGAGAACTAATATGTGAAGTTATTTGGCTGTTTCACAGATGAGTGGATAGACATATGCATGTGTGGATGGATGGATGGATGGATGGATGGATGGATGGATGGATGGATGGACAGGTGGATGGATAGGATTGGATGGGAATGAGTCAAACACTAACCAGCCATGCTCTAACTAGTCCAAGCTAGATATCTTCACAAACATTTAATGTCTCAATGATACCACCATCATGTCAGAAGCGGCCATCAGTGTTTTGAAGTGAAGAGAAACATAGGCAGAAACTGTTACTGACTTCAAAGGTAGAGATTAGCATGAAGATCCAATTGAACTAACATTTGAGCATGGGGCTGTTGAGAGCCAGTCCAGCAGGGCAAAGGACTCCTCCCTGTAAACTGTCTCTGTTCTTCAAAAGCTATGACTGAGCTTTTCTTCTTATGTGAAAAATAGGACACATCAGAACAGATTCAACAGTTCTTACAACCATTCTTATAAGCTGAGCACCACAGGAGGGAAACAGGGAGACAGCATAACTGCTTTGAAAGGGACATAGAGTCTTGAGGATTGGGGAAGGGGCTGGACAGCCAAACGGCAAGAGATGTAAAGAAAGGATAAATAAGACAGGGAACTTCACAGAGTGGGGCTAACTGTCAAGACAAAGGAAAGAAAGCTGGTTGGCCACCAACAAAACTCGGGAGACAGGAGAACCCTCACCTGCCCTAATTCGTGTCAGTGGGTGGTTTAAAAACTTGTCATACTGCAAATAAATGGCTGAGTTCTGATCAATGTGGGTTTGTGACAGCGTCTGCTTGGGAAACACCTGGAACCAGCCCCACCCTGTCCTTGGCTGAAATGAAAAGACTTTTTGCCATTTTCATAGGGAGTAAGATTTAAGTCAAAAATATCAGCGTCTGAGTCTTGAAGGCAAACACTCTTCACTGAGGTTCTGACCTTGCTTTAAGAAAAACACAGGCAAGCGCAAAGGACAGCAGAGTGGGAGAGAACTTTGCTAAAATTACCGAACTCTTTCGAAGAATTTAATTATTTCCTAGAACGAACTGAAATAAGAATGTTTATTTGCCATAAGGCTTTCCAGTGTCATATCATTATGTAACTGAGAAACTAACTGGTTAAGAACTTGCTATTAAAATTAGGAAATTAGGGCGACTACAGATTAAGCAATAAACTGTTCTCAGATTGCCACTGTGTAAATCCAGGAGTCCGGAACCTTCTCTGCATTACAGCAGAGGTCCCGTTGTGACCACCCTCGCAGCCAGGATGGAAAGTACAAAGACAAAGCCTGCAGTCGAGCCCCTCTGTAATTAAGACCGGGAGCACAGGAGATGCCGCCCCACCCAAGGACACAATCGTTCCAACTCCTCACCGGTGCACGGGCGGCCCCACACGCGTGCGCTGTCCTCCCTGGGGCTCTGATGCTGAAGAAGGTGGTCCACGGCCCGGGCCAGCAGCAGCTGCAGGGGGACCGCGCCGCCCGGCTCCAGCAGGGCGCAACTCCGATGCAGATATTTCCAGACTAGATGCAGCCCGAGGGACCCTCAGAGAATGATGGTGGCCGTCCTCAACGCGGTGTTAAGGCCTTTGTGTGCCCTTTGTACCGCCTGCGTGACTCCCAGCCCCAGCCACTGCATTCAGCGTAGGGCTGGGAGAGTGCGGCAGTCACAGCTCCCCCTACCTAGCTGCTTTTTTTTTTTTAAAGAGATAGAACCGCATCAGCCTCAGTTAATGCTGTAATGCCACAGATGCAGTGTTGTGAATCACTGAGGCAGAAAGTCACGATGGAGGCTTTATATTCTTTGCTTTGCAAAAATTAATTTTATGAAAGGCACATGGCTTAAAACGAAGATGAAAAGATGCCGCATAGAAGGTTGCTGCTGGGGTTGGGGGAGGGTGAGTTGAGGGGAGACCTCCCATGGTGTCCTCCTTAGCCTCAGGAAGAGTTGTGAAGTTCTGAACATTGAGCAGTCTGCAGAGCCTATAATATGCTTAAAATAAAACAAAAGGCTGCTGTAGTGATATCTGTCTGTAATTCCAGCACTTGGAAGGTGGAGGTCAGCCTCCCATACATAGTGAGTTCAAGAATAGCCAGTCCCTAAATTAATGGATGGGTGGACAGACGGACGGACGGTCGGACAGAAGGAAGGAAGGAAGGATGAATGGATGGATGGATGGATGGATGGATGGGTGGATGGATGGATGGATGGATGGGTGGATAGATGGATGGGTGGATGGGTGGATAGATGGATGGGTGGATGGCAGATAGGTGATAGCTAGATGAGAGTGTCAGCAGCACATGCCCAGATAAGACAGCATGCTGTGTGTCATATACCATGGTTTATTTGGAATAAATACCAGAAATTTAAAAAAAAAAAAGCATTCACTAAAAACATTGCAAAATGCTCTGCAGTTGCAAACCGACACCGATGTAGTAGCTCCTACGAATTTGATAATGGAGACGCTGGAGTGTTACGTGCTGCTTCCCACAAACCAGGACATGGAATCCCTGTAGCACCAGGCTCTGAGAGCGGCTCTGACCCACTGCCCTTGGGGCACTGGGTTTCAGTTATATAGTATCAGCCTACTGCATCCTGTGAATGGGGAGTGTAGACCAGAGAGAGCTCCAGGACACTGGAAGCTCCTGTTTGCTGTGCCCTTGGGGAAATTACCTAATTCAGCTCGGTCAGCTCCAGACTGTACGGCTCAAATGATGTCTCTGGGGGAGAGGCACTGACTTCAGAAAGGACTTTGCTGTACTCCGGCCTTTCTCAGGGGACCGCTGAAGATTCCAAATCTAAGAGCATTTCTTCCACACCATATACTCATAGAATCCTATTAGTTACCCCTCAATTTTCCATGGAGGGGTTTCCATGGAGATTGCTTTCCAGAGGCTGCCAAAATCCAAAGATGCTCCAGGCCCTTCTCTTAAAAGGGACAGACAGTACAGGGCTGGGTTTGAAATGACACAGTGGGTAAGGCCACTTTCTGCACAAGCATGGGGACCTAAGTTCGAATGCCCAGTATCCACAAAATTCATTGTGAGGCCACATGCCTATAAGCCCATAGCTCAAGGTTAAGGCAGGTAGGGCTTCCTGTCTCCTGAACTCTTGGGAGCTCACTAGCCACATCAGTGAGAGACCCTGCCTCAAGGATATAAGACGGAGGTCTCTCACTGGCTTTGGAGTATATTTCTGCATGTATACACACAGTGTGTGTGGGGAGGGGTGAAATATAAGTAAATAAATAAATATAATGCCAATTTACATAGATGCCATGTGATTCTATGGAGTCTTTATAGGAACATACTTTAGCACAAGAATGCTGTGTTGATGCCCTGGTCACTGAGGGGATAACAGCAAGAACAAAAGCCTGCATATTTTGAAACAGATGCAGCTTCTCTAATATATATTTTAAATCCACAGTTGGCTTGGACACCCAGATGGGAAACCTGCAAGAGATGAGAAAAAAGGGTGTCTCAAGTGAACTCACCTAGGACCCTCACCAAAAGTTCTGTGAGGGCTAGGAACAGTGTGGCTAGTGGCAGTGCGCTCCTGTGGAGGGCAGACTGCCTCCTCTCAACTCCTTTGTACCCTTCAAATCCAGTGCTACACTTCAAATCTAGTTAACTGTGACACCAGGGAGTCACAAATCATGTGTGATTCTTTGCTCACTGGCTCCCCCAGCAAGGAGGTCCTGAGGAAGGAGGTCCACATTGGAATGGGGAGATTGCTAAACTGCAAACAGGAAGGGCACTGGATCCTTTGCATAAGAGGCAGCTCCAAGATCAGAGACAGGGCTCTTAGAACAGTGAAATCCAGGCAGCTGGGAGGGGCAGGGAAGGTTGGAAAGAGAGAAAGAGAAAGGAAAAATGAGACAAGAGCTGAAGTGTTGTTTTGACAGATGAGTTGTGAGAAAGACACAGAAGGTAATCTAAAACAAACAAAACAAAAAAACCAACCGAACAAACAAAAAACATGGGCGAGAAGGCTCAGCAAGTAAAGCTGCCTACTACCAATCCTGTCGACCTGAGTTTAATTCCCAGAGCCCACGGGCTGCAAGAAGAACCAAGAACCAATTTCTGAATGTTGTCCTCTGAACTTCACATATTCACATAGTCTACACACACGTACACCACACACACACACACACAATCAGTCAATCAGCAAATAAGTGTAAAAGAAAATCCATCTTAAAAAAAGAAATGTTTAATTTAAAAAATTCTACTAGAGATAATACAGTGTGACTCTTCATTTTTTTAAAATCCCATTTCTCCTTTACACATTTGAGGTTGGGGTTGAAGATCATTCTGAGTGTGACAAAGTATTGGTTATTGATGTTTTCTGCTGCTCTAACAGAGTATCCAAGAGTAAGCAATGTATAAAAAGAAGAGATTACTCTGCTGGTTTCTGAGGCTGTAAAGAACAACATTCAGTGGTCCACCAGGCAAGCTCTTTGCTGTTCTGGCAGGGGGTTTGGTACATGCAGAAAAGCCAAAGCACAAGTTGTGCTTTGTAACAACCATGTCACCTGGTAACTAGTCCACCCCCAACAGATCAGAGCTCTTCGCCAAGTGAGAAACTTAACTGACCCATAAGGTTCTGCCTTCATGGCTCCACTTCCTTTCTCAACCTTCTTCCCTGAAAAGCAAAGGTTTGTTTCCTTGGGAACAAAGCATATTCAAATCATGGCAGCTGACAAAGAGCTTCAGTTACTGCCCTGTCACTGTGATAAAATGCCCTCCCAAAAGCAGCTTAAGGGAGACTGGGTTTATTGTGGCTCACAGTTTGAAGATGCAGTCTGTTAGGACTTAAAGAAGCCCTGGACAAGTCTCACTCTGTGCCTATGGCTCCTCCCAGCACTTCTCACTCCAGGCCCTACCCTAAATCTTTCCAGCCCAGGCTCTGGGTTTCTGTTTCCCTTCCCTATATACCTCAGCCATTTTGGCTATGTGCTCTCTTGACTGGCTCCACCCCTAAATCTCTCTTGGTCCACTTGTTCTCCCTTTCTTTTCCTCTTTCACTCTCCTTCCCTCCTCCCCACCTCCTCTCATGGCCCAGTTCAGTCTGGATCCTTCCAGATGCCTCTGATTGTTCTTTCCCTCAAATCTACAACAAATCTCCTCCTCAGCCTAGGAACAATAATGTCCTCCTTTCCCTTCACAGTCCATCTTGAAGGGGTGGTGGAAGGGTGTTGAAGCAGCTGCTCACCACTGTATCTGCTGTCTGGAAGCTGAAAACGATGGATGAGCAGTGTTAAGCTTTCTTTTTTCTTTTTTTTAATGCACTCTGGGACCCAGGCCCAAGGAATGGTGCCGCCCACCTCCAGGAGTGAGTCTTCCCCCCCTGACTAACCTAACCCATACAGCCCACCTTTTATAAAGACATGACAAAGGGCTTGTCTCCTAGGTGATTCTCGGTCCTGTCAAGTTGAGAATAAACACAACTGGGTGAATACGGGGCTCTGCTCTTTAGATAGGCCTATGTATGGAATGTTCTCGTGACCCCTACCCCAATGCGCATCCCTGCATATCATCTACCTTGTCTCCTGTGTTGGCTGTCATAGTCTAGAGACAGGTGGACTATCCTCCCAAGCATAGATAACTCCAAGATCTTCTTTACTGCCTTAGATATATACTGTAGCCATCAAAGTTCTGCTCATTGACCCATGTTACCCAAGGACTCTATAGACAGATGAAGGAGGTGGTACCCAGGCTTAGCTCACAGCATCTACCCTCACTGGTGTTGCCTCTTATTCAGCCTTGGGACTTGCACCATTCTTCACATGGGTGTGCTGTTGGCAATGAAAAAACATCTAGGTTTTTTTCCCTTATATGATCGCTGTTGTTTTATGCTTCTGGCAAAGACAACATGGATGCCTTTTTCTATACCTCCTCTCAGCAGTCACATTATAATGTTGCTGTCTACTAGTCAACACTTCAGATAGATCAGATCTCTTGAAGCTGGCTTCCTGATTGTATATGCCTGAAGTTAATCCTGGTCCAAAGGAGACAGACAAGTTTAAGACATCTTATGTGACTTGCCAAAGCTGTATACAGGTCTGCAGGTTGGCCATTCTATTAGCAGGGTAGAAGAATGATCACATCTACTTTTAGAGGAGCATGCCGGAATGTTCCTTGGGTTTTACTCACTATGTTAGAATTGCAAGTACTTTGTTGAAGGTGCTGAGTCCTCTGTTTAGGGGAGGGGCTCTGAACATGGCAGGTGAAAGTGAGAGCATGCCAACTGTTGAGAGCCCTAGCTCTCAACTTATAACTAGGGACCTGTCAATCATCTGTCTGCCTTAGTTTCTCACATATGGAATGAGTATGATGCTTGCACTATAGAATGTTTATGGGGATAAAGAAGCTTATGCACACAGGTTTTCTAGTTCTGTAAACACTAATAAGAAGTGATTGTACCCTTGCTGTTTCCACGTCTATCAGCAGCAGCCAAGACATTTGTTCAATAAAATGTTTTTATCCAATAAAATGTTCCCTGTGAGGCAGACTCCTGGTAAAGCAATGTTTTCACTGAGGTGAAAAGTTTAAGAATTTCCTAAGACAAACATTTGCAAGAAGTAAGAGATTATCTAGGTCCATCCCTCGATGCCTGCAGGAGATTGATTGTCTTCAGAGTCCCCCAACAGGGACCCAAGTGTAGCAACCGATGCTTGTATTCCTTGTATAAGATGTTTGTATGTATATGTAATCCCATTTCACCTTCCTATCAACTTTAATTCATCTCCAGATGGTCATGATACCAAATAGAATTACATGCAACACACAGTTGTTCTACTGTATTGTTTGGGGGACAGTCTTAAGGAGAAAAGTTGACACATGTTCAATCTGGATGCACTTTTTCAAATGTTTTTAGCTAACTATATGCTCATATACTTGACTTTTGCCTTTGCTCCGAGGCATCAGAGTAAAACTGAATGCCCAACTAGAACAAGACAATTTGCATATGAATTTTGTCACATTGAAACTAACTATGACAGTAGCAGTGATGATTATGAGGTAAGAAAGAACACACTGGTCAGCTGTAAATCTACATGAAATGTAAAAAACCAGCGCCAACCTGGACTCAGTCAGGTTTAAGACCCTTCAGCTGTCCCCATCTCTGCTTCCTGTCTTCTCCCAGGTCAATCCTAACCTATCACACATCACACTAACCAAAAGTCATTACTCCAATCCAAGAAGGTCTCCAAATTCAACAGCAAGCAGCATTTTATTCAAGCAAGACTACTACCTTTCAGTCTTAGTACCTAGTCATCCCGGCGGCTCCCCCTTGCCCAGCACTGAAGGACTACAGGGTTGCCTCTGCTCCTGATATGATGGAAGTGTCACCATGGGATAATGTCCCTTTTGGCTGCTTCTTGGTCCCATAGATTTTAAAAAATTAATAATTTAAGGATGTGTGATCGAAATTAGGAAGAGAAATGATTATGTGATCAAGCTTGGAATCTGCCACTATTGAGAGAAGGGGCGTCTGGAGATGAGGCAGAGGGAAGGAAAGTTATGTAAGCTTTCTAAGAGGTCAGAAAGTGGAGCTCTACAGCTGTGAGCTACTGTGCAGCAAGGACTTAGGGGGTGTAAGAACAAAGCTCACTGAGGGCGCAGTTACTCCTCCCATTTCTGGTCTTGTCCAGTGTGTCATTTCTTTTCCTCTTTCAGCTCCAGGCTTAATGCAGGAGGGGATCTGTGATAGTTAACTTTGAATGTCAACTTGATTGCATTCAGTAAGGCAAACCTTTGGAACCTCTCTGGAGAGTACTAAATTGTGGGAAAGGCTACTCTGAACATGGACTGCGGCATCCCATGGCCTGGGCTCCTTGAGTAATAAAAATAACAAAAGGAGAAAGCAGGTACACACCCATATGTGTCTGTCCGTCTGCTCCCTCATCTGTCTCTGTGTGTGAGTCAAAGAGCCTCACACTCCTGCTGCAACACCTGAAAGCCACTTCAGCCACCATGCCTTCCATGCCATCATGGACTGGATCACACCAAACTGTGAGCCAAAACAAAACCTGTGAGCCTCCGGCCTCTGCCTCTGCCTCTCTGCCTCTCTGCCTCTGCCTCTCTGCCTCTCTGCCTCTCTGCCTCTCTGCCTCTGCCTCTCTGCCTCTGCCTCT
>NW_026585643.1:6860685-6864078 GCF_907164565.1 Psammomys obesus | reverse complement strand
CTGCCTCTGCCTCTCTGCCTCTCTGCCTCTGCCTCTCTGCCTCTGCCCCTCTGCCTCTGCCTCTGCCTCTGCCTCTGGCATTGAATGCTGGCATTAAAGGTGTGCACCACAATGCCCAGCAATAAACAATAATTCTTAAACACATTCAATACCACTAACCCGGTAAGTGTCAAAGCTTCACATGGCTTAACTTAAGCATAGTCAGCACATTTACACTTGCCTACAGTTGGCCAAAATCATTAAACACATAGCCTGCAGTGTTGAATAGCTCTTGTAATTGACTGACTACAGTAGAAGTGGTAAAAACAGATTCGTATAAATACACTCTACATGACTGTAAAGTAAAAAAGAAGTTAGTTGAGTGTTCCATTAACTCTCTTCATATCAGATATCTAGTCACCACACTCATCTCAAAACAGTTCTCCAGTTTTGCCTGACACGGGAGGTACCTGCTGTCTAAATTTGTTAAGGGTGTTACTGGCCACTGACCATGCCATTTGTAAAGAGAAACACTGCCTATTGACAGTGTCATTTGCAAAGGATACTGTTGATCACTGGCCATGACGTTGTGCTAAATGATGTCAAATGACTGACATTCAAGTATCTAAAACTTCTAGAAACAGATAGCTGGGGACGGCCTTTATAATTAGCTTCTCTCCTGCCCAATGTCCCTCTGAGGGAACTAGAGCTGTCAGCTCCACTTTCACAGCCAACCCCCACCACAGCCTTCCCTCCACTCCTTATCTGTTCACCCCTAGCTTCTCCATACAATTGCTTTATCACATGACCACAATATGGGACCTTTCTGTACACTTCCACTCAAGGCAGAACCACAGATGTGCAAAAGCCACATCCCCTCAAGGCCCTGAAGCTTGTTCTGTTGTTACAGTCAACTTGTCTACAAAAACAAATGGACGTGATGCTTCACAAAGAGTGGAGGTTTAGGGGCGCAGTGCCTTAGAAAGAAAATCATGCCTAAGAGGGGGCGTTTCTTTACAGCGCCCCATCACCCTGCCCTCTGCTGGAAAAGTAGAAGCGCGGTTCGGATGATTAAGTTTCTGCTGTGTCTTTTGCTGTCTCGGATGGGTGCTGGCTCTGAGCTGCTCCCCCCACCCCCGACCACCACCAACGCTGATACCCTGCACCTCGGTGACCTGCTTTATCAGAGCTTTTTAACTGGTGTTTCTGGAATGTGCTCTTTGCAGATGATTACTGAGAAGCTAATAACAAATTGTGTCAGATTAACAGTAGCAATGGTGCTGGTTTCTGGGATTTGGTTTTTCCTTTTTTTTTTTAAATGGGAGTATACTGGATTTCTTCTTTTCAAATAACTGCAAAGCCTGGAAAAGCTGTCATCGTTACTGGAGTATAACATATTTCTGATATATATATATCGAATTATATGTTTCAAATTTTATATATATATATATATATATATATTCAAATTATATATGTGTTATCTTTGGCAAACCATGTCCCAGTTTACCATGTTGAGGTAGCATTACATAGAAATTTATAGCCATATTGGTCTTGAAACTTTAAGCTCCTTTTCCTCCACGTGTTTAAGGGTAACACTTAGTACAAAATATGTAAGTGCTTTCAATCTGTACTTACATATTTTAAATAAATATAAAGTCTTCTCAACATGAACACTCTGAATAAGAAACAGGTTGTTTACACCCAAACAAAGTCACACTGGATTTTGAATGTCTTCATCAGAACTTTTTTGGGAAGTTAATCTGTGCTGTGAGTGTGAAAGTAGGAAGTTACTCCAGAGCCTTAAGAGTCTAAGGTTGGGTGAGTCCACAAAGATGGGTCCTAACCCAGGGGGTCTGGGTCTTTCTGATAAGTGGGAGAAAGGCCTGGACTTGTGGGTCCGTCTCCCTGTGTGAGGCCTCATGTCTATGGAACGCCCCCAGAGAGTCCCTACCAGCCAGGACACCACTACACCCTTCTTTCAAGTACCCCACATTCAGACTATGCTGCAAATAAATCATTCCACTCACAGTAGTAAGTTGTAGAAGTGCACGGGGCACTCCCTCTGAAACTGGAAAGGAAAGCAGTTGTTGTTGGCCTAAGATGGGGACTTCTGGAACCCAGGACAGCTGCATCAGGCCACGCAGTGCTGTGCTTTAGTGAATCTCTCTACAAACAGCAACCAGGCAAGTGTTGGAATAACCTCATGGTGAATGAGTGTCTGGAATGTGCAGAAGACACACTTACGAAAACATAGACCCAAAGCTAGGACACAGCAGCTGCAGAATCTTGTGAAGCCCAGAAGAGAAGCCGTTGAGAAGCCAGGACAGCCTTGGCCTCCTCCTACACCTGCCCCAGTCCATCTGAGGAGAGACCTTGGGTCCTCAACTCCTGCAGCAGATGTACTTAGGCCCATCAGTGCCAGAGAAATCAGACTGGCTCCTGCTCCTGCTCCAGGGAAGACCTGTTTCCTGAGGACATGAACATCACTCGCTGACACACAGCTGTTGCCTCTACACAACTGTACATATTTACCAAGCTCTAGGGACAAGGGGCAAAAGGCAACAATGAAAGACCATTAAATATTCCCAGGAGTGCTTTTCACACACCAGGATATTACCCAGATATTATTTCCATTTTCAAAATTAGTATTCATTTCATCTGCTACAAGATTTAAAATCTAATTTTTCCTTTATTTTGTAATCCAATTTATAAATCTTATTATTTTAGAAAATGAATAGTAAGACTCCAGTGGGTTTTAATTGTAAAAAAAAATTTACAATTAAATGACAAACAATTCTGCCCCATGAGTTTAAAAATGCAGCTATCATTATTAAACAATAGTTTAATAAACCCCCATGTCCTTAAAAAAATTCCATGAATCAAATAAACATGCTATGAAAGTCATACATTATCATAAATGTGAATCGTCTAAGTGAAACTGGAACAAGCGAGTGTGAATTACTGGGTAACATGTTTTTAGCAGAGCCATTGGGTTTATCTAAATTCACCATTTTTAATGTACGGCTTTAAGTATTATAATTGTCATTGACCCTCCCATCTGTGGGTTCCACCTCCATGAAGTCAATCACCTGTAAACCAGAACAGGGATAAAACTCAGTCTGTTCTGAACAAATCCTTGGTGAGCAAGCACATGGTGAACACAGACATGGTGTGAGCATGCACATAGTGGACATGTATATGGTGAGCATGCACACAGTGAGCAAGGACATGGGCATGCTGAACATGTACAGGTGAACGTGAACATGTATGTGGTGGGCATGTACAGGTGGACATGGACATGTATGTGGTGAGCATGTACAGGTGAACATGGACATGGTGAACATGCACATAGTGAACATGAACATGTATGTGGCAAGTATGTACAGGTGGACATGGACATGTATGTGGTGAGCA
>NW_026585643.1:6860511-6860675 GCF_907164565.1 Psammomys obesus | reverse complement strand
GACATGGTGAACATGGACATGTGGTGAGTATATACATAGTGAACATGCACATGGTGAACATGCACATAGTGAACATGGACATGTTTGTGGTGAGCATGTACAGGTGAACATCGACATTATGTGGCGAGCATGCACAGTGAGCAAGGACATGTATGTGGCGAGCA
>NW_026585643.1:6844028-6860501 GCF_907164565.1 Psammomys obesus | reverse complement strand
GCGAGCATGCACAGTGAGCAAGGACATGTATGTGGCGAGCATGCACACTATGATTGTATCCACTGTGAACATTACATGGAGAACGTATACAGTTCTTAGCAGCACCCCCCAAACAGGACAATGTAACAGCCGTGTACGGCGCAGTGGCTTTTCTCATGACTGTGAAACACCTGACAGAGGCAGCTGAGGGGAGACATCATCAATCCGGCTTGTGACTTCAGAGACCACAGTCCAGTGTGACAGGAAGCAAGCGGCCCTGTCACGGAGGCGGGAGCTGTGGGCGAGTCCTGTCCTGTGAAGCGGATAGGAAAGATCAGCAGCAGGAAGGAGAAGAGGCACACCTGACTGCAGCATTCCCCAGGGGCCCAGCGCCAACTAGCCACAGCAGCAAGCCACCGTGCAGTCTCAGCTGAGCCGTGAGCTCCATCGGGATGAGCAGACCAGTTAGTTAAGGGGCGAGGCCACATCTATGCCCCGGAGCGTGGGCTGCACAGACATCCCTGCCCGTGGGAGGCAGAGCCCATCTTCTCAGGACTCAGCCTGGTCTCTGGGGTCAGAGGGCAATTGCTCTGGATGTGTGGAGCTTCTCAGCCCAGGTTCCTGTGTGCCTCTGCGAGGTCCCTTCACAAGGTGAAAATTTACCCGGAAGATGGTTAACCCACTCAGAAAATGAATCCGCAGCCTCGGCCGTTTTGAGCCTCTGCAGACGCTGGTATCTGCGATGAGCCCGTGTCCATTGCAAACTTTCCTTAAAGCACTAAACAGGTACACTTTATTTTTCAGCACCAATGTTGAGACAGTCGTTGGGTTTGATATTCTGAAACAACATTTCTATAATTTACATCTCTCTAACTTTATTTTAATTGTCAGCTTGACAGGTTTGAGGATCTCCAGGGAAACAGATGGTATTTCTGAGGAAGTTTCCAAAAGCACGGTAACTGAGGAGGAAGAGCCACCCTGAGGGTGGATATAGATTAACTACTAACACTTAACCCACTCCAGCTCCTTCAAAGCCTTTTAGTAGGTGGGGCTTTGGCAGGGCTGTGTAACTGCCTACCAACAGCGCCTCAGGCAACAGCTGAAATGGAAACAGCATCCTTCAGCCAGCCCATTAGTTGTAACAGCGAAGGTCTGTGTACACCATCCTTTCTGCGGTGTCTCAGGCACAGTTCATATAATGTCTCATTTGATACTTCCAGCTCTCTGAGGAAAAAAAAAATTGTTGCGTTTTTACAACCATTTATTTCAACGATTGTGAGGTTACATCCCAAATCACAGGGCAAGTTTAAATGGGAAACATCTCACCCCAAGCTTTATACATTTCCTGATATTTCTCATAACTTTGGGGCAAAGTATAATCTGAAGTGAAAAGCACCAGAAGTTTATAAACTCGCATCAGGGGTTCCTTTCCCTCATTTATAAGTTTGGTTTTAGCGAGCTTTCCCCGTGAGTGAGAAAGCAGCAAGATGTTTAATGAGTCTGAGTTAACAAATGTCATAAAATGCTCTACTTCCATGCTATCTTCAAATTTTGTTTTATTATTAATGTGTTTATGTATGCTATGTTGGGGTGGCTGAAAGCCACAGTGCACCAGTGGAGGCCACGAAACAAATCTGTGGAGTCAGTTCTCTCCTTCTGCCTCTGTATGGTTCTCGAGACCGGACTTGGGGCTTCAGGCTTGAGTAGCAAGCTCCTTTAACCAGCTGAACCTCTTGATGGCCTTGTGTGTGACTTTTCTTAATGTGTTTAGTTAGCATGCAAAATCACAGACTTCGATATAGCCTTTTATTATGCCTACGACATTATGCCTTGTGTGACTCCATTTTCTGACGAGAATATTAATGGTCATGCAGGTGAAGGAACATGCCCAAAGTGCAGCCATAAGGAGAGTCCAGGCTCCAATCAGCTGCACAGTTTTAACAGACTCACTCTCAGCTGCTTCACTGCACAGCTTCTTCCTTACTAACCATCACATGATGCTCAGATCAGAAAAAAAGCATAGCAGATCTGGAAAAAAAATACATTTTTTAAATGTTAGTGGGTAACATTGACCAAAAGCAGTAGGTGTGATACAAATGGAGAGAGCAGGAAATTTGGAGACAGGTGTGATGGTAGCGGCCTCTGCCTCAGCCCTTCACACCCTGGGGCCCACTAGCTTTATATCTCTGGTGGAAAAATGAGATAAAAACGCCAACTTTCAAAGGTCATGTAACATTTGTGACGCTCCTCGCTCAGCCTGTAGCTCTTCCTCCTCTTGGGGATGAAAGGGCCTGATAGACACCCTGTGTTCTGTGAGCTTGCCGGATCCTGACTATACAGCCTCCCAGTAGCTGACCAGGCTGTGCTCTGTGCATACAAGGCTGCTTCTTCTCTGACCTTTTGTTATCACAACTTGATCTTGTCCTGAATGTCCAGGTCATTACTCATCTCAAGATCTTCTTCTCAAACCAGCTAAGGCCGTGGAAAGTCAACGCAGGGCCTCTGAGGAGCAAAGCAACCAGCTACTGAAAGACAAATGAAGAATTTTAGCTAGGAGACTGGATGGAAAATGCATTTCCAATTTTGGGAACCACTCTCGTTATTTTGATTCTAAATTTAGAACTGGTCTCAACTGTGGGACTTTTAACACTGCAAAATACCAGCAAGGCAGGTCCTGAGGAGCTGTGTTAGAGCAAGAAATGGTGTAGACCAAGATGGCAGCTTCAGGATGCCTGACCAGCTGGGGAACCCTGGACAGTGTGTACGCGCGCGCTACGGATGAAATCCATGCTGGACAAGTGCTCTACCATGGAGTTGCATTTCCAGACTTGCTTTAAGCTCTGTAATTCTGTTTCCTCGTCCATGAAACAGCAATTATAACCATGCCGCCCCTTACCATAGCAATCAGAATTAAGAAGCAGGGCACCAGGCTCCATTACTATCAGAATGTGCCCACCGTCTGTTTACACTTCACATGTACGCAGTGTTAAGTGATGGCACAGCGAAACTACCAAATTGTACCACTCTGTGGGTAGAAAGAGAGGTCTACTGGGCTCAGACTGCCAAGGCTGTCTGGGAGTGGGGGACAGGGTAGAGAGACGATCAAAATGCTGGAAATGTAAGTGGCAGTGGGGGCTTTGAGCTGATACGGGTTGCTTGGGTTGACCCAGAACTAGATGTCCTTGCCCATGGTAGTTGACCTTTGGTGCAGATCAAGAAAGGTTTTTAATGGTTCCTAGTAAACAGAAACTCATCTTTAGGCCTCTGTTTACCCAACAGGGCTTTGGGTTAAAAAAAAAAAAAAAAAGACTGCATAGTCACCCTTAAAAAATCAACTGTGGGCCAAGAAAGATGCCTCATCTAGTAAAAATTTGTCATCATGCCCAATGACCTGAGTTTAGTTCCCAGGATCCTCACAGTAGAAAGAGAGAACAGAGTCCTGTAAGTTGTCCCTGGCCTCTACACTTACCCTGTGGCTTGTACACACACACACGAATATATGTAATAAAATAAAACTTTCTAAAAATCAGTTAGAATCCCTATTACTAGTGAGGTTTTGTTCGATTAATTCTAACTTTAAAAAATTTGCTTGTATTTGTGTGTAGGGTAAGTGCGCATGAGTTCAGATGCCTGTAGAAGCCAGAGGAGGGTGCTGCGTCCCCTTGAGCTGGACCTACAGGCACTTAGGAGATGGCTCAGATACCTCTGGAAGAACAGGAAGTGCTCACAGCCACTGAGCCATCTCCTCAGGCCCAGATGCATTTTCTTGAAGTACGCAAACCGTACCAATCCAGAACAAAACAAAACTACAAGAAAGAGAGACAGCGGGAAAGTGCAGTGGCCTCCCCTTTTACAGACTCCTGGCTGGCTCCATTTCAAGGCTGCTTTCATGTCCTCTCTGTCCACATTTTCTTCTCTCCCACTCGCCCTTCCTTTCTTCTTGAAAAGGGAGTGTTTCCGTGTCTTGGAGGACAATGGAGGTCTTGAGGCAAGGATATTGATGTAACATTAAATGACCACCCCTAAACAGTAATCAAACACAATGCACAAGGTGGTGATTCTATCCAGGAGCCAGCAGCATGAGTTTTGACGTCAAATGAAAACTCATCCTACAGGTGGGTCGGGGCCAAAAAAAAATGTCTCTGAGAAGAACAGCCTCATCTGGTGTTCTTTCCAAGCATGGAAAGGTGGAGTCTATCACAAATCAACCTGGAGAACACATGACCTCTTAAGACCCTTGGGTGCTGTCTGACATTGAACTGAATCCTCCTATATCCATATGCTCGGTGCTGGAGCCTCAGGATATGACTGCTTAGCAAGAGCGTCCAGTGGGGGCGGGGGCTACCCACTGGCCTGGAGCTTGCCAAGTACGGCTAGGCTGGCTGGCCAGAAAGTAATCCATCTATCTCTACCGTCTCAGCGATGGGCTTATAGGCAGGTGCCATGGTGTGGACATGCTGGAGATCAAATCCAGGTGCTCATGTTTGTATGGCAAGCGCTTTACTGATGGAGCCACCTCTCCAGCCACACGTGCCTGATCCAGAAGCAAAAAGAAAAAAAAAAAAAAAAAAAGAAAAAGAAATTGTGGGGTGGTGGTGTGGGGGAGGGGTGTGCTGAGGCAGTGCAGCGTGAGTCTGGAGAGTTGCAGGCCTCCTGGGCCGCTTAGCTCACTGTGTGGTTTGGAAAACCATTATCATGAAGTCTCCAGGGATGCTGAGCTCAGACACTCACATATGTCTATGGCTGAAGACACATGGCAGCAAAGCAATGCTGGGGCGTCTGGGTGGAGGGAACAGGAGTGCTCCTTTCTACTCTCTTCTGAAAGCCTTTGGGAATATTTAAAACTATTCTCTTTAAAGGCTCACAGTGATGCCTTAGGAATCTCAGGCACAGTATATCAGCCATTGTGGAAAAGTATGGAGGTTCCTCAAAGCATTCAACTCAGAACCAGCATACAATGTCCTGTGTGCATCCCAGGACTGGAGAGCACAGAGTCAGATATTTGCGTGGCCAGGTTCTTTAGCTTTGGTATAAACATTAGGCAAGAAAGAAAGCCACGTGAGTATCTGCTTCTGATGGAGAAGCAAAATGTGACCTCCACACAGTGGGTTAGGAGCCGGCAGTAGAAATGTATGCAGTCTGCTACTCGTGGTTCCACACGCCTTTCACCCCAGTGCTTGGGGGCAGACGCAGGTAGATCACTGATTTCAAATCCAGCTGGTCTATGTATGGAGTTCCAGGCCAGCCAAGATGCACAGTGAGACCCTGTCTCAAACTAAAATGAAAGGAAGAGAGAGAGAGAGGAAGAGAGAGAGAGAAAGAGAGAGAGAGAGAGAGAGAGAGAGAAGCTCTAATTGTGTACTACAACATGGATCTTTTGAACAATCAAGGTCCTTTTGCTAGGGTCTTTGAGGCAGATAAAGGGAAGGTGTTTGATGGCAACTGAGTTTCAGTTTTTCAAGATAAAGAACTTCTAGGCTCAGGGTGCAGCAATTGATGTGAGCGATTCTAACATCACTGATTAGATGATAAATTCTGTTTTAGAACGACTTTTAATTTAAATGGGCTTGTTATTATGTCTCTCTGTTTGCTTCTTAGATTATAACCCTTACGGAGGTCAGAAAACATGTCTTTGATCCATAGTGTATTTTGGAACCAAAAGCCAGCGTCCCAGGGGTTGGCCAGTAGTACCTGGCTGCTCCAGGAAGTAATTACTCTCAGCCAGCCAGGGGCTCTGCTCTCCTGGAACAGCTAGGGTCAGAGCTTGCCACGCCCTCTGCTTCATAGCACCTGTCCTGGGCCCCAACAGGTCATGCCTGGCAGGTGTCTTCTATAAGATCAGGAACTGAAGCGGTCTTTCATGTTTCTTTATCTCTTAGTAGCCATTCTTCTCAGTCTCGGAGAGGCTGCCTAGAGAAAGTTAAGCCTCCGGAGACCTGAAATGCCACCTTTCAATACATCGTTCTGTTTCATTCTGTAACCTGGAGGCACCTTAAGCTCAGCCCTCCGATTCCATATTTGGCAAAGAGGTGCCCTTCAGGAGGTGTGTGTTGTGAGGGCTCAGTGATCAGAAAAGGATTAATGCAGGAAACCCTCACACCATCAGGCTTTGGGAATCAGTACAGAGGTCTTTTAAAACAAAAACAGGCAGCCAGCAGGCAGTAGAAACCTGAGCGGGGAGGGGGGGGGAGACGAGGGACGAGAGAGGGATAAATCCACCTTACCTCCTGGCTGAAGGACTCCAGTACATTACCAGACTCCAGGTCAACTTCCCACAGCCACGCTTGCCCAGGGTTGCAGCCAAACTGCTCAAAGACAGCCGGTTATGGAACTGAAAGGTGTCCCAACAGAGGAATTGATAGGCCAGGCATGGCAGGCATATATGTAAACAGGAGTTTGTTTTCAACCACAAAGAATGAAATTCTGTTTTTCTGCGGAGGGGAAAACGGATGCTACAAGCAATCTTCATATTAAATAGGTTAACCCAGTCTCGGAAAACCAACTATCATTTTACTCTTATTTGTAGTTCCTAGATTTTGTATAGATACATTAAGTCATGCATGTTTATATTACAGGAAAGCAGAAGTAAAATTGTCGGGTGGAGCCCACAGTAGTAGATCCGGGATGCTTCCATTGTTCCAGGCCGGGTCTGCAGAGCCTGGCCGGCTTCCTGACTTTTGGCCACAGGGAGACGCTGTGGGATCATTTTAAGAGCAAAGTGGCTGCTGTCATAAACTCAAAACTGGGATTGTTGAGCCCTTGTTTCTCCAACTGAGAACAGTGCAAAGAGGCCATCCCCCTTTCACCCGTCCTGAGAACCACAGGAAAAGCCAGAGCAGACCCTCCTGGATTCTAGCAAACACTTGGCGGTCCTAAAAGGGAGCCCCGTCACAGCCCAGAGGCTTCTCAGTCTCTAGGGCCTTCAACTGTATTCATTGCTGCTCTGTTTATGATAGACAGAAATTGGAAACACCTTAGATGTCTGTCAACAGATAAATGTCTGTCAACAGAGGAGAACGTGGCACATTTACACAGTGGAATGTTATTCAGCTAATTTTTTTTTTAATCATGAAATTTTCAGGTAAATGATAAAAAAAATTATCCCGAGTAAGGTAGATACCAAAAAAAAGACAACTATGGTTATATATCTATTTATATGCAGATGTTAGCTGTTTAGTCTTCACTAAAGAAGCTATAATCCCTGTAACCACAGAGATTAGGTATAGAGGAAGGGACCAGGGGGAGGTAAGGATCTGAGGGACGGGAAATAGAATGAAGAGTTATAGATGTACTGGAAGGGAGAGGACATGACGAGGGCAGACCTGGATCTGGAGGATCAAATGGAGAAGGGGAGGCAAAAGGGACAGTTAAAACTAATTTGAGGAGTCATATGGAAGCCTAATGCAGTAGAAGTCTCTTAAAATATACGCATATGTGAAAAAAATCTAAATTGGAACCCAAAGCCCCAACTAAACATCTCTCACTAACAAATAAATCCTCCAGTGCTGGGAATGAGTCACTTAATCAAGTCGTTGACCAAAGAGGCCCCATGGAAACCACCCCCCACCAAAACAACCCGAGCTATAGCCAAGGCTGTTGGTTGCTCTCCACAAACACAGTAAAGGCCTAATGCTGAAGCTAACACCTGCACGCCTCACTGGGCATGAAGTCAAACTGGCGCCTACATAGAGCCTTCGCCCCTACTGACTGGTGTTCATGGAACTGGAAGGTACTTCGGAAGAGAGAGGTGAACGCCTAGCTACAAACCCCGTAACCCACAAGGGTAAGCTGCCTGCAAGACCTAGTGGTGCAGGAGCGACACAGAAGCTGTGGGAGTGAGCAGCCACTGTCTTACCGGAATGCGGGCCCACTGCATGGGGTGAAGTCCACGCTGGGCACGGCCCCAGGGACAGGGAGGAAATGACTCCTGGCGGCATTCTGATATGCCCCTAGGTCAGTGCCTCACTCAGCCATCATTAGAGAAGCTTCCTCCTGCAGCAGATGGGAATAAATACAGAGACCCCCAACTAGACAATGTGCAGAGAGTGGAAGACTTTGGAACACTCAGTCCTAGATGGGATGTCTCCATCAAATCCCTCCTCTCAGGGCTCAGGGAACTCTGAGGAAAAGGAGGCAGAAAGACTGTAAGAGCCAGAGGACATGGAGGACACCAAGGAAGCAAAGCTTCTCAACACAACAGGGCTGGCACACAGAGACTGGGGCAAAACACACAGGGTCTGTACAGGTCTGAGTCAGACAGGTGCTAAAAGGGAAATTTGACATAAGACCCCAGAAATTATCTACAGTAGATAACCCCTGGCAAAGAAAAAAAAATAGTTTTCTCCAATGGAATCTCACTGGCTATACAAATCACATTTAAAGGCAGGCCCCAGGCCCAACAGTATGTGGCCAACATAAAATGAACTCAGTGGTGATTTTGGAAGGTTTTTGTCTCACAATACTTTGTCTTGGCTTTTTCCCCCTTACCTTATAGATCTTTTGCTTATATAGTATGCCTTCCAGTTTTGTTTTTATGGGTTTCTGTATATGCAGATATGTGTTTCTTATAATTATTCTTTGGCTCTTGTTTCTATTTCTATCATTTATTATTATTATTGTTGTTATTGTTGTTGCTGCTGTTGTTAATTATTTCAGATTCTTGCTTGTATTCTAATAAGAGAAAGAAAGGGTGTGGATTTGGGTGGGTGATGAAGCTGTGGGGAACGGGAAGTAGCCAGGGGATAGAAAACCATATTCAGAATATATTGTATAAAAAAACTACTTTCAATGAAAACTTTAAAACCAACAATAATAATGCCTTTCAGACCTGGCATGGTGGCACTGCCCTTCATGCCAGAACTCAGGAGACAGAGGCAAGTAGACCCCTAAAGGTCTGAGGGCAGCCTGGTCTATATAGGAAGTTCCAGGCCAGCCAGAGTTACCCCGTGAGACCCTGTCTCAGAAAGGAATGTAAAAAACATTTCTGAGACCTGCTAAGCTAGGGTGAGATGGAAGGGGCAGAGGACCTCCCCTAGCAGTGGACTTAGAGAGGGGCAGGGAGGAGATGAGGAGGGGTGGGATTGGGAGGGAATGAGGGAGGGGGCTACAGCTGGGATACAAAGTAAATAAACTGTAATTAATATAAAAAATAAAATTAAAAAATAATAATAAACCATTTTTCTGAGTAATACCTCTCGAGTATGGTTTGGGGTGAATAAGCCATCTTTAACATTCTTCCTCAGGGCTGGTGTGTGAATGGAAAGGATAGGAATTTCCATTATAGAATAACACAAGGACATCAACCTTGGGAGAGGTGGATTAGCATGAGCAAAATTCTGGAGAAGAACTTTGACAAACAGGGACCTGGGGAGAGAGATGACTGTCCCAGCTTTGTCACTGCTCCTACAGTCAGTCAGTTCCAGCATCCGCTCACATGAGATTGCTCAAAATAGGAGTCTGCAGGAACTAAGAGTTGACAATCTGAGATGACAACTGGGTCCCCTTGGTCCTCTACCTGTCTGTCTGGGCTGCACAGCGTGCTGTCTGGCAGCATTGCGCATGAGTGGAGCTTGCTGGAATTGCTGGTGTGCGCAGTAGCTTTCTGTCACGGTTACAAGGCTGGCTTGACTTTTGACCAGATGTTCTTTAGCTCTTTTACAAATGCCTTGTTGTCGTTGCTTTGGTTTTGGTTTTAAAGTAAGATGGTGAACTTTGACATTAAAAAGCACCTTTAAAAAGGTCAGTTTTGGGGCCAGCAAGATGGCTCAGTAGGTGAGAGCACTTGCTCTGAGATCAGCCAGCGTAGAGCGCAAGGCATGACAGAAAGAGAGAGACCCAGCCTGGAGGAGGCAGAAAGAGAGAGCCGATTCCCAGAAGCTGTCATCTGGTCTTTGTTCAAATGCTGTGCCCTGCCTGTCAACTGTCTGGGGCTTTTCATTTTCTTTCCCCTCACTTTAATGTTTTCTTCTTTGTAGGAAAATATTCCATTGAGAACCCAACATACCTTTCCACTTTAAAAAAAAAAAAAAAGTGTGGAAGTTCCCACTAACTTAAAAATTTTCTCATAGTTCAGTTTTTTCTCTAAATTATCTCTAATTATCTCAAATGTTGCCAGCATTTGTAATTAATTAACTAGTTGTCATAGCTGAGATAAGTGTTGCTCAAAGGCTTAATCACCTGATTTGGAGCCTTTAGGAAGGCTAGGAAGTCAGGTCATTGAGGTGTTTCCTTTAAAGGGATATTGGGGGGTTTCACCATGTGGCCAGCAGTGTCCTCCGACAGATGCTCCCACTACAATATACTGTCACCTCACACAAGTCTAACAAGACTGTGGCCTGAAGCTTCTGAAACCATGAGCCAAAATATACTGTTCCTTCTTGTAATTTGTTTTTTCAGGTATTCTGTCACAGCAACAGAAAGCTGACTAACATACTAATGAAAATGTGTACCTAACTAACCTATACATTGGCTATACTAGGAAGAAAGAAAGGAGGGAGGGAGGGAGGGAAGGAAGGAAGGATGGATCTTTATTTCATTCTCAAGGATACTAGAAAGGAGCATTTAAGGCATCTGATGTACTAGCGAGCTGGAAGGATGAAGCATTGTGGGAAGGTCCTCCAGGAAGAAGAATACATGCTGTTTTGCAGCTGTGTTCATCCTAACTGACTAAGAAAAGTAACTCTCTGCTCTCCACTTTCCTCCAATCTGACAAATATGTATGCAGATCCACATGAACTAACCCAAATTTACAGTGGATCCTTGTTCCTTGCTAGAGCTAAAAAACAAAACAAAACAATTTTGCATGAAGTGAATCAAGAGAAAGTTTTATCTGTGGCCAAAACAGGCTCTGCAGAGAGCAGGCAGCCAGCCCCCAACTCCTCATTCCAGCATGGCGCCCTGAGTACATTCTCACGTTCCTGCTTCTAATCCGTGCTTGGCGCCCTTCCACTCAGACATCATCTTCTGTGCAGGGAACCAGGCACGTTTCTCATCGTCATTAATCCTACATTTAGCACACACATAACAGGCTGGGGCGGGCGTCCCAGGAGCGGACTTTCTGCACAAGAATGGGGCTTGGGCTGCTGGCAGAGCCTTGCCCGCACAGCACCTCTGCCCAGCTTTGTACACAATAAACTGTGCTGCAGACTGTACCGGCTTCAGCTTGCCCCCTCCCACCCTCCCACTCATTCATGTCCACACACAGATCCACGCATGCTCACACTCACACACACTAACACACACTCTCACACATACACTCACACACACACACACACACACACACACACACACACACACACACGCTTGCCAGAAGCTGAAGCAGGACAGAAAGGGAAAGTTAAGGGGACATGAGCTCCTCATTCTGGAGTCTGGTTGAAGTCTCTCACAAACCAAACATCTCCACAGCAGCTACCAGCCTTCGCTGTGCAGACCACCCACACAAAGGGCACTCCTTTGAAATGGAGATGTTTGAAAGAGTATGAATGAATGGGCTGATGAGGTGGCTCAACTTCTACCAAGCCAGAGAACCTGAGTTTGATCCCCAGCACTCACAGGATGGAAAGTTGTCCTCTGACCACCCCCCCACACACATATGCACATACATACATACTCCCTCTCTCTCTGTGTCCTTCCTTCTCTCTCTCCCTCTCTCTGTCTCTCTCTTAGTGTTTCTATCTCTCTTTCCCCACTCTCATAATCACACAAACACACGCACACACTCATGCGCTCACACACAATATAAACACAGTGTAAAATAACAATGAGCCATGCTCAAAGGCCTGCGCAGACACAGCCTAATTTCTTCTGAGATTCTCACAAGCAAGACAATAAACTTTTGTTTATAAGGAAAACATCTTAACTTCCTGGTGTCCAGTTCTTTTGTTCTGCAAACATATAATTTCTCACAAGCATTATAGAGTTCTAAATTATAACTGTATGAGATGTGCAGGATGAAACTACACTGTAAGCCAATTTTATCTATGCCAATTAAAAGGTTAGCATAATACATTTTGAGGATATTATAGCCAAGGATCTATTGGCCAAGTATTGTTGAAGTTTTTGGGTAGAGACACATTTTTATGTCTCACTCAGTTTTAGAGTTGTTCCCATGTAAAGGGATTAGCAATATAAGTTACCATTTTTATTGAACATACAATCATTATCATGTTGAAATCAAAACAAGGTTGGATAGATTAAAATATCTTTTTGGGCTCTAGCGTGCCTATTGTATTAGGCCAAGCTGCTACCTATTTCCCTAGAGAAGCCTTCCAATAGAGAGACAAGCTGGTTGCCTTGAACAATAAAAAACACGTTTTAAGTAAACTTTATAAAAACTCCTTTTTAATTTAGAATATAAGCATACCGTAGGGATCTTGTACCTGTTTTGAGGTTTAGCCCTAGATTTGTATATATGTTGTAGCTATTTGTCCTATCCCCTTGTTTACATAGAATGGGCAATTATGCCTTTATAGCCAAACTTTATTTAAACTCCCTCTTACCTTTAGCATTTAAGCATATCCCTGTGCTTTACATTGATAAGCATTCCCTAGGCATCTTGTACCTGGGTTTTACATTGTTTGTGGCTATTTTTTGGCTTGTCCCTCATTTATACAGGATGGGCAGTTATGCCTTTATAGCCAAACTTTATTTAAACTCCCTCTTACCTCTAGCATTTAAGCATACCCTAGGCATCTTGTACCTGGGCTTTACATTGATAGTGGCTATTTTTTGGCTTGCCCCTTATTTATACAGACTGGACAGTTATGCCTTTATAGCCGAACTTTATAAAAACTCTCTTAGCATTAGCATATAAACTCTCTTACCCTTAGCATTAAGTATATCGTAGGCATCTTGTACCTGGACTTTACATTGATAGTGGCTATTTTTTGGCTTGCCCCTTTTTTATGCAGACTGGACAGTTATGCCTTTATAGCCGAACTTTATATAAACTCTCTTAGCATTAGCAGATATAAACTCTCTTACCCTTAGCATTTAAGCATGCCCTAGGCATCTTGTGCCTGGGTTTTTACGTTGGTTTTGGCTATTCTTTGGTTTGCCCTTTATTGCTATGAGATGGACAGTTTTGTTTTTTAAACATATGAATATAATTTTTTGAGTTTTTAGGACTAAAGTACGTTGGCACGTATTTTGCCATCTTTAAGCCTCTTTCATCTTTTTTCATAGGCACAACCAACATTATTCCCCTGTGAAAATATCTCACGTTTAAAAGGATAAGGCAGTTTCCAGAGCAGTGTGACATTATCTGTCTTTACATAAACCTAAAAATGACATGAATCCAACCTTTAGAGCAGTAAGGACATAACATCTGTTATTAAGAAAAAGGAATTTACATGGTAACCTTAAGGAAAATTTTGTCATTTTGAATCTTCGACTATCTTTGTAAGTGACTAAACAGCAGGAGTTGCCAGCCTGGCTTTTATTATGTAAATAAGCTTGACCCAGAACTCAGAGATCTGCCTGTTTCTTTTTACTTTGTGTTGGGAAGAAAGGCATGTTCCTTCACCATCTTGTGCAGAGATATATAGTTTCAAATCAGTATATTTGTAACTCAAAGCCTTTAAATGAAAATCAAAGAGACCAAGAAAATTTTAAGTTTGGAATCAGTTGTGCCAATTTACGCTGTAAAGAACAAAGTCCAGTTGGTTATTTCAGTTGATGTTTCAATAAATTGGCGGACCCTTACCAGAAAGAGCTGACAAATACCTTGCAGCCAGAGAGCTTTGAATTTTAGCCGTCATTAACCTAATTATTTGGACGAGTACTACTGTCTGTAACTTAGTACCCTTATCCTTGGCTTCTTCCCCATTTTCTCCTTGAATTTTCTTAGAGAAGGCATGGAGAAGAACCAACACCATTAAACATACTGCAACCAGATCCATGACTATGACAGCCAAAATGAAGCCAAAAGGGATTCAAACATCCTCTGCCATGGCAATTTTTTTTTTTTTTTTTTATTTTACATGCAGTTTAGGCCAAACTCTGTCTAGAGTTTGTCTG
The DNA here is from genome assembly GCF_907164565.1 of Psammomys obesus. Taxonomy (NCBI): domain Eukaryota; kingdom Metazoa; phylum Chordata; class Mammalia; order Rodentia; family Muridae; genus Psammomys; species Psammomys obesus. The sequence continues at coordinate 6,846,506 of NW_026585643.1, read as the reverse complement.
CCTCCAGTTCCTTTCTTTCCTGCCATGGCTGTGGAGCTGAGCCAGTTGAGCCAGCCACAGTATAAAAGAGCCAGACTTGTTTATCCCTTAGCTAAACTGCAGCCAGCAGCCAGTTTTGTTATGGAAGTCTCAGGTCTGCCCACAAGAGGCTGTCTTCTGCTCCTGGGCTGGTTTAAGAGCCTCTCTTAAAGAGACAGTAACTGACCTGGGAGTTTTTAGATTTTAAGTTTGGGGTTTATTACTGGGAGCTTATTCCCCCCCTCCAAATTATGTTTAAGTATGATTTAAAGGGTGTGGATTCTTAGATTAGTTGGGCGCCATTTGTTGTAGGCGGTTAAAATTTACTGTTGGTTTATCTTCTAGTAATGGTGCTGTTAATCCTCAGCAGCTATAACACCAAATCACCACACAGAGACTGGGTTTTTAGTTAACCTAGAACACAATGCCGGGCAATATTTACTCCCTCCTAAACCTCCAACCCCTCAGTTTCCTAACAATTAGATTTCCCACATTTTACTTGCTTTTTGTGAAATCTTAGGTCTGATTCATGCTCCACGTTCTCCAAGCTTTCTCCTCCCACTCTGCTCTCCTCCTGCTCTGCTCTCCTCGAGCTCCTCCTCCTTCTCCTCCCACCCTTTCCTGTTCTCTAGTTCCTCCCCTCTTTCCTGTCCATCTGGCTCCTCCCATTGCACAACATTGTATCTAGTTGCTTTATTTGTGTCCTGTTTACACAAGAGTTGAGACAGGATGCTTCTAGTGAGTATCACAATGCCATATCCAGATTGAAACCAGAGAATTGGGGGTGGGGAAATCAGCATTTGAATTAACAAGGGTGAGGGGTGTTCACTTTAATAGAACATTACACCAACAGTCCTCATTTCCCACCTCCTGACAATTGCTAATTTATTCTCCGTCTTCATGGTCTTGCATATAGCATATCGTGTAAATGAAGTAATGCACAGTAGTCTTTCATGCTCGGCTTCTTTTGTGAGGCTAACAACACGTTCTGAAGCTTTGTGCTTGTTGTAGCACGTGTTGATTACTCATTTCTCTTTGTGGGTAGATAATATTCCTTCTCATGGATATACAGCAGTTTATCCAGCAGTTTAGCTGTTAACAGACAATACTCTACCTCCAACTTTTTGCCATTAAGACCGATGCTGCCATCAACATGTATTTGCAAGTTTTTGTGCAAACATGCATATTCTGTTTGCTTGGCCAATGTTCCTAAGGCTGAGATTACCAAACAGTATGGTAGCTTTACGTTGAGCTCGTTCATGAACTATCAAGTTCTTCGCCACACTGAAGACATTATTTAACAGCCCGTTAGTAAACTGTGAGTATTTCCATTTCTCAAATCCTTGCCAACTTAAATTATTTGCCTTTTTGAAATGCTTATGATAGTCATCTCAGATACATTAAGTACTTCGTTGTTGCTGTTACTTGCGTTTTCCTAGTGATTAACAACCAACGTCTTTCCATGTGCTTTTTAATCACTCACATGTGTTCTTTGGAGAAATGTCAAGGCAAACCACTTACCCATTAAAAACAATCGGTGTGTCATAAAGTAGAGGAATTGACGTGTAACCTTTTGCACTGGGGACTGTGAGGGACCTTCACATGTTCCGGACAAAGGATGTCCATCTTCGGATGACTTGCAGATATTTTGTTTCATCCCATGATCCTTCTTTTCCGGGGACTGCTTTCTTCATAGTGTCCTTTCACACACAAAAGATGCCTGATGTTGACAAAGTCCAAGTTGACAATCTTGGTTTTGGTTACTTATTTGAGATCATATTGGAAAAACATTTTAACTAAATCATAAAGATCTACCCTTTCGTGGACCCCAACAGTTCACAGATGATATAGATTTTGCTGTGGGGCATCGCCAAGCCCTGGATCTGGGCCTTGGTGGTAGCTGAGCTGGTCAGCCTACTGGCTCTCCCTTATCAGCACCACCAGGATAAGCTCTCCAGCGAGGCCATCCAGTGTTGCCATCAGCAGGAGGCAGAGTCTGCTCTCCTGTTTTCATACCTTTGGGGCTGGCTCACCCATGCCTTCACCATTGGGGCCATCACTACTGCATTGCCCAGTTGAGGTGCAGGGCCCACTCTCCTGAATGCTACAGCCAGTGAGGTGGTGGGCTAGCTCTGCTGCTCTCCTGCCCTTAGGGCCTGCTCTCCTGACTACCACAGGTGGCAAGGGGAAGGGCATCACCCCCACATCCATACCACCTCACAGCAGATGAGTGGCTGGGCCAGCTTTCCCATGCTCTTGCCCTTGTGCTGCCCAAGTGAGGGGCAAGGCCTGCTCTCTCAAGCGCTGCAATGGGGGCGGGACAGGGCTAGCTCTCCCTCACTATGACCCTGTGGGCAGCTTTCCTGACTACCAGAGGTAGTGAGAGGAAGGGGGGAAGGCCATCACCTCTGCGCCTGTGCCATTCCCCAGCATATGGGTGGCAGGGTCAGCTCTCCCACA
>NW_026585643.1:6754540-6844018 GCF_907164565.1 Psammomys obesus | reverse complement strand
TAGGATCAGCTGTCCAGAGCACCTCTCAGCCAGTAAGGGGCAGGGCCAGTTCTGAACAGCTCCTCGACCTTCACAGGGTCCCAGTGGCTGCCCCAACCAGGGATGTCCCCAAGTTCTCTAATGGTAACATGAGCCGTGGACAGTGACACCAATGCCTGCCGAGGAGTAGTCACAGACTCAGATATGGCCCTCAGCAGCAGCTCATGACAGAACCTTACTATGGCCCCAGGAGGCAGGGCTGGCCACTCACAACAGGCTACCCCTCTTCACCCTTGAGTCTCCAGCTCCATCTCTCCTCATAATGCTCAAGCTGCTCCACTCCTTTTTCTCTCTCATCTGGCCACCACATTTTTGCACATCATGGTGGCTCCCGCTGCAGGCTGGCCATGTGGCTGCTGGGCCCTTGGGTGACAGCCTCCATCCACACTGCATGTTGTAGCGCTATGGTCCACCTGTGCCGTGCACTGGAGGGCAGGTCTGTGGGCGGCATGGTTGGTGTCAGGTCTCTGTCTTCCTCCTCCCGTGCTGCAATGCCTGGATTTGATTTGATTTTCATGAATCCTAGGCATAAAACAGCTTTGGCCACTGAGCCAGGCATCAGGCTAGGATGATCAAAGGACTGCCATCTGCTCTGCCCCTGGCTGATATAAGACCATCACCAACAAGCTGTCTCTCTGCCCATCGCCAGAGGGGCAAAATAGTCTCTTTAATTTCATTTTGGAGAATCTTCATTGATAGTATAATTTCAACTGATTTTTATTTATTGTTCATGTATCATACATACACGCTAAATATAGTTGTTATTTAGCTATAGTCAATGTTTTGTGACCTTGTTTATGCATTTGCTTCTTGCTTGGTTTTGTTTAACTCTGCTTTGTACTCATGTAAGTGTAGTTTACACATGCCGGGGCATGTGCTAGGTCAGAGGACAACTTTCAGGGGTCATTTCTTCTCCTTATGGGCTCCAGCAATTGAACCTGGGTTGGCGAGCTTATGAAATAAGCACTTTTACGCACTGAGCTATCTATCCACACCCCTTCTATGAAAAAAAATTAGACATTTAGATTCCTCAAACCAGGAAGAAGGCATTGTCTGTTTGCAATCCTTTAAAATTAAAACATAGATGATAATGCCCTTGGAGCAAATGAGAAGAATTGACTTTTTTTTCCCTCTTAAAGTTGAGACCCAAACAGAAGACTGTTTTACAAAGCATCGTTGGTGACTTGGTCGGGGAAGAACTCGAGCCAGCATGGTCAAGAGTCCACATCACTCCCAAAATAGAACCGTGAAAAGGAGACTAAGCAACTGTTGGTGTTGGGAGGGGCACAGGATAGCTGTGTTGCATGGTTGCCATGGATGAACACAGCAAACACAAATAATTCTCAGAGAAGCAACTGCCCTAGGCAAAGGAGCTGACAGGCAACGCTGCTAATGTTACCAGCTGCCGTCATCTGTACAAGAACACTGCCAAAGTTACCTCCAAGGGCTTGGGGTTGAGATCTCAGGAGAGTCTTCTAACTTGAGCAGAAACTGAGAAGGTGCTGGATGAGGGCTGCTGGCCTCGAGGCGGGTTTAACAATCCACTGAGGTCGCTGCAAAGCTCATGGGAGCTTCCAGGATAATCTTGAGCTTCCAAACATGGATTCCTTATCAAACAAAGCGGAATGTGAGCGGTACTGATAAAACCACAGGAGCGTCCGCACAGCCAAGCACGTCCACGCTTGCCACTTTTCTCAGTGGAAGCAAACCAGGAGGAATATGCCTGCCTTTTTGCTCAAGTCCACCCACAGCCCCCATATAAAAATGCAAGCTCACCTTCCAAGGACTGTTTGTTGCTGGAGTTGTCTGGAAACAATACAGTGGGTCCTCCAAATCACTAAGCTCTGCATCCTCTATTCCAACCATCTGGAATTGTGAGCCAAATAAGCCCTTTCTTCCCTTCTCTGGGTTGCTTCTAGTTAGGATATTTTATCACAGCAACAGAAATGAAATTAATACACTGGACAAAGCCGCTGGTGTTATGAAAAAGAAACGTTCCCCTCCCCACCAGGAGAGAATGGAAACCAATTTCGTTTACTTGTGATGGTAAAATGATTCAAAAAAGAGCAGAAAAAACTTTCCAGGACCTTTTCAGTTAGGCAATAGTTACTGAGACTTTGAATGTACTCCACCTCCATGGGAGAGAGAATGTCAACTAGACAGGCATAAGACAAAGGATGGCTATAAATGAGAAGCCAATATAGAATCAAGTTTGAAAGTCTTTCTATTGCAGTCAGCACTTGGTGATGGGTAGTGGTCTTAGTTAGCTTTTTATTGCTGTGATAAAACACCATGACCAAAAGCAATTTGGTGAAGAATGGGTTTATTTCAGCTTAAAACACTCAGGTCAGATTCCAACCCTGAGGAAAGTCAGGGCAGGACCTCAGGCAGGAACCTGGAGGCAGGAATGCTGCTTACTGCCTTGTCCCTGTACTGCTCAGCTTGCTTTCTTATACAACCTGGGATCACCTGACAATCAGATATTTTCATTACACTTCATAACAGTAGCAAAATTCCAGTTACAAAGTAGCAATGAAATGCTTTTATGGTTAGGGGTCACCGCAACATGAGGAACTCAATCATCAATAAAGAAAATGCCAATCTCAACCAATTCTTCATTTGAGGGTCCCTCTTCCCAGATGACCCTAGCCAACTGTATGACCCTAGTTGGACTGGATACCCAGATTGGGATCAAATAAATACCAGTAAGTACCATCTACAATATTGGTGTCTAAAAAAAATTTACAAGAAGAAATATTTTATCAGTGCCGTTCAAACTGAACATTTCCCCGTGGATCAAAATGGACAGATTTTATTACAACAGACAAGAATGGACACAGGACTGAAAGAATGAGAAGTCCCTGAAAGATAATGCATGGAGATAGCCCTTGTCACTTTTCTTTTGGCCTCCCTGATGGCTGCCAATCATTTAAATATGCACACCATGTTTAGTGGTTGAGAATGTGTGATCACTGGCTTGAGGACAGCCATGGTGGCTGATTGCTGTTACAGGGGTCTCTCAGTTCTTATCTTCTTGAAGGAAAGAATTCAGTCAGAAAATGCAGACAGTTTAAGCAGATGTGTGTTAAGAAAAGCCAAATAGGGCTGGAGAGATGGCTCAGAGGTTAAGAGCACTGGCTGCTCTTCCAAAGGTCCTGAGTTCAATTCCCAGCAACCACATGGTAGCACACAACCATCTATAATGACATCTGGTGCCCTCTTCTGGCATGCAACTGACAAAACACTGTATAAATAATAAACAAATCTTAAAAGAAAAAAAAAGAAAAAGAAAAGGAAATCTGCTGCGCAAAGGATTTATTTAAAAAAAAAGAAAGAAAAGAAAAGCCAAACACTTCAAAGAGAGTGGAGCATCATGCCTCCAAGCAGACAGCAGCTCAGTTAGCTCTGCACTGTGAATTTAGAGACATTGTGATGGCTATTTGTGAGAGTCAATGGTATTTATGTACCCTCCCAAATCATGGTGTACTGATGTCCCTTTTAGGGTATTTCTTCCCGTGGTCCTCTAGACCAGTGGTTCTCAATCTTCCTAATGTCGAAACCCTTTAATATGGTTCCTCATGTTGTGGTGACCCCAACCATAAAGTTATTTCATTGCTGCCTCCTAACTGTGATTTTGCTGTTGTGAGTCATAATGTAAATATCTGGTATGCGGGAGATCTAATATGCGACCCTTGTAAAAGGGTTGTTCAACCCCCCGAGGGGTCACAACTCACAGGTTGAGAATCACTGCTTTAGACAAACCCATGGGGGTGAGAAGGGATGTCAGAACTGCAATGCAAGCAAATGCTATAATTAAGCCAGGATCTTTTGAGGGAGATCAGGATGATCTAGGGTCTTTGTTGCATATATGTGGCAAGTGCCCTGGCAGCTGAGTTTCCAATGGAGCAGGAACCCTACACATAGCTTCAAGGATATCGGTGCACAAGGGGCATCTGGCCTTCAGGAGACGAAAGCCACCAAGATGCAGGAGCTTCCTGGGTTAGCTTATCTCTAACTTCTTGCCATCTGTGGGGTCTTATGTGTGGGTCTTTATATTTCATGGCTTTCATTTCCTCCATCTTCATACCTTACATCACCATGCTAAGTTTAAATGAGAGTACACACGTAAGATTGTAGCATAGGAGCTGGGAGGTAGCTCACTTGTCAATGTTTGCTCAAGGTTCAACCATTGGCATGATAAACAAACATTAACCCAAAGCCTCAGCAACCAAAACACAGTCCAAAGTGGGTTCCAAAGCCACTATTCTTGCTTTGCAATTTGAGGACCCAAAGAAATGGCATAGCACCAAGTATCAAAGCCTGAGACAGGGTAGGCAGGACAGCTCATGTCATCACAACAAACTCGCTTATGGAAAAGTCCCAGTTATGAGAGATCACTGGATAGAGAGTCTCTCTTTCATTAGAACTCCATTTGTCCCATTCTGTTTAAGCCTTTTCCTTCATTTTACTTCAAGAAGGAGGCCTATAGCTTGGTATAGCTCAGTGTGAGAGCACTTACCCAGCATGCACAGAGTCCTGAGTACTAGCCCCAGAATAACAACATAATAATGGTCCTGGCATGCATGTGTGTACAGACTTAAATTCATTGTACCTTGAACCTATCTCTCTCAGTTGTAGGACTTTATAACCCAGGTTTTGGGGAAAGCTGTGTTCCTGAAGGTTATAAGATGTAGATGGTGTGTGATGATCGCATATAATGTGTGTGTGTATTTATATAGGACTTTCCAAGTGTACGGAAGTCATGGGAGAATAAATACATGCCTTAGCTCAAATCCTTGCTATTGTCTTGAGGATTCTAATTGCCTACTGACTGAATCTGTTTTCAATGAAACTTGATGTTGATTCTTGGAGTTCAGAACCATCTCTGTAAACTTGACATGTTTATATCTCCTGTAACAAAAGAGAAATGATATACGAAATTTATATTTAAGACTGAAGGCCAAAAGATATTCACCAACCCTATATCCGATAGAGGGCTGATATCCAGAATATACAAAGAACTCAAGAAATTAGATAGCAACAAACTAAATCATCCAATTAAAAAAAATGGGGTTAAGAGCTAAGCAGAGAATTCTCAACAGAGGTGGAGAAACACTTAAAGAAATGTTCAACATCCTTACTCATCAGGGAAATGCAAATCAAAATGACTCTGAGATTCCATCTTACACTGATCAGAATGGCTAAGATAAAAAACTCAAGGGATAACACATGCTGGAGAGGATGTGGAGAAAGGAGGACCCTCCTGCATTGCTGGTGGTAGCTCAAACTTGTACAACCACTTTGGAAATCAATCTGGTGCTCTCTCAGAAATTTGGGAATAGCACTACCTCAAGATCCAGCTATAGCACTCCTGGGCATATACCCAAAAGATGCTCAACCATTCAACAAGGACATTTGTTCAACCATGTTCATAGCAGCTTTATTAATAATATCCAGAATCTGGAAACAGCCTAGATGTCCCTCAATGGAGGAATGAATACAGAAATTGTGGTATATTTACACAATGGAATACTACTCAGCTATTAAAGACAAAGAAATAATGAAACTTGCAGGCAAATGGATGAAACTAGAAAAGATCATCCTGAGTGAGGTAATTCAGAACCAGAAAGACAGGCATGGTATATAGTCACTTATAAGCAGATATTAGCTGTTTCATATAGAATAACCATACTAACATCTACAGACCTAAAGAAACTAAACAACAAAGAGGACCCTAGGAAGGATATTTAATTTTCATTCAGAATGGCAAACAGGATAGACTCCAGAATTGGTGGAAAAGAGGGAACAGGATGGGAGCCTACCACAGAGGGTCCTCTGAATGGCTCCACCCAACAGGGAATCAAAGCAGATGCGGAGACTCACAGCCAAACTCTGAGCAAAGCACAGGAAATCTTATGGAAGAGGGGGGTAGGGATAGAAGGACACAGAGGGAACAGGAGTCCCACAAGGAGACCAACAAAGCTAAAAAATCTGAGCCCAGGGGTCCTGCAGGGACTGATGCACCAACAGAGGACTATACATGGGGAGGACCTAGACCTCCTGCTCAGATGTGGCTGAAAAGCAGCTCAGTCTCTAATTCCCAAGTAATGGGAACAGAGGCTGTCTCTGGCATGAACTTGGTTGCCTGCTCTTTGATCACTCAGCCATGGTGATGCGGCCTTGCCAGGTCACAGAGGAAGAGGATCCAGGCAGTCCCGATGAGACTTGATAAGCTATGGGCAGATGGCAAGTCCCTTTCAGTGGACTAGAGGAAGGGGATGGGGGGGAGGGGGAAAGGACTGGGACTGGGAGGAGTTGAGGGAGGGGCCTACAATCAGGATATGTAATGAATAAATTGTAAAAAAAGACTGAAGGCCTGCTTTACAAGGTAAACATTGGTAGCAAGTTTTGTGCAAGCAGAAGGAGAGCCCCATAGAGTGGAGTGAGGCCTGGGGAACCCAGCATGCCACACAGCATCCAAGGAGATGCACACAAGACGATTCCCTTCTATAGTTGTAGGAGCTCTAAGGACCAAGTCCTGGATTTGTCTCCCACTCTGGTAGGTTCTTCCTGAGATGTGAGGATAAAGGCAGAGGCAACTCCCTAAGTTTGGGCAAGGATTCGGTGAGATAATGCCTCATGTTGTAAGAAAAGTGTCTGGCACACTGCATAACCTATTCCTGTAGTCACCTAGGCTCCAGGTTAAAATGCCTCAGCTGGGCTAGAGGAGATGGCTCAGGAGTGTAAAAGTAACTTTTATTCACCTGTTTCACTTGTTTCAGAAGCTTACTGCTTCCTTCTGCTGACCTAGGTCTAGTCCTGGCAGTTTCTAGGCTCTGTACTATCTAACCTAGGACCTAGAATGTTTCCAGCCTCTGAGACTTACTGCTGAATAAGCTCCCCCTTACTTGTTCTAACTGAGCTCTGGACTGGCTGGTTCAACTCAGCTGTTCTGGCTCAAACTTCTCTCGCAACTAACGTATTCAATCTGGCTCTTCTCTCTGCCCCTGAGTTGCTCTGCCTGGCCTCAAACTAACTCAAGCAATCTGCTCTAATCTCATTTTCATTCTCTGGCTCATTCAGTCTTCACCGACAGTCTCTCTCTCTCTCTCTCTCTCTCTCTCTCTCTCTCTCTGTCTCTCTCTCTGTCTCTCCCTCTCTCTCTCTGCAACTGTCTCTCTATTGTTGTCCTGGTAAAAACTGCTTCCTCTTGCTCTCATTGCCCCGTAATTAGTGTGTGTGTGTGTGTGTGTGTGTGTGTGTGTGTGTGTGTGTGTGTGGCGGGGGGGTGTCTCAGAGAAACTGTGTTAAATGAATTGCACTGGACCCATAAGCAACTCACTTTCTACTGCAATAGAGGAAGTAGCTTCCTTAGCAGCACTGGTCCATCTTGGAAGCGTATTTTCAGTCTGTGATGGTTTGAATGCTGTTTGTCTCCCAAAGGATAAGGATAGGAAGATTTATCCCAAATGTGACACCAGTGGCATGTGATGATTCTTTCAGACCTGAGGCTCAAAGACAGATAATTGGGTCCCTGGGCACCACTCCTGGATGGCATTGATAAAGTTCTCCTTGCACCAGGTCAGCCCCCAATAAAAATATAAGCCAACCTATGAGAGGCTAAAACAGGAAGATCCTAAGTTTCAGGCCAGCTTGAACTACATGAGAAGTTTAAGATCAGCTTGAGCTACATAGTAAGATCCTGCCTAAAAAGCTGCTGGCCGCCCCACAGCCTCTACGGGCCCCTGCTTCCTGTCTTTGCACATGGCCCCTCTCTCACACACATGCTTCCTTTGGGTCATATCAGCACCCACGCTGTGATACTTCAGAGGAAAGCCACAGGTTGATTGTAGGGACTTGCTTTTGGACTTTCAGAACTGTGACATAAATCAACCTTTTCTTTTTAAGAACCTAACTATAGGTATTTTGCTACAGCAAAAACACAAAACAGACTGAAACATTCATCTTTGATTACCAGATTATGATGCTGGCAATCCATGACAGACTCTTGGAAAACTGGGTTGACACACCAGCCAGACACCTAACTCCTTCTGCTGTTCTTAGCACAGAGAAAAGTATAGGAGATCATCATCAACTACAGGGCACTGTGCAAGGCATAAACGATCCCTTTGTTCCCAGTGGCTTAGTTATACAAGCTGCATTAATGACGTGACAACAATAGAGGCTAGCATATTGTGTCAAAGATAAGAGGTTAGGTTCAGTGCATGCCTATAATACTAGCATTTGGAAGGGTAGAGGCAAGAAGATCAAGAGATCAAGACTATCCTTGGCTCCATAGCAAAACAAAGACCTACCTAGGTAGCACATCTCAGAAAGTAGGCATCTCCTTTGATATACATTGAGGTTTGTCCAGTCCTTGTCATATTAGCCATGTGAGCACATCAGTGTGTGTGTGTATATGTGCGTCCAAGACAGTAGTCATGATGCTGAACATCTTATGAAACAAAAATTAGGGGGAGATGAACAACGATTAATGACAAGTGTGGTTGCCTCTCATTCATGGATGTTCCTCTCTCTCACCATGTCGCTTCCTCCTAAGGACCAGATTTAGGTATTTGCTGAATTCAAAGATTTAAAAAAGTTTAGCATAGCCATCTCATAGTTTCTCTAGCTTAGAAATCCCCCCAAACACCCATGAAAATGTTTTATTGCCTGTAAATCCTAAAGACAGGAGCAGGAGATGGGCCTATGCTATGAACCTCTATACCTCTCTGGTCCCACAGGAATCTTTAGAAAGGTGCTCAAAGGCATTTGACACTTTGATTCCCACTAAATCCTTTCATTTTCTTAAGAAAGGAAAATGACTGGACATTGGGGCTCATACCTGTACTCCCATCATTTAGGAGGCTATAAAGTGGCTTGAGGACAGCTTGGGCTACATAGTAAGGGCCTGCTGAAAGAAAGAAAGAAAGAAAGAAAGAAAGAAAGAAAGAAAGAAAGAGAGAAAGAGAAAGAAAGAAAAGAAAGACACTCTTCTTTCCAGTTTCATTGGAGTTTGGCTTTCTGCCCCGGCAATTCTTTGACTGTGGATGTCCAGAATTTCAGAGTACAGCAGGCATCGAGTGAAATCCTTCTTCATTCTTTTCTCTAAAGCAGTGGTATTCTGTTGTCATTGCTGGAAATGAAGGGGTTGGGAGAGGTATCACTGCATCAAGGCAAAGAGCTACTCTCAGCACTACGCATTCTGAAAATCCTGGGTGGAAGAGCCAACCAACCAAGGTGCAGAGATTGCTGCACAAGAGGAAAGAAAGATGGATGAGCTAGAAGGACAGGAAGGCTTGCTGTGAGATCGAGTCTTCTAGAGATGTCAGAGAAGTTACACTGGGCCCCAAGCCTAGCCAAAGAACTGTAGGCAACCAAGGAATGCTGACAGGAGGGAAATGGTCTTCCCCAGGAAGAGCATTGGGTTATCCAATACCGAATGGTCAGCCCTGAAAACATACAGGTAACATTTATACAGACTGAGCAGATTGTATTTTAATATTTAGGTGTAGGGGTGTGTGTGTGTGTGTAACAACAATTAAAGAGAAAGAGGCCACATGAATTTGAGAGAGAGAGAACAAGAAGCAGGGGACACATGGAGGGGCTGGAGGAAAGAAGGGGAAGGGGGAAATGATGTAATTATATTTTAATCTCAAAAATTAAAATAAAGCCAACCAAGCTGTCAAGTAATCAGAAAGCATAAATTACATCTGAGCACTATTAAGAGTTTTCAGTATTAAAAACAAGTAGAAGATACAAAAACCTTCTGAAGGGTCCAAGAAGATACCACAGAACTGGCCTGGGGAGGTGGCTTAATGGGAATGTACTTGCTGGCATGTGGACCTGAGTTGGGTCCCTAGGACCCATGTAAAAGACAGGCCAGGCATGACATCTTGCACCTGTGACCTCAGCCACACAGGCAGATCATAGGAGCTTGCTGGATAGCCCATGTCGCCAAAAAATGTGAGTTTCAAGTTCAGCAAGAAGCCTCGTCTAAAAGAGTAGGGTAGAGAGTGATAGAGGAGGACTCTCAAAGTTGGCCTCTGGCCTTCGTGTGCTCAAGCACACACACAAGTACACCCACACACATACATATGTACATACTTGGAGAGGGGGAGGGAGAGAGAACAAAGCAAGACCCCGGAAGGAGCACAGAATTAGTCTTGTGAGTAAAGCCTGAAGGAATGGAGCAATGCTTTGAGATTCTAAGGAAAATGTTTTTCCATCCTAGACTCATACACCAAACCCAACTGTGAGGACATATGGCAAACCTTTTAAAACCTGTGTGTCCTTAACACAATGGTCACTGGCTTTACAGCTCCTCAAGTCCACTTGCCATTGACTTCTAGACGTTAATTTCTGTCCCAAAGACTAAACCAATAGAGGGAGCCAAGAGGGGCTAGGCTGTTGGCTGCACACAGGTACTAAGCACAAGCCCTGTACATCAGAAGGACCACAGACAAGGCTTCAGGGAAACAAAATGGACAGGAGACCCAAGGAAAGACAAAGGCAGCCTGTGAAAAACTGGAGCCGGCTTAACCAGAAGGCACAAAACCAAGGCGAAGGTTCCTAACTCCAGGAAAAACAGAAGTTTGCACCGAAATGCAACAGTAATCTAAATGTACTGCAAGGCCCAGACAAGAATCGCCTTTTCAGAGCTGTGAGGAACTGAGTGTTGAACTAGTTGTCTTGTGGCATATTTGGGGAGATGAGAGGACTGGAGGAGTCTGGGTAGGTACACAGATTGGAAGGGCAAGCAGGAGACCAGCATTGCTAATGGAAGGAAGCCAGCCACTGAGAAAGGAGCCACACTCGGGCTGTTTGGAGAAACAGTGCCTAAGACCAAACATCTCAGGCACAGACAGACTGAAACTAAGGGTGTCTATAGATCTGACAAACACTGTAGCAAAGACAAACACAGGCAAAAAGAAAACAAACAAAAAACCAACAGTGCATTTGCTCCTGACACCCTAAAACTAGGGAGATCTGGAGCTTGCATTGGTAAAATTATTCCCCAAACTGACTCAGAGTCTGTACAAAAGAATGAGAACATACACATTTAAAAATCGCTGTAATTAGAAGGTACTAAAATTTTCTAGAGTTACAAACTTTTGGAACTTGTGAAAATTATAAAACATATTACAAGACGAAATAAGAGCTCCTATTATGAAACAGAGCTAACTAAAGGCTCTCATGGTTTCATGAAAATACAAATTGTGAGTTTGGGTTGGATGATGCCTCGGTGTTTCCGGTGGGGAGTTACCACAGAAGGCCATCCAGGCAGGCAGGCCGTTTAGGTCCATAATGGCCTCATGTCTGCATAACAAGAGGTGATGTGAGGACGTGAGCTATTGCTATTCCGGCTGCTTCTCCAATTCCTTTATCATTGTTGTTTTGTTACTACTGTGTGTCTCGTGTGTGTAAGTCAGAGGACAACCCAGGGAAGTAGATTCTCTCATTTCACCGTGGGATCAAACTCAGGTGGGCAGGCTCGTGAAGCAAGGGCCTCTACCCGTGGAGCCATTTTAGTGGCCCTCTTCTTCAGTTGCTGATTCATGATTGGATATGATCTCAGTCGCAGGGGTACACAGCCGCTCCCGCCTCCTGCCTCAGTTTCCAAGAAAGTTCAGTGAGGAACTCACTATGGCAAAGGACACTCAAGAGGGGAAAATCCAGCAGACAAGGGCACTGGGTGGCTGAGAAGAAATGGAGCCAACTAAGCAGCCAGGATCCAAAGTGAAAGATCAGTTATTCAGGACGCCGCACAAACTGTGGAAGCAGGAAACAGCCCAAAGCAAACTCCGGCCCCAGCCCCGTGACCAACAGTGCACCCCGCGCCCATCTGTTTGGGTTTACTGCTTTGCACTCTGCCAGCAAAGTTGGAAAATGCATAAAACAATTCCATCTCATCTCTGGCAGGGAGGGTAATCAGAAGGAGAATATAATGAAGCCGGTCATGGAAATGGCGGGGGCGTATCCTGTAGAAATCAAAGCCAGCAGGCATGAGCCAGGACTGGCTCTTTACAAAATACTACTGGGATTCTCAGCACAGCATCCTGAAAAGGCCCTGGGAAGAGAATTCTGGATCATTTCCTAATCTTAAGAACTCTGTGGCAGATTCTCTAAAAGAGAATGTTGTTAGAAGTGCTCATCTGAGTTCTTGGTTGACTGCTCTGGGAATCAGACATTGGGGACAACTGCAAGTGGGAAATGGGACAACGAATGTGAACCAGTAAACCTTTGTCTTTGGGGTATCCTAACTAGAGCTGTGTGTTTCTGTCCCTTTTCCACAAGGAAAGGAGAAGGGGAAGCCAAACCTGGCCCCTTTGCTACCAAGACTCAAAAGACACAAAATTTCATTCAAGGCTCTGCTTGACAAGAGTTGTTCCAGGGACTGTGTATAGTTGAGGGTCACGTCAGACTCGGGTAACAGCAAAGGCTCGGAGCCGCCCAGGACAAGAAAGGTCTGAAGCCACTGTGGCCTCTAATCCTGATGGAGCAAACACGAGAAAACACGTGACCAGAAAGCAGCAGCTTCAACTTAGAAGTTACTGCCTGACACCAAGAGGAAGAGGGGACGCAGGGGAGGAGATGTCTCTCTCCACTTGCACTTTCTTGCCCAGCCTTGGAACTATCTACTGTGAAGCAGAAACCAAAGATTGGAGGGTCAGTTTCCCAGGTTCCAGACAGAGATTAAAGGCTGGGCCTGTGAGTAGAAGAAAAACGAGAACTAACTGGTGTAGCCTGTGCTTAGATCAAGGCTGTTGACTTAGGCTGCATCTGAAATTGAAGCTGGAAAGGTCCACAGACGCATTTACATGTATATGTGTAATACAAGAGAGAGTTGTTAGGCACACCACACACATACACACCACTAAAAACATTTTTGTCAGTAAAAGAATCACAGTTTGCACAGAGTCAAAACACAAGCCATTTTAGGTTACCAAACTTTGGGGGGTGGGGGTCATAGTATCCTGAATTCCCCACACCCTTCAAGCTTCTCATTCAGTATAGATTGAGGCACCTAGATGTTGAGGCCAGCTTGGTCTACACGGAGAGTTTCAGGCCAGCCAGAACTGTGTGTATGTGTGGTTAATATCATATTGAAGCTCTTATGTAAGGGCAATTTAAATCATTTAAAATTCTAAACATTGCAAAGACCTTGACGACCGAGTGAGAAGTGCTAGAAAACAGCTACTGCCTCAGCAGCAGCTAGCAAACCCCACCTCTGTGAAAGGAGCCAGGTGCTGGGGGAAAGAACTGCCTCTGGAGCATCCCGTGGTCTCAGAACAACTCTGAATCACAATGAGCTCAAAGGCTAGCCTGAGGAAGTCTGTCTAACAACAACAACAAAAATATAGCACAAAGTTTAAAGCCTTTAGCAATGATCAAGTAGGTTTCAGGTTGATTTTTGTTGATGTGTTTTATCTGGCTGTGCACAGTTTGTGTTCCTGGCCGGTGGACTAGCCATAAAGAGAAATAAACGCGCACTTGAGCATCATCTTTACCAAGGAGATGAATCCCCGCTTTCATTAAATTGCTTTAAGACTGTATGAAAAGTTATATTACTTTGCGTTTGGAAGAAAGTTGTCTTCCACTGAAACAATTACAGATGACTGCCTTATTCCTCCTTAATAAAGGTGCTAAAGCACAGAGACAGCATTCAGTGTCACCCGCTGCAATGATCCATGGAGCATGTTTTTGTCAAATGCTTATGATCAAAGCCTCAGATTCTGGTATCACAAGTTGCAAAACACAACCCAGGGCCTTTGTCACCGAATACTGCAGCAAGTAGATGAGAGCAGAGCGGGAGGCAAGCATCTCAGGTGGCTGTGGCTTGCAGAAAGTCGTCAGGAGCCAGGTGTGCTTCCGAGGGCAGCACTCCTCCAGGTGTCCACCAGGTGTCTTCCACCAGGGGAGCTGCACCACCCCAGGGGATGCTTCCTGGAGAAGGACCACTTGGTGCGGTGGCCCAGTGACCCCATTGGTGAAATAAGGCAAACGTTTAGCTCTGCCTGTCCCAGCTTTGCAGTTAGCAGTGCAAAGGAGCAAGAATGCATTTCTTCTGGAAGCCAACCAAACTCAAACCCAGACAAGAAAGGAATGCCATTAAAAAAAAATCAGAAATGGAGAGAGCAGCCAAGTATTCATTAGATAAGAAATATGTTTCGGAGGATGCCAGGTGGAACCATATTTCACCTAAAACCAGAATAAATGTTTAAATGTAAGCCTGGGACAAAGAGAAAAGCTTTCTTTACAGGCTGCTAACAGATCATCCAAAGTCCCCACCTTGTTTCTTATGCAAAGAGTACCAGTCAGCTGGCTGCCCACTCACTTTATCTTGAGCATATTAACTATTCAGAATGTCCATATTTTGAAAAACAGAATTATTTTGTATGGCCTTCCTCAAATTTTTCACTTAAAAGCATTTAGGATTGTATCTGACCACAGAGTTTCCAATTGGTCAGAAATATAAAGTGTTAATATTCAGGGAAAATAGATCCCATGTATTTCCTTACCTAGTATGTCAGAAAACAGTTTAGATTTTCAGCCAATCACATCTCTCAGATTTGTTGTAAGGGATTTCGGAATACTGTCGGCTTTCGTATCAGAATCTTTGTTCTCACAGGCACTAAACGTGCAAGCCTTCCCTCAAGGCAGAATTGCCATGGACCGAAAGCCAGATTCCTGGAGGAAGCCGTCTGTACGGTGGCTAGCTCACTCCACACCAGCTGTCCCCAGTATCCATTGGCACATCTGTTTCATGGGTATATCTGAAAAACATGCTAAGCATGTATGGTACCACCAGGGAGGAAGGTGTTCCTCTTTCTCTGAGGAGCTGCCAGAACACAGCCTGACTCTGGCTCCATTGGAGCCACCTGCATGACTCAGAGTCATGATAGCTTCCCAGCTATTTTCTACTCTAAAACAGCAAGCACTTTAAAATGATAAACGGAGAGTGGGGCGTGGTGGTGTACACCTTTAATGCTAGCACTCAGGGAGGCAGAGGCAGGCTGATTGCTGTGAGTTTGAGGCCAGCCTGGTCTACAAATCGAGTCTAGGACAGCCAAGGCTACACAGAGAAACCCTGTCTTGAATCACCCCTCCTCAGAAAAAAAAAAAATACAAGCAAAGGTTTGTTATTTTCCTCCAACAGAGGTGATGTTCCACATTCAAAGTACAGGCAGAGCAGTGCCTACCTGTCAGAGCTCCTGCTGGGAAAACAGTTAAGCTGATCTTGACTGTATTTTCTCTTCCTGGTCCTCCTAGTAAGGTACTCTGACTATTTTCAGGAAGATGAGAATGACATGGACACACAGGAATATGAGTCTGGGGAAACAATTTCATTAGAACAAAAAGGACAGAAATTTGGTTTAAAAGAAAGAGGAGGCAAGGTGTGGGTCTCCTTTTGAGTGGCTCTGGTCAGTGCTCCGTCTCAGCTCCTGATGAGCTGCAGGAGCCTGTCTGCGCTTCCTTTAAGGTCCTGTAAGAAGAATGCCTTGTGCCAAGAAGACCTCGATGCGTGTCTCCACCCAGATAAGAACCAAAGGGCTTGAGAGGAGAACACACCTCTCCTTAAGCGTCTTCCTGTCTTCCCAGGACTGTTCCTTTTTATTCTTGAGTAACTGTTGAGTTACTCAAGAATATATGAAATATATTAATATGTAAGAGGTATAGTAGTATATTAAGTACATATTATATATTATTATATATAATATCACACACCTATATATATACACACACATATATGTGTGTGTGATTGGTTCTACTGAGTTTAATTAGTGTTCTGCATGAGAGGAGCATGGTAATGTATAGGTGCTCCAAAGCCTCACCCAGAAAAGCCATTTCAAAGACACTGGGTTGAGCACAGTACACTTGGCTTATCCCAGAAGTGTTACTATGACACACACACACACACACACACACACACACACACACACACACACACACCCCTAGAGCAGTTTTCTGCAATGCACCGACAGTTGCAAGAACAAATAGTGTACCTGCCACTTGCCAAAAAAGCATTGTGGATTCTATGCAGACACCTCTCCAAGCCACTGAAAACAAAGTTCCTTTTCCTGTTCATCTACACCAGGGTGATCGCCTCATGATGCTGTGATGGTTTCAGCAAGAAAACCTGTACAAACCACCAGACACTACAGGACACATACTAACAAGGGGTAACAAAGAGCCAGCTGTTGAGCAGCTGCAACTCCATTATCAGGTATTCCCATCTGATCAGTACTCTCCACTAATGAAATGAGCCACTTCAAGCCAAATTAAAGTGCATCAATTCAGGTTTATTGGGGGCAGCTCTCAGGCAGGTTCACGGTCCCAAGAAGATAGGGAAGTCCGTTGTGCGGAGAAAGACAGAAAGGGCGGGAGGGGGGGAGAGGGCGGAGGCGGAGGGCAGGAGGACAGAGAAAGCATGCAGAGAGAGAGAGAGAGAGAGAGGAGAGAGAGAGAGAGAAAGAGAGAGAGAGAGAGAGGAGACAGAGAACCAAAATGTTTTGGATTATATGTTGAAGAGCCTTTGGGGGAAAGGAAGCCTGGCATGACTCTGGGCTGGAAAGCTAAGATAGGGATTGAAGGACGCTGGGAAAACCCAGAGGCCAGGTCGGCCTTAGTGTGTTAAATAGGTGCCTCAGCTGCTTGTCTCTGGGTCTTAATCCCAACACCATCGCCCTAGATCTTGCTTGCCAGGATCCTCTTGCCTTCTACTTAGTGAGAGCTAGGATCACAATTCTTTGCCAGCAGGTGGTGCAAAAAGCATATCACAGAAATACTGTTCACAGACAGCACCAGGACCTGGGATGCGGGTGCCCCTGGTTCCAGGAGGTCACTGCTTCCGGAAGATGAGAGGGCTGACCTCTGCAACCAGTACCAATTTGTGCCACTTCCAACATGAATTGCCTTCTCTCTACACCTATTCCTTGCCACTTCAGTGCATTTGGTTAACAGCTCATCCATTTTGACAGCCTCAAACTTGCAGTTTGTTAGCCCTGTCTCATTCCCTCTGTTCTTAAAAGTTCACTCCACACCTGCCCTGTATGTTCAAACAATCCCAAGCAGGGAAGGTGATCTTGTGACTTGAGTGCCACTCACCTCTTCTCTGTTTAGCAGATTCAGGATTCTTGCGGGGGAGGGGGGTTTCCAATGTGCTGGATCTGTATGCTAGGCCTCTGTACCCTGCCTAGTCCTCTGTTTCTAGAGATGAAATTTAGTACTTCACAATCACTCACATACAAATTCCTACTACTGCAATTGCTTAGAAATATTAGACTGTGCAGTGCTTCCTGGGTGAGGGTTCAGAGTGAACTCCAAACACACTTTTTTTTTTTGAAGGTATGAAAAATCTGAGCTACATTCACAGGGGGCTGGGATGGGAATACAGCTCAGCCACAGAGCTGCAAAGCCCATGGTTAATAAAATGAGCCAAGAATTTTGAAAGCTTAAGAACTGTGTGATTCGTTCTGTGTGCGTGACCTCAGATAGATTTCCCAACGCTTGTAAGCCATGGTGTTTCCTTGTTTCCTGGGCATACACTGTTTTTTGTTTTTGTTTTTAACACCTGAGGAGAGAAGGTTTGGAAGAAGCTGAATAAGTTGTAACCACCACAGAAAATGCAATACATTAGACACAGATTTCAATTTCTTTACCATGCCAGGCTCAGTGCCAAGGGTGTCTGCAAACTTGACTAAGAGAGCAGCTAAGGGGTAGACTTGGGATTTCAGTGCAAATTTTCTGTCCCCCCAATGCCTTGAGTCTTATACATTGATTTGTGAGAATTCGGTTCTAGGTTACAGGCTCTAGGGTTCAGAACAGAAAATCCAGACTGAGAGCTGGATAGGGACTGATGGTTTAAAAAAAAAAAATCTGCAGGCATTTTATACAAACATTATTCAAAAAACAAATTATTTTCATCTCAATTGGTTGAATCCAAGGCTGCAGAGGACCATGCTGTGTGTGCATTTAAACCCAGTGTAGAAGGAATAGAGGGTTTTAATGTAGAATGCTACAAACTTGCTTTAGAAATCTTCTTGGGATTTTGTTTTATTTTGTTGGCTTCATTTGTTTATTTTGATTTCAGAAAGACACTAGCGGTTCTTGGACTGGCCTGACTCACAGTCTTCCTGACTCAACTTCTGAGTGCTGGGGTTACAGATGCATGTCGCCACCCTTAGCTTGAACAGCTGGTTCTGTGTCAACACACTCTCCTGTCAGCCAGCACCTCATCTGCTGATGATTTCTCTTAGGAAGCATTTTGATTTTTATGTGTTTTCATATCACAATTAAGGCTATCCATGCTTAACCTGTTTACTAAGTCCAAACTGCCATCTTCTACCAACCTCTGAGGGAGGCTGCTTACCATCCTGTGCCTGTGCATCACTGGGTGAGCAAAAGATTGAAGTCAGAAGCATTGTGGGAAGTGACGCTCACAGCAGGAAAAATGATTCTATGATCTGATCCATCAGTCAAAATAAAGAACCACCTAAGCTACACCCACCTAAACTCTCATCTCTTCCTTTTCCTGAACTCCATAAAAGGAAGCCCTGGGCAGTAATCCAGGCCCTTGAATATCCTCCTCATGTGGCCCCTGTTGATCTGGACAATATCTTCCTCTATAACCTACGCCATCACTTTACTTCAAATAAAGTTACTTTGCTTCTTCTGCAAACCCATGTGAGCCATTCTCATCATTTTTTTTTTTTTTTTTTTGGAGAAGAGGCCAAAAACATGCAGATGCCTGGCTCAGACCCGACTGCAGGTAACAATATGTGGTGGGAGAATGTTTGAAGTTGTTTTCATTGGTAGTTCTATTTGTGCCTCTTCCTATTCTTCTTGCATGTTAGGCTTATCAAATGTATGACATGAGAGCTATCAGAACCCCCATGTCCATTTCATATTACCTGAATTATTCAGTAAATACTATATAATTACATCATTTCCTTTTTTATTTTTCTCCTTCCAACTCTTCTCATGTACCCCCCCTTTTTTTCTCTCTCTCTCTCTCTCTCTCAAATTCATGGTCTCTCTTTTTTTTTTTACTTGTTGCACACATATATATTCTTAAATATATAAATACAATCTTCTTGGCCTGCATATTCTGCTTGTGTGCATATGATTGTAGGGCTAAATACTTGGCGCTGGATAAGTAACGGGGAGGGAGCTCTGCCCTTGTGAAGGCTGGTTCTTCCAATCTCGTCATTCCTCAGTTGCTGTGGTTCCTTGTCTAGTGAGCTTTCCCCCTTCTATGTTAGCACATCTGTAGTTATTATCATTGCTTGGGTCTTGTTGAGGCAACCACCTTGGTTGATTCCATGGGTGCAGCTTCCCTGACATTTCTAAGAGACATGACCTCACAGCAGACATCCTGTTCCTCTGGCCCTTACACTCTTTCCACCTCCTTTTCCTTTATGTTCCCAGTGCCGCAGGCGCAGAGCTGCGCTGCAGATGGATCAACTGGAGCTAGGCACCACATGTTCACAGGGTCACTTGTTCTCTCCATTTTGATTGGTTGTGGTTTTTCTGTGAACAGTCTCTGTTTTAAACAGAAATTTCTTTGCCAAGGGGTGAGAATGAGACTTGTCTGTGGGTATAAGAACAAATAGTTTAAGTAGTTGGGAATTATGCTGGTTTAATAAAGGGTCAGCTGTAGGTTCTTCTCCAAGATTCATGACCTCACTTACATGGGGGAGTTGGCTAGGTTTCCAGAGCCAGGTAAAATTTCCCTTCTATAGATCCCTTCTATAAGTCCAATTAGAGAGCTGTTAGTTACCACCAAGGTACGCATGCAACTATTATACTCTTGGGGATTATGGCATGCTGGTAGTTGTAGTTTATAGGCATCATGGCGAGTTGCACACCCCCCTTGAAAGCTTGCATGGTGCCTTCTGGTACCACAAAAGCTAGTCCTGAGAGAGAGGCTTTCAGGTCGGATCCAGTTTGGAGCCTCTAGATCCCATGTGCCAAGTATACAGTGTCTTCAGCAAATACAAATTTTCACCTTCTGGGGCAATTTAGGGCAATATTAATAGTCTATAATGTTTTGGGAGTCTCTTGGACTCCCCTGATCAACAACTCATAAGGGGATTCTCATGCCTAGCAGTGATTTGGGAGGGAGTTGTTTTTGTTCTTAAATAGTCTATGGCTCTTTGGAAGGATCATTGTCAGCCCAGATGGGAAATTTTTATGTAAATTTTATATGTATATGTATATACATAGACTTATATGTGTTACATGTAATTTTAGGTAAATAGATAATATTTTGATTCTTTATGGCTTATTCAGACTTCTTTACTGTTGTTTTGCCCTTCTCCTTCCAGGTCCTTCTGTTTTGACCTCCCCCTCTCAATTAAGCACTTCTCTGTTTTTTTTTTCTGTTTCCCCATTCAGATTACTTATCCCCTTTCCCTTTTCATTGCTACCTTATCATGGTTCATTTTTACTTTTCTAAATTCTTTGTTTATTCCAGTCTTTACACTCAGACCTGAAGATTTGGAGCTAGGAGCCACAGCTAAGGCAGAACACAAGAGGTTTGTTCTTCTGGATCTGGGTTACTTCAATGTGATCTTTTTTAGTTCCATTTATTTGTCTGCACATTTCCTCACTTCATTTTCCTTTAGAATATCTCACAGTGTGTATGTGCCACATTTTAATTATCTGTTTGTCAGTTGTAAGACATTTAGGTTTGTTTTGTTTTGTTTAGAACAGCAATGACAGTGGCTGAGCAAGCATCTACGGAAGAGAGTGCGGAGTTCTTTGTGCGCACATATGGTCACATAGTGGATTCATTTTAGCTTTTTCAAGTCTCTTCACACTGATTTCCAGAGTGGCTAGACCAGTTTGCAAAGGCCACCAATAATTCCATTTTCCTCACACCCCCTCCAGCATTTGTTCTTGGTTGTTTTGTTTAATTTTCCCATTCTGACTGGTGCCAGGTGAAATTTCAGAGCTGTTTTAATTTGTGTTTTTGTAATTTCTAGGGACAATAAATATTTTTTGAGGTACTTCTTAGCTACTTTTATTTATTTATTTATTTATTTATTTATTTATTTATTTATTTATTTATTTATTTATTTTTAATGAGGACTCTTTGTTCAGTTCCATAGCACATTTTTCAAATAGGCCATTTGTTTTTCCTTGTTTGTTCACTCTTTGTTTTTTCATTTTTTTGTTGTTGTTTTGTTTTTGTTTTTTTAAGATTTATTTATTTATTTTATGTATACAACGCTCTGTTTTCAGGCACACCAGAAGAGGGCATCTGATCCCAGATCCCAGTATAGATGGTTGTGAGCCACCATGTGGTTGCTGGAATTGAACTCAGGACTTCTGGAAGAGCAGCCAGTGTTCCTAACCTCTGAGCCATCTCTCCAGCTCCTGTTCTTTGTTTTTTAAGTTCTTTATTTATTCTGGATATTATCCTCTGTCAGATGTACAGCTGGTAAAGATTTTTTCCCCATTCTTTGAGCTCCCTCTTCACTAGATTGTTTCTTTACTGGGCAGAAACTTTTTAGTTTTAGAAGGTCCCACTTGTCAATTGTTGGCCTTAGTTTTTGGGCCAGTAAACATTTTTAGGTACAGACCAAATAAGTTACTGAGACTAACCCCAACATAAGAAAACAGAAAGGAGGTGGGGAATCCTACGAAGTCCAAAGAGCTTTATGCAGAGAAGAGAAAAGGCCCAGAGCCCAATTCCATTTAAATAGAATGAAGCAGAGCAGACAGAGAGACAGACAGACAGAGTATTTTCCTGGCTGGTACAAGACTGTAAGTGGTCCTGGCTCCATGCATGCTGATCCTCAGAGCCTTAAACGAAAGCGTGGATGGATAAATGAAAACATTAAACCTTATAGAGCAACTCAGGTTTCAAATGATAAAAATGTGAAGATAGACGTGGGGAACACGCCTGGCTGCCTGCAGCGGTTGGCTCACCGGCTCCAGATAAGGGGCTGGGCTGGGAGGACTGGGATGATCTGGAGTTCACTGATACCCCCAAGGAACCAGAGCAAACAGAGGAAGATTCCTGGAAATCCACCTGCTCTTGCTAGGGCTGGAGAACTTGCTGAGTTGTACGGAATGGCTACCTTGCAAAGCCCCTCCCTGGAAGGCACGAGGTAAACTAGGGCTAGTATAGGGAAGGGGGAATAGAAGGAACCATCTCCCCAAGATCTGCAGAAGCCAATGAGCCAGAGGGTCAGATGTAATCAGTCCAGGTCATTCCCATTAGCATTCATTAACATTGTCACCGCCTGTCTGTGTCTTTGAAATTCAAGAGATTCTGTTTTGGCAGCTAGAAAGCTAACTTGAGACCCTCAGGAGACTGAGGACAAAGGGAGCTGGGAAACTGCTATCCCTTATCAAGGTCTCTGGGAAAGGACTCAGCTCAACATTTTTGGCAGGTTTCCCTTGTTTGCAAGAGCTTGGTATAGGTAAGGACATCTACTGAAGACTCGCTGTGTACCTGAGGCCACTGGCTCACCCTTCTGGGGTTACCTCCTCCACAAAGCAGAAATTATGATAACAGATATGATCCTAGAGGTGCTGGTCTTAGCTGATGTGAATTTTATCAAGTGTGTGTGCTCTCATGCAGAGAGGAACATTCATCAGAAGTAAAAAAAAAAAAATTAAAAACAGAGTATTTCCAAATGACAATGTGGACAAGAGCACACTCACCCATGGAACTGATGGAAATAACATTTTTGAAGAGACACTCATGTCAAAGAGAGTGCTCTTTAGAGATTACAAAGGTGTCTTGTTGGAAAACTCAAGTAAACTGCATCTCGTTTCCCTAAGAATTTCTGCAAAGTTCTTCTAGAATTGTTGGCCATTAGTCATGATACTCCGGCCTTGCTGAAAAGAATCAAAAGGTACCTGTGGGTTGGAACAACCGCATGAAGGGTCTCTTGGGGCTCGTTTGTAACCACGCCCATTTTCATGGATGCTAAGTAGCGTTTAGGGTTTCTGAGGTTTGCTCTTACTGCATAGCAAGCTCATTTAAGGTTTACTCTCCTCTATCACTTTGATGCGTAGATTTCTTTATTTTGTAATCATATCAAAGAGCTGTTCAGTGATTTGACTGCTGTGCCCATTTTTACAGTTCTTGGAGTTTTAAAACATTGCCTGCTATAGGCAGGCTCTAGTCTATTCTGCCAAGAGAGAATGATGGGATTAAAGTCCCACACACAGGCAAGGAATATCTGGGAACCTAGTGCAGCCAGTTTACACCAAATGAAGAACAAATGCTTCATTATCGTCAGGGTTTGTGTTTTAAGAATCCCTTTCATCTGACTGATGCTGCTGACAGCCAGTCTTCATGGGGTAGGAGGGATAGGTACCTGCCATTCTTTGGACAATCCCATCCAGTGACTTGTCCAACAGGCCACAACACTCTGCTTTTATTTTCTACCTGTAAAGAAATATTCATAAGGGGATGTTCTAAGAAGATATAGTTCAGTAAATAAGATGACTTGATGTGTAACCAGGAGGACCTGAACTCAAACACCCAGCACCCGGGTACAAAGCCGAACATGGCTGTGTGTACCTGTAATTGGAAGCTGGAAGGAGGGAGGTCCTGTGAGCTTGCTGTCAGGCAAGCCTAGTCAAAATGGTGAGTTTCTGGTTCAATGAGAGACCCTGACTCAAAGAAATAAGGCACATATGGAGCGGAAGGTGGTGGCACAGACACACATGACTTGAGATACATGCACAAAATAAACAGAGAAAAGAAAATTCAGTATTCTCAAGAGGTAATTGAATGACTATTTTCCTAGGGCAGACCTTGTCTTCAGGATACCATTTCTTACCACCTGCAATTCCAAAGCACAGGTAGCTCTGGAGGAGAGTCTGCGAACACAGCCCCAAGGAAAGTTAAGTTACTTCCTGAATAGAGTGTCCTGGGAATTTGAGGCATTTCTCATTGCACCACTTTCACATTAAAATGCTAAGGTAGAGAGAGATTCACTCAGATTTCTCACAGACATGAACGTGCATCATTAAAAGTAGGACATGATGCAGTCCTGCTGCAGGAGAGGCCCGTGTTGATGTCTGTGATCTGCACTGCCCAGAGACCATGCTGTCTTCAGAAACCACTTGTAAGTCCATGATCCATGCTCCCTCTGACTGTAATGGGCAAGGAAGCTACTTTTGCAGTGCTATCGATGACTGCAGACTCACAGCTGAAAAAGAGAATCATAGAGAACTTCGGTGGCAATCCCTGCCCCCAACCCACACCCTCTTTGCAAAGTGACAGCCTAGACAGGAAGTCATTGAAAAGAACTCTTAAAAAGTGTGATAAGGATACTGAAGTGTAGCTCTCCAAAACTGATGACTTCTGGTGGATTTCAGTTAGAGAAGGACTCAGTTTTCTTTAAGAAACTAGCCACTGAGAGTTTCACCATACTCCAGTGAGTATATGGGCAACACAAATTGAACTTGTGATTTGGGGGAAGGTTGTTTGAGGGAGAGGGTCACAAAGGGTGGGCCTGAGAAGACTGGAGAGGTGAATGTGATCAAGGTGCATTATGTGACATTCCCAAATAATCAATAAAAATATTATATTGAAAAAAAAAGCATGACATGAGTTGAATCAGTCTGCTGAATGTGTCTGTGTTTCAAAATAAAAAAAGCAAAAGTCATCTCCATCGTATCAGGGGTTGTTGTCACTATGATTGTTCGAATCAGTTTTAGTAATCTGCAAAGCACTTTCCTAAGCACTTTGCTTAAGCAAAGCAAAAATGGTAGTAACAGTGTGATGATAGTGAATCAAGAAGCCCACAACTGGTAAACATCAGAGCTGTCATTCTGCCTTTCTGATTATTCTGTTGTATTCTAGAGCATTGCAAGATCTGTGTCAAAACTGTGTACAATAATTCCTTGGGTTACTCTCCTTGTCCCTCATATAGTAACTATAAAGCCAAGTCTGTTGATCTGGGTATAAAAGGATCCTTTAAAGTATTTTCTATTTGTTTTGTTTGACGCAGGGTCTCATGTAGCACAGGCTCACCTGAAACATGCTTTGTAGTTAACAATGACCTTAAACATCTGATCCTCCTGCTTCTACCATTCAGATGCTGGAATGATAAACACAAGCTCCACAGTGAGTTTATGGGGTGCTGGGTGTGGAACACAGGGCTTGGGCATGCTAGACAGCATTCTAACTCAATTACCATGTTATGGTTAGTGGAACCCCTCTGTGCTCAGCATTTCTGACCTACTAGAAGTTTGCCATACACTATCATTCTGCCCCAGCTACATATGAAAACATGGCCAAGGACAGAGTGCTCAAAACTGTTGCCTTTTTTCCCAATTGCAGCAAGTCTTCTGTGGAGCCTTCTAGCCCTCATACCCAGCAAGGTGCCTGGCAACACTTGAGAGTATGTTCAATTTTCCTAGAGTACTTGTAGAAGCATGTTGTATATCTCTTTCTAAGCACTGATAAGTGTTGATTCATTTAGAACATCAAAAACCCCACAGAAATATGCCTTTTCTGTCCTTAACAAAAAGCTCACAAGTTCCCACAGGCTAGCTACATTCCACTTTTTTTTTTAAATACAGATCTGCATTTCTCTCCCAGGTACTGATTCAAAACAGAGAACTATGAGTGGTGTTGTAGCTCTCCTGTGGACCTGGACACAGTCTCAAAACAATTCAGTTCAATGACCCTACTGCACCCTGGACTCCATTCTTTACCTGGCTTCCTTTTAAAGGGTGAATTGCTTCTACCCAGCAAACATGGTACCTGGGCTGTTGGTGTAAACTGACCACCGAGAGCTCCAAGAAATCTTTAGTGGTTGTGGTACATGCTACATGGTTACCAAGTTACAAGGCACTGTCTTTACAGGGCCACCAATAAGAATCTCTGTGTTGTAACTCACTGCTTCTTTCCTTCATCTCTTCCATTGTGTGTTGGTGTTCACAGTGCTGAGGATGAACGCAGGGTCATCCACATGGAGGCAAGTGTTCTGCATCTGAGCCACATCCTCATCCTTGTCTAAAATTTCACTTGAAGGATACTGAGGCAGTGGTGCAGTAGTTAAGAGGGCTTCCTGTTTTCGCAGAGGACCTGAGTTTGCTTTCCAACACCTACTTGGGTTCTTGTAACTCCAGCTCCAGGGAACCGATGACCTTTTCTGGGATCTGAGGATGCCAGCATACACCTGGCACACACACACATACACTCAAAAATAAAAATAAATAAAATTTTATTTTGATACAAGATCTGCCTAAATTGCACAGGCTGACGTCAAACTCAGAATTCTTCCACCCCAGGCTCCTGAATACGTGGAATGCTGAGCATAGGCCAGGATAGCATTTTCCTCTTTGAATAATTTTTTGTTACTATGTTCTTTCCCTTCTCTTTTGGGGTGGGCCAAATATTGTATCACAAGAGATTAACCAAAGCTTTTATAATCTTTCCAAATTTGAGGACTGGAGCCAGCAGGTAAATGAAGTCACCTATTATGATTTGAAGTTGCTTCATTTAAAGAAAAAAAAAAAGTGTTTCTCAGTCATTATTTCCTAAGACTTTAAAGCATGGTCATGTTCTTAGTGGCAATGATTTATAACAGAAAGAACTAGTAAATTGATATAACCCAGCAGTTCTCAAATGGAGACAGCTGCTGTCCCCAAGGGCTATTTGCAAACTCTGGAAACAGTTCTCATTGTTGACTGGGGTCAAGGACAGAAGAGACCAAGGGTATGACACTAGCCAGTCCCCAGTTGCAGAGAGCCACCGCCCCAAAAACCAGCTGCACCAGGCTACTGAGACCAGGCCTGAATTGTACCCAAAGGGTATGCTTGTTTGGTTTCGGTGCTGGAGGTTGGGTCCAGGGCTGGCCCCATGCCTGCTAAGCCGTGCTCTGTCACTGAGCTATCCTGTTCCAGCCTGGCCTTTTCCAGGTAAATATTCCTACCACCCTCGTCAGACTCATAACTGCACAAATAACAGAAGCATTGCCCTGAGCTTTTGAAGTAGACACAGAAGAGCGGAACATGCAGGATAATGAACCCCATCCTTTTGTCACCAGCACCTGACACTGTGAAACGGTCACAAGTGTCCTTAATCTGTGAGAGGCCCTGCACAGGGCTTTGACTACAGACTGGCATGCTCTTCACTCTGATGTTTAGACCTTGAAGCAATGCCGTCCTGGCATCTCTATTAACAGCCTCAGTCCAGGGTGGATGGGTGGGGTTGGCGGGTTCTCTCTGCCAGGGGAGCCTCAAACTAAATGCAACTAAATTTAACTTGAGAATGTTCTCTGTCGATTTGTTTAACATGCTTTGACCTGCTCAGTCCTGCAGCAAACAAGAGAAGAAAGCTAAACAGATTTTTAAAAAGCGTTTATATTCAGTGCAAACAGTAACCCACATTCAAGGTATTATTCTGAAATTCCAGGAAGATGTGAGGGGTTAGAAGGTTTGCCTACTTATTATGCTACCTTTCCTAGTAGTATCTAACATAATTGCACTGAAAGACATTTATCATAATTGTTGGAGTTTTCTTTCTCTAGTATGTGTGTGTTTGTATATGTGTGCATGCATGTATGTATGTTTGTGTGTGTGTGTGTGTGTGTGTGTGTGTGCGCATATGTGGAGGTCAGAAGACAATTTTCCCTCCCACTACCATGTAGGTTTCAGGGGGGAGCGTGTAGGGAATGAAGATGTCTCCACATTCCTCCATCCTTCCTGCTACTTGTTCCCTTGTGTGTCAGGCGGTGGTGACAATATTACCTCTCATTCATCCTTTTCAGAATTGGTCAAATCAGGGATTCTCAGTGTATGCAAGTGAATGACTGAGCTGTCTGTGATTTACTCACCACTAATTTAGTCACGAAAGGGTGGTATATTTGCTCCACTGAGTTCAGTATTTAATCTGTCCAGTCCATTTTCTTAGTCATGAACCCACACTGTGCAGTGCCACAGTGGGCGCCTTAGGGCTTACGAATTAGCAGGCCACATGTGAACGCAGACACATATGGAAATGGGTGGTGTTTATAACTGCCAGGTTATAGAGACCCCAGGCTATAAATACTTTAGGGAGGGTCATATCTAGAGTGCATGGGGCAGAAAAACTCAGTGAGCTCTTACCCTGAGCTCTACACGATGCTTTGAGAGTTACTCTTTAAACAAATGCAGACTCCATCTATTGGTCTATGCAAATTTATGGTTGCCTGGCACCACCTATGCAATGTTGTCAAGGCTTCATGCAGCACATAGGTCAGAGTCCTCAAATAAACAGAGCTACCATCTAGAGGGTAGAAAAGTAGGTTTACACTTTCAAGCCAGTATGTGTTCAGTAATGACGTTTAACTGGCTTGGGAGAGACTTGCTTTCTTATGTATTCCTGGTTAGGAATATAGGGAGAAGCTAACCTCCTGCTTCCTGCTCTCTGCCAAAAAGGAGCTGAGAGTGAACAAGGGTCAAATTCACTTCAGCCAGTTTGTAATTGGCCAAGTTGGGTTGACCCCGACAAAATCGCCCTGAGAAAATACAAAAGTGTGGTTTACTTCATTAAAAGACAACTTGGGGGTGCCGGAGAGATGGCTCAGAGGTTAAGTGCACTGGCTGCTCTTCCAGAGATCCTGAGTTCAATTCCCAGCAACCACATTGTGGCTCACAACCACCTACAATGAGATCTGGCGCCCTTTTGTGGCATGCAGGTGTACATGCAGTCAGAACATTGGATACATAATAAATAAATCTAACAACAATAACAAAAAAGACAACTTGGGGAAGATGTTATGGCCATTTATCTTACTGAGACATTTTTCTTTAACTTATTATTGGAGGCAGCACATGAGCATGGTGCAGATCCAGTGTGAAGATCAGAGGACGGCCTTTGAGAAGTGCTTCCTTCCTTCCACAGTGGGTTGTGGAGATTAAGGCCAGGTCTCCAGGCTTTCTCTGCAAGCTCTTCTGCCTCTGAGATATCTCACCACCCCTAGACAGTTTTAGTAATTTGAAAAGCATTGACTTGCTTGAGAGTGGTGGTGCATACCTTTGATCCCAGCACTCAGGAGGCAGAGGCAGGCAGATTTCTGGGTCAGCCTGATCCACAGAGAAACCTTGTCTCAAAAAACAAAACAAATAAACAAACAAAGCAAAAAGAAAAGTGTTATATCTAATTATAACAGTGAATAAATCTATGAAACAAACTGAAAGCATGGTAGGGTGTGTAGAGGCCTATAGAGGCAGCAGGACAAATCAGCGAGAAGGCATGGAGTTCTCAGAAACTTTCTGTGTGTCACTATCTGTGGGGATTCTGACTTTTTTTATCTTCAAGTTTTAAATACCATCTAATTTTATTTATGTAATTATTTATTTATTCACTTACTTACTTACTTACTTATTTTTGGGTTTTTCAAGACAGGGTTTCTCTGTGTAGCCTTGGCTGTCCTGTACTAGATTTGTAGCCCAGGCTGGCCTCAAACTCACAAAGACCTGCCTGCCTTTGTCTCTCTGAACACTGGATTACAGGTGTGTGCACCTTTCAACATCTGTTTTTTTTTTTTTTAAAGTTTGAGCTGTGTTAATGAAAGTCAGAAAGTTTAAATGCCTTCTTTGTTGCTAATGGCATTTCAGCTGGAACCTGCTACACTCAGACCATACATGATGGGACACTGGCTGTTCCTGGGAGGAAGGGATCCTGCTTCAGTCCACACATACACACAAACGTGGTAGACATCTAAATGTAAAGAGAAAAAGACTGAAACTGAGAAGGAAGTGTGGGTCATATATTTTAGATCTTTATGGTTGGGAACAGGGAACTCTAATTTATGACAGAGAAAGATAGAAACATCTCAGTTCACACACACACAAAACGCAATAAAGTTTATCACCTTTTAACGCCAGTATACTTATTTAACGTTAGCACACAGAAAATATCTTATGCAAAGACAGAAGGTAATTGCTCCGAATATAACCAGCCACGAACCACTATTTGACCTTTGCATATAACATTCGGCAAATTAAGAAACAGAAAGCAAACCTATGAGCAATGTGATAAGGCTTGATGAGTGGGCAGCTCACAGAGGAACGATTAGAAATGACTAGTAAGCCCTTGAATACAAACACACTTACTTTCCTTCCGCACACCTGGGACACCATGGTGAAGAAACCAGATGTCTTGTGGCCTTGTGCTCTGGGGCTTTAGCAGTCACCAGTCCATACATCATGGCTGGAGCTTCAGAGCTTGTGTCTGAAGCTCGTATTCTGTCAGCCTCCAGAGTTCCCGTCAACAATGCTGGTAAAACTGCTGTAAAACTGAGTCAACAGCAGCTTTAAGTAGCAATGTCTGACTCAGAAAGGTAGATAGGCAGAATTCTGGGTTCTCTGAGGTCCAACAGAAGCTATTTTCTTCCTGAGGGTGACTCTGCCTGCCTGCTGGGCACTCAGACCCCCACTCTCTAGAGTAACTAACTCAGGTTATGCGGTGGGCCTGGCTCATGCAGCGAGCACTGAGCTTCACCTACAGCCTCAGAACCCGCCTTCCTTAGTCGGCTGGGGAGGATACACTTGTCTTATTTTGTGACTCACCAGAGTTACAATCCAGAGTATCACCTGGCTACAGAAAGAAGTCCAGGGAGTCTGAGCACAGGGACAATTTCTTCTAAGATGGTGCCTGCAACCATCTGAAGTGTCACCGCTCAGGACACATTCAGTGTGCCTTCAATTTGGAGTCTGAAGGCTAACATATTCCTGGTTGAGCTTCGTAGAAGTGCTTCGTGCACCAGCTCTGCACAGAGGACCAGTGTTAGGTCTCTTCACACCGGGCCCTTTGGCCTGTCTAACATGCTATTTTGCTAAGAATTCTTTAATAAATATTTAATTAACTAAACTTTTGGCTACCTGGAACAAAGCCAGAGTCTTTTAACAGTGTATTTGTGCACAGTGGTTCTTAGGACTTTAAGAACAAAGATGAGTGACTGCTGGAAAAGGTCCCCTTTTGAGTATAAGGTATGACATTGTAGAAGGAATATGCGCAGGGAGAAACAGAGAGCACTAACCTCTTTTTTTTTTTAACAACAAAGCAAGCTTTTTAGAACTCATGGGAAAGATGCCAGGACAGAGATCTGTCCCTCTGCCATTTCCAGTAGTGGAATTTCTTGGGGGAGTTTTCTAATCTCAGACATCTTTCAACAGTGCCTTTAAGTAGCCATGTCTGACTCAGAAAGCTAGATATGCAGAATTCGGATTCCCCGGGTACTAATAGAGGCTTTCGATTTCCTTCTGAAGGTGATTCAAAAGCTTTGATTTAATCTACAAAGCTCTTTTGTCCACAATCTGAAATTCCTTAGACATCTCAGCTCTCTTTTCCACAGCAAGGAGATGTCGGCTCCTACTGCTTCAGGGGGGAACAGCTGACCTCCAGGGGTATGAAATCTGAAGAGGATAATACCCCGGGCATCAACAACATCCTACATGTGAACTCATGTTGAGTTCAGCAAGCCCAATCCCAGTTAACTTTCAAGCTGCCTTTTTTCAAAGTTTGCAATCCAAGACTGTAAAGGCTAAACATTTTTCACATGAACTTGAGAAACATCATTAAAAACAAATATTCAGAAATCATGCAAAGTGATTTATAGAGCAGAAAAGCAAAGGTACTCTGTTAGAAAACAAAGCATACCCTGGACAAAATGAATGTTAATCTAACAAAATGGAATGGATCAACTCAAGAAAAAAACGAATCCTAATGAAAATTAATCATGGATTTTTTTTCCAAGTACTACTTTTTGGACACGTCCCCACCCTCACCCCCACCTTCATCCCTGTGCCACAGGAAATGTCAAGATGGTATTGATTAGGTCCCTAAAGGTCCCAAAGAACAGGGCTAGTCCCGACCCAAACTATGAGATACGTAACATTTTCCTTGAGCTTTTCTAGTGCTGGCTTTGGAAATTTCTTCTAGCCCCTTTTCTCTCTGTATTTCAATTCCTAATTCTAGGTACCAGAATGAAAACAAACCGTTTAGTAATTGTCTATCCATCTGTTATAACTCTTTTTTGAGAATGTCATGCATGAGTACTCTGCTTACATCATTCCCACTTGTCCCTCTCTCCTCTTATAATCCTCCTCTACTTCCATGCCCTCTCAAGTTCAGGACCCTTTCTTCTTTAATTATTATCGTTGTAGAGTATATACTATGTGCTATACATATCCATATATACATGTATATACATATATGTGTGTGCCGTGTAGACACATATGTATGCATGTGCGCTGTGCGCCCCTATGCCGTCATGCCATGAGATGCTGACCACGACTGTCTGAGACACCTGACCTCAGATGCAGTACCGTGTCCTCCATGATGGTTTTGTTAGGAACTGTGGGGCTTTGCTGACCATACAGTTTTCTGCTCTTATAGAAACATAATGGCTTATCAAAGACGAAGACTTTCAACCTTTCTCAGCATCATTTCTCAGCATGTCTCTGTAGTCAAGTCAGAATATCTTTGTCTGATTTTGAAAGCTGCTGTTTGAGTTGCTGAGCTGACTTTTATTTTTTAAATATTTATTGATTTATTTATTTTTATGAGTGCTCTATCTGCACATACATCTGCACGCCAGAAGAGAGCATCAGATCACATTATAGAGAGCTGTGAGTCATCATGTGGGTGCTGGGAATTGAACTCAGGACCTCTGGAAGAGCAGACAGTACTCTTAACCATTGAGCTATCTTTCTGGTCCCCAACTTTTATTTTTTTTTTTAAATCTTTAAATGGATTTTGGCTTGGAGTTAAGTAGACTATTCAATTTTTGAAATGGCCTTAAACATACCTCTGCTATTTTGTACTACATATTAATGTGAGGTGATATTTTCAACACTGATTATTATAAAATCAAGATACGGAACAACTCTGAAAAACATTCTTTAGTATGTCTACAATATAGACAGTATACAGACCCTGATGCACCAAGTACTCTGCCAAGATTTATTTATTTATTTAAAAACAAGCACATCATCTCATTAGAATGCAAACTTACTTTTATCTAACAAGTAATAAAATGTGTACATACAAAACAATTGTTTCAAACTAACTTATGATTTATTATCAGTAAATGTTCGATCAGTATAGCTGCTTTATATGCCCTTATACCTGGAGGTGTGTGAATATTTTGCAAATGAAAAGGAGTCACAGGTGGAAAAGTTGAAGACCTGCCACTTAAACATCAGAGAGGCACTTCTCAGCGTCCTGGAAAGGGGGAAATGCAGGATGGAGAACAGGCAGACTGGGTTTCTGACAGGCCTTTTCTGGAGGTCAGGCAGCTCAGCTCATGTGAGTGCTGCAGCCTCACATGCAAGAGAAGAAGCAAGCTCCCTGGCATCTCTTATCCTGGCACTGCCTGGCCCTTGGAGGCCCCACCTCCATGTCCCCATGTCAACCTAAATACTACCTAATGCCTCCCTCCTAACAGCAACAAGTTCACAGATAAGGCTTCACTCTATGGATTTGGGGAAATGTGAGATTCAGCCCATAACACTATTCTGGAAGTATTTCATGTCTTAAAGCCTACCCCTTCCAAACTGAAATGCTAGGCTGGCAAATCAGGAGGCAGACAGAAACTCCTCTGTAGAATGCACGGCCTAAGGGCCTTCTTGGTATCCCATGAGTCAAGCTACCATGCATTTTATCATGATTAGGATTTTTTTAACAGAAATTCATATTTGCTTGAGGTTGATTACACAGTGGTGCCCTGCACAGGCTCATGGTTTGGTGTCTGCCTGTGGGTCTGTATGTGAAAGTTCTGGAAACTAGAAGGTCGGGCTGGGTTGGAAGAAACAGGTTACTAGGGGCAGGTCCCTGGAGACATAGTGTCCCCGGCTCTGCCACGACTTCCCGACTGACAGTGGTGGACTGAAACCACGAACCAAAAGGTTTTCCTCCTTGGGGTTGTTCCTGTCATGTATGTTGATCCTACTGTCATGTATATTGATGCTAGTGACACCAAAGCAAGTAACGGACACACGTGTACACCCCTTCCTTCCTTTATTCCCTTCTCTCTCCTTCCACTCCTCTCTCCCTCAGCTCTTGCTTTGCTTTTTATTTTTTAATTTTGGCCACAGAATTTTATTTCTGTTTTTATCGATATGTGTTTATTATATAGAGCAGTGAGTTTCCCTATGACATTTTCACATGTGTTCATAAGGTAGTTTCATCATATTTATCCCCTCCTTCCCTCTCTTGGCTCCCTCACACTCCTGACGACCCTTTTTTTCTTTCTAACCCTCTTCAACTGTTATGTCATACTGTTTGGGTGACTCCACGAATTTAAAATGGGACTACTTACACAAACATGAGTGAGGGGAATTTCCAGGAACATGAGTTACTCACCAGTGGCTTACATCACTAAACTTTCTCTTTTAAACAGGGACTTACCAGATTGTCCAGGTTAGCCCAGAACTGAACTCAAGCAATCCTCTTGATTCAGCCTCCCTAAAGTTTGAGACCACAAACATGTTCCATTGGACCAATCTTTGAGCTGTAACCTTCAAGAGAACTTTGGTTAAAGCTGGAAGGAAATCTTGAGCTGAGTCCAAATACTGCAAGGGTTTACATCATGGAAAGAAAAAGAAAAAAAAAAGCCACCAGGAAGGTTCTCTCTGTGATCTGCTTCTTCAACCTCAGCTGGAATGCTGCAAGTGGCTGAGTTAAGGGAAGGTGATATCGCTGAGGGGTCCGGAGCGCTGTTCCGAGATGATCAAAGGAGCCACTCACACATAAAGATCAAAAGCCCTGGTAGTGCAGGCCAGGTAACGGTGGAAAGGACAGAGCCCTAGCTTGATAAGAGCCCGCAAATATTTAAAATTGTTAACACTGAGCAAACCAAGTCCTTACTTTGCCTGCTTGGAGGTGATAGAACCTGGAATGGCAAAAACAAAACCTCACAACTGAGAACTGTGTCCAGAAGACCAGGAAATATTCCTAACAGAGAAAATGGATGTTTTTGAAAAAAACAAAACAAAACAAAACAAAACAAAACAAAACATGGTATGAAGAACTGCATCTGTTTTGCCCAGAGCAGAAAGTAACCATGAATAATATCCTTGGTTCACAAAGCAGTGTGTCTGAGACCGATCTCTTCGCCCCTATTAGCACATTATTAACACTCCACCTGACCAACTTCTTTCACATCTTCGTGGTCTTATCAGTGACACTGGAGGTGTTTTCTGAGTCTCTCTATGGAGCTCTCTGTTGGAGGCTTAATCCCCTGTGTGGTGCTGATAATGGGGGATGGAGATCTTCCAGACGTGGGATCTAGCTAGAGCTCCTGGGCTGGAGCCTGTTGAGCTCTTTCTTCTGAGGTTCTTGAGCTAACTTTCCTGCTACATAAAAAATGTGCCCATCCAGCTCTCTCTACAGCTCAGGATGAAATTTGGCCATTTGCTCCTGCCAGTGCTCCCACCATTCTGCGACATCAAGAGCCTAAAATCTAGAGCTTCCTGCCCAGTTAGGATTGGAGAGGGGGGAGGCACTCGGTGGGCGGGGGGGGGGGCATCTTTAGTCCAGAGGGAAAGGAAGCCATGGGGGAAAGAAAAGAAAAAAATCTCTTATGACACAAGTGCCTGAGCTTTAGAAAGAGAGAGAGAGAGAGAGAGAGTGCTGATGAACAGTGACCAGACTGGAAAAACAGTGGATGGAGGTCTACAAAGACACTGCAGCCAGAATGGTGGGTAACCGACAGCTCTTCGCTGATTGGCTGGATGTGGTTAGAGATTCAGAGCATCATGGCACACCCGGTCCTTGGGCGCACACTGTCCCTGTGGAACTTGACAGAAGAGGGAGGCAGAAAGACTTCAAGCTGGCTCTCAGGCAGCCCCCTGTGGACTGGCCGTCTCCCAGTGCCATACCCGTGACTTCTGTCCAGGCAGAGAGCTCACATGAGCCAAGCAACAGAAACCTGAAACTCTAATGCTCAAAATGTGCCAGAGGCAGGAGGCCTGTTCCCTGCTACTTTCTGCAGATGACCTGCAGTCTGGTTCCACAAGAGGCTTTTCTCAGCTGTACCTGGATCTCTTGAGCTTTGGGTTGTTAACACTTTTTAGAGTATTAAGGGTTCTCATCAACCAATTACCAAGAGTTCAAACTTGTTTCATTTACATCCTTCTTGACAATCCATTTTTGTTTTGTTTTTATTTTTCCAGACAGAGTTTCATTGGGTAGCCCTGGCTATCCTGGAACTCACTCTGTAGAACAGGCTGGCCTCGAACTCACAGAGATCCACCTCCCTCTGCTTCCTGAGTGCTGGGAGTAAAGGCTCGTGCCAGCACCACCTGGCTTTGACAACCCATTTTAAGTTATCTTATCCAAATTGTCAGGAAAGAGTCTTCTGTTGGTACTCTGCTCTCTGCCCACACCATTCTTGGGAGAAGAGTGGACCAATTGGTTGGAGATAGATGGGTCTCTGCACACTGTCAGTTTCAATACTTTTTGCTGCCCACAGGGGCTACGTGAGCCTGAACTTTGAACCTCTAAGATGTGAACTAAATAAACTTTTTTTCCATAAGCTGCCTGTCTCTGATATTTTGTTGCACTAACACAAAGCTAGGCTGCTACTCTTTGGTAGAATAGGAGTCACATGACAAAGCTACATAGACCTTCTTAAGGACAGCATTTGAACAGTTGCCATTATACAGAGTCTGTGTGTAATACCTTCATTATATACACTTCAGAAACACAGTTTTGTTGTTGTTGTTGTTTGTCTTTTAAGGAGCAGAAGCAAGTTCAAGGTGACCTGCTCTCATCAAAGAGCCTTAGACAAATTCACAATGCACAAGCAAGATGCAGCACCAGAGAAGAAAGTGAATCCAGTGCTCACTAGAGTGGAGTCTGCCGCTAACAGGGAGTGCTGTAGGACTGGCTACTCATGACAGAAACCTGCCCTCCTAAAGGAAAAGGAAATGCAGAAAGTTGTAGGAAACTAACACCAAGGCCATTTTCTATTTATAATATCATTTTAAAAAGTTTTCTGTATCCAAACTTGTGTTATTCTTTTATCACCAGAAATGCTCTCATAAGAATTGTATAAATTCTGTCTAAGTTTTACAGCCTGTGTACACATACACTCATATATAGACAATCTGGATGCTTTACTCATTCATTCATACTTGTTTAGTCAGGGTCTGGTGTATCCCAGGCTGCACTCAGACTAGCTAGGTAGTTGAAGATGAGCCTGAACTTGTAATCCTCCTGCCTCTCTACCTTCCAGGTTCTGATAGAGCTGTGCATCACCAGCCCAGTTTATCCAGCATTGGGGGTGGAATGCGAGGTTTCATGCATGCTAGGCAAGAATTTCGCAACAATTCAAAACATCTCATACACCCAACTTAACGGCTCACCTGAAAGCCCTAGGGATTAAAAAAAGAATCAGACACAGCCAAGAGGAGTGGAAATAATCATATTCAAGGCTGAAATCAACAAACTAGAAACAAAGAGAACAGTTCAAAGACTCAACAAAACCAAGAGCTGGTTCTTTGAGAAAAATCAACAAAATAGACAAACCCTTAGCCAAACTAAATAAAAGGCAGAGAGACACTATCCAAATCAACAAAGTCAGAAATGAAAAGGGGGACATAACGACAGACACTGAGGAAATCCAAACAATCATTAGGTCTTACTTCAAAAGTCTACATGCCACAAAATTTGAAAATCTAAAGGAAATGGACAATTTTCTTGATAGATTCCACTTTCTAAAGCTGAATCAAGATTAGGTACATAAATTAAATAATCCTATATCCCTAAGGAAATTTAAAAAATTTCTTATGCTGGGCCTGGTTACACATGCCTGTGATCCCAACACTCTGGGAGGCAGAGGCAGGCAGATCTCTGTGAGTTTGAGGCCAACCTAGTCTACATAGTGGGTCCAGGACAGCCAAGGCTACACAGTGAACTCTGTCATGGGGGAAAAAAATAAAAGGTACTGTCCCACTTCAACCTAATGAGTAATTGGCAATTTATAGCTTCATGGAGAAAGAGAGTTGGTTATTAAGGACGTGTCTCCTGGTAAGAGTGACCAGAATCTAGCAGACAGCTATACATCCAAAAGTTCTGGAGCAGCACTGACTGGACTAGGTGGGTTTAAAATAATTTTTTTAAAGAGGACAAGGAGTTGGACGGTGGATCTAGGAGGAGTGAAGGGAACAGATATGATCAAACACAATGTGTGAAATTCTCAAGGATCTGATTGAAAATGAGAAAAATGCAGTTTGCAATAATTTTGATTAACCAAGCTTGGACATTTTACTTTTTTGTCAGATTCCCAAATTTCCATACTTTCCCCTCTGATGGGGCAATCTTAAACTTAAAAGCTAGGTTGGTAATGGTATAACACTTGTCTTAATGGAACAAGACCTTGGATTAGGGTCAAGTGGAAGACATCCCAAGCACACAATGAGATGCTTGCACACAGTGAGATGTTTGGGCAGGGAAAGGGCTCATTCTTAAACACAGATGAACATCACTGCTCTGTCCAACCTCTCCACTCACCTCACTCCCACATGGGGCACACCTTGAATAACTAAGAATCATGATGGCTGTTGGGAGCCAGCTCCACCCAAAGCTTTCCCTGAGACTCTGATGCGTGGAGAAGGACTGTAGTTTCTAGTCTAAAACCAGGCACACGCTTGGAAAGGCCAGTAATGGCCTGGGGTCAGGGCCTTTAGGGAGGCATGACTTTGGATCCCGAGAACACAACTTTTTCCCCCAAAGGGCTGTGGTTATCTATCTCAGCACTGCGTGCTGGTCTGTGACACACTTGAGAGTTCCTGTGTTCCCTTTGTACATTGCTTGATTCGCTCCTGGCTGACTTCCTGCCATTCACTGTATGATGGTTTTCTGCTGACTTTGTCCCCTTGCCCCACCTTCAATCTGTATGTAAGGTGCTGAACTTCCCAATAAACTTGCTTCCATGAGCCATCAGCTTGTGAAAGACCTCCCTATCCTGACTTTTCTATCTCATTTATTTTCTCATCTCCTGGTCCTCTTGCTCAGGAACCTGTCACTGAAGAATGACAAGATTTTTTTGGGGGGAGCATCCTTACCAAATGAGGTATGTTAGAACATTAGGATAGTGTTGATTTCTTCTGACCTAAGAGCACGTCCACTCTGAAGATGACGGCAGCAATTTCTACTCCATTGGAGAGCTGTGGAGTCCTCAGTGCTGAGCTTACTGGGTGGGGAGGGTATGCCATGGTTTCCACCTTCAGAGAGCAAAGCAGAAACAGAAACCACTTTATAGATGGTATTCTTTGTGCTTGGCTAGTTCACGGCTGTGAAGAGGAGTCAAAGATGGTTATTTAAGAAAGCCTCCAGAAAGAGAAGTACTTTTTAAAAGTGTTCATCTCTCTGTCTCTCTGTAGAGACATTTTATGGGTTCAGAGCATACACAATGTTCTGTGGGGTTGTTAGTGTTGACTGTCAACCTGACAGGACCTGGGAAACCTAGGAGACCAGCCTCTTGGCACACTTGTAAGTAGCTATCTAGATTAGGTCAGCCTCTGTACAGGTTTGTGAAGGGTTGATAAGGTTAGTTGAATTGGGAAGACATACCCTAAAGGGAACAGCAACATTCCATGGGTTTGAGTCCTGGACCACATGACAGAGAGAAAGCTAGAAAGCATTGAATTGCTTCCTGACTGTGGATACCATGTGAGCAGCTGCAGCAAGAACCTGGCGCTACAACTTCCCCACGGTGTTACACTGTATCCCTCTGAACTGTGAGCCAAGTAAACCCTTTCTCCCTTAAGCTGCATTTTTCAGGGTATTTTGTCAAGTAACTAATACATTAGATAACCTGTTTTTTTTTTTTTTCTTTTAAGACTCAAAACAGCACACACATATACATCTTCCTGTACATATCAATCTCACTTTGTCTGATAGGAATAAAGTATACATTTCTTTTTTATTGCTAACATAGTCTGGAAGGTAGTCTCTCCCTCATTTTGGTTTCCAGAAGGGGTGTCATTAATTGACTATGTCCCCTAAAAGTTCACACCTTAGAAACTTAATCCTTTCATTGTTGCTGCTGTTTAAAAGTCATGCCTTTGAGAGGTAATTAGAAGCAGACTATAAGGATGGGGAGTCCCTGGCAGCCTAGTAAGAAGGAAGAGACCTGAGCTAGCCAATAGCTCTGCCTTGTCATGTGCCTCTCCCATACTGTGAGACCACAGGATGCTGAGGAGGCAAAGCTTTCATGCTCTCTGGTTTTCTAGCCTTCAGAGCTATGAGCCAAATAAACTTCCTTATAAACGGCTCAGATCCAACTGTTTTGTCATTGCAGCAGAAAGCAGGCTGAGTCAGGAAGTGTCTGTCGACTAGAGGGAAGTAATGATTCAGGTCACTCCTGGAGCCACTTGCCTGGCACCCTGCTTACCTGCCTCTGGTGTCCTGGAGGATCTTTGGGTTGGTGGAGGCAGCTGGGAGAGCTGTGGTCACAGGCTATCTGTTCGTTTTGTTGTTACACACCTCTCTCTGCTACAGCCTTTGGAAGCCACCCACAAGGTGTCCATGAGTCCCCAAGCCTCTTCTGATCTCCTAGTAGCTTGTCTCCTGTCTGCACCCCACCTAGAGAGAGCAGGCTCCATTTTGGAGGGCACAGCTTAGACTCCCTGAGTTTCAAGTCGATGTCTTTCCCTGTGGTCTGCTCTAGAAGGTGGTGGAGGAGGGTGGCAGGGACAGGCATGTGCCTCTCCACCAGAAACCTGAGCCCAGTTAATCTCCTCAAGTGCTTGAAGAACGCACAATTTCCCACTAATCTACACCTGCCCTATGGTCAAGCTGATGTCCCTTCCCACTTAGACTCAGAACCCATTCCTTACAAAATGATGACCTTGACTGAAGTGTCAAAGGGGCTCTGACCTCACGGCCTGGTTTCTATGACAAAGAACTCCATGGCAAAATGACTTCCAATATTCTCCAACCAAAAACAGAGACAAAGCTGTGGTTTCATCTGCCAAACCAATCGTGACAGAATGGACATCCTCCTAAACATTTCACGCACAGCAGCCCCAGAATCAGAATGGATAAGTTGAGCCGTGCTATTCTGAACACGTTTATGACCGGGTATGCCAAGCACCATGTCCCTGCACATGCAAAACTCTTCAAATATAGAACAGAGACCAGGCGTGGTGACAGGCCTGCAGTCCCAGAACTGGGAGGCTGAGGCACAGCCAAGTTCAAGATCAGCCTTGACTGTTGAAACAGGATTACTGAGGCAGAAAGGAGAGGAGGAGACCAGGGTGCTGCTCAGTGAGACAGCAGTGTAAAGGCACAGAGAGTCAGCTCTGGGGAGAGCACAGGGAGATATGGTCAGCTCTGGGGAGGGAGTCAGCTCTGGAGGGTCAGCTCTTGGGAGAGGGGGTGAGCTCTGAGGAGGGGGTCAGCTCTGGGGAGGGGATCAGCTCCAGAAAGCAACACATACATCCATATGGTTTTGCCTTCAGTGTATACACTGAAGTATTTGCCCAAGAAGTGGCCTGATAACTTGATGGTTCTTTTTAGAACAAGGAGATCTGGTTCAGAAAGTCATGTTTTTCTAATCATAACAGCAAATCTGGGAATCTAGAAAACAAGTACAAAATGTTTTCTTCTGCATTAGTGAACAAGAGTGGATACTAGAGAGACTAG
The DNA here is from genome assembly GCF_907164565.1 of Psammomys obesus. Taxonomy (NCBI): domain Eukaryota; kingdom Metazoa; phylum Chordata; class Mammalia; order Rodentia; family Muridae; genus Psammomys; species Psammomys obesus. The sequence continues at coordinate 6,802,353 of NW_026585643.1, read as the reverse complement.
AAAGTGAAGTTCTAAATATGAACAACAAGGAAAATATATAAAATACAATAAAGAAAAATGAAATACCTTATAACCCAACACTACAGAATACAGCAGAAGAGTGTTGAATAGCTGTGTGCTCGGAGCCAGAGTGACATTCTCACGGATGACATCATGTGCACACAGTTTAAAGTGCAAACAACAGATCTGGAGACAAGTTTTGCAATCTAGTAGATAGATTACTACTTACGAAAATACTTTCCAATCAGTAAGGACATGCTAAGCAATATGAAGAGACAAGAAACCCCAGCAGTGGGAACGGACGTGCCTAACCGCTCAGAAACTACAGAGCAGAGGGAACCCAGGAGACCCCGTGTTTCACCTAAAGGATAAGAAACTGAAAATTGCTAAAAATCCTCTGTTGGCAAAGGAAAGTGGCTTGTTTTCCTTCTCAGCACTGCTGATAAGAATCTGATTTTATGTGATGACAGTGACACGGCCATTCCCTAGTGCTATAGATGCCCTCAGGTTAGCTCCAGTTTGCTGGGAACCTGTCCTAGGAGCACGAGCAGGCATGCACGTGCACACGCGCGTGCACACACACACGCACACACACACACACACACACACACACACACACACAGTATTAGCATTGCACAATACTGGTTTCTTTTTTTTTTTTTTTTTTGGAAAACAAAAACAAAACCCCAAAACATTCATGTTCTTACACACAGGTAGCATGTGTCTGTGCGAGGCATGTGGGATGTGTGCTTTTGTGTGTATTTCTGTGAGGTACATAAAGATGAAAGTGCTTCTGTGAGGTTTTTATGTGGCGTGTGTCATGTGTCTGTGCCTGTGTGGTATATGTACAAGTGTGTGAGGATGTTAGTGAGGTAGGGATGTGTCTAGTGTGCTGTGTATGTTTTATACGTGTCTGTGGAAGAGGCCTGGGTGGTAAGAGGCGGGATGCCCGGGTGGGGGGAGGGCTGAGAGGGATCTGTGTTCTTCGCGTATGTGAGATGTGCAGTGTGTGTGTGTTTAGGTGTGTGTGTGGACCTGAGTGCGCATGAGAGGTACATCTCGGGCATGTGCATGAGTGTACGCTTGAGGGTTGTCTGTGGAGAGTGAAGTATATTGGCTGTAAGGTCTGTGGTGCGTGTGCCGGTGTGTGTCGCTGTGTGTGCTGTGCATGGTTGTGCGGTGAGGGTCAATGTGAGGGCTATCATGAGTGTGGCATGGGGCATGTGGCATCTGTCCTCTGCAGCCTCTTTCCTGGTGTCAGAGATGTTTGACTAAAAAAGCGACTGTCAGGCTGGAGAAATGGCTCAGCAGTTAGGAGAACCCGGGTTGGATTCACAGTGTCCACATGGTAGCTCACAACCCAACCATCTGTAATCCAGTTCCAAGTGATGAGACACCCTCACACAGACATGCATGCAAGCGAAACACTAACGAATATTTTAAAGGGGGGGGGGAGTGGTTGTCAGCCATGTCTGTGATTTATACCAGGCCAGATTCGAATGTGAGGCAAAGTGGTGATAACACAGTTCAGGTATTAACACAACTGAAAGAAGCCCCCAGACACCTAGGAGAAAACAGGAGAAAAGGGAGGAGCAACCTTCTCTATTCAGAACTTTCCAGAAGGAAGGAGGCAGAGCAGTGATGTTGCTGGGCCAGCTCACCCAGCCCCCGGGATCTGCCTGGTATGGGCTGTCTGGCAGTGAACATGCAGGATGCTGGGGAAGCAAGGCTCCTACTTCTTTAATTATTTGCAAATAAATCATTTAAAACGAAGAAGAGTTACATCTAGTATACATTCGGATTTTGGAACTAAACCTGCTCCTGGGTTGCCTAGCAACTTATGATGTCATCATGTCGATGGCCAGGTGGCCACACCTGGAAGGCGTGGTTACCTTCCCCCTACCAGCCAACCTTGTGGTCCTTCTCTTGGGCTCTCCTCTCTTGCTCCCCTCTCTCTTGCTCCCCTTCTCTTGGCCTATCTTGGCCCTCTCCCCTTTCTCTCTCTTTCTCCCCATCATGTCCTGCTCTCCCCACTCTCTCCATATCCACCTAATAAACCACTTTCATATAAAATCTGTTTTAGTCATCATTACTTAAATCGTACCCGAACCATCAGTATAGGTCTTCAATTATTTATTTTTGTATACTTATCCATTTTCTGTTGTATTCAGGAGAAAAAAAAACAACTTGAAAGCTAGTAATTTTGTGTTAGTGTAAACACTTATTAAGACATAATTTATGACGGGGGAATATAAATGCTGAAGAGAAAAGGCTTATCAAAACCCAAGGGACAGAACTGAAACAGCACTGAAAAAAAGAACACCTAATAACCTTGGACATTCACCTGTCTACGGAGTCAAACAACAAGAGCAGCAATTAACACAGTAGGATAAGCAAGGGTAAAAGGCTTCTTGGTTCTGGAGGACCTCGCTCCAGGCCCAGGGGGTCTAGGCAGCCCAGCAAGTTAGCAGCTGTGAACCCTTAGTTGGCAGGGCTCCCAGCATAAAAACAAAAACTGCTTTTGAGAAAGATGTTTGTCATCCAGAGGCTCTGCAGAGTGACCGCTCCTGAGGTCCTGCAAGGCAACTTAGCCGGTCCTGCCCCAGCTCCGTGCCTTGTGCACTGGGAATGCTGATTAAGAAGGAACAGAGAAGAGCCGATGTGTGGAGTGCGGCTCAGTGGTGGAGGGCTTGCTTAGTGTGCAGGAGCTCCCGGGTTCCCCAGCCTTGAAAACTGGCACTGCACTAGCAGGTTAGGGACCCACACGCTGCTCCCCGTCTCCAAGACAGGTGTGAGATACCTCCTTGTGGAGCAGGCAAGGGGAGACCTGGGCATGCTCCTGAGCCCCCGACCCACTGGTGCTGAGGCAGAGCCCTTCAGCTCTTAGCCTAGAGCACGTAGAGGGTGGACTTCCTTCTCCTGCTTGGCTGCCTAGCCGCCACCCCTCCTCCTCCCCCTCAGCCCTTTGCAATCACAAGCTCTGATAGCACAAGAGTCTGTACTCCGGGCCAGGTGTGGTGGCGCACAACCTTAATCCCAGCACTCGGGAAGCAGAGGCAGGTGGATCTACAGAGGCCAGCCTGGGCTACAGAGTGAGTTCCAGGACAGCCAGGGCCACACAGAGAAACAATGCCTCAAAAAGACCCAAACCAAAAGAGCTGTCCCCCTTCTGGATACATCAGGTCTCAGTCTTCTTTCAGGGAGCCCTAAAGTGGAGGGCAGAGTGGCAGTCCCTACCTTCCCCTCCTGTAACCCTCCCACCCGCATGCACTGGCCCACTCTGTAGTACTGCGGAGGGCCCTCCATGCTACTTCCTCTCTACCCCTGGGCTGGGAACTTTTCAAAGAGCAAGCACCTGCTCTCTTCCCGGCTCTCTCTGGCCACTGTTAGTGGTCAACGCTAGCCAATGGTTCAGCCTAGTAACTTGCACAGGAAGGTCTCGCACAGGAACCAACGTGTGCGCACATACGCAAATACACACACATTGTCGTAGGCACTGTTTTACTCTGAGAATGTCATGTATAATTTAGGTGGCATAAACTTATCTTGAATTCAAATGTAAGTGAAATGTCCGTTCTAAAAAAAAAAGCCATGTGATTATTTGGTTTCTTTCCAGCTCTGTGATATCATATCTGCCGTGGTTACTAAAAAATCAAAGTGTTGAGCCTGGCAAGGCGGCACACACCTGCAATCCCAGCACGAAGGGAGGCAGAGGCAGGCACATGTCTGTGAGTTCAAGGCCAGCCTGGTCTACCAAGTGAGTCTAGGACAGCCAAGGCTACACAGAGAAGCCCTGACTTGGAAAAAAAAAAAGGGGGGGTGGATTAAAAAAAAATCTAGTGTCACTTTCATTTCTGGGGGAAAAACACATTTTTGTGAGGTGTGCTATGAACCATTGTATAGTAAACTCTTGGCTTCAGGATGAGAAATGCTTAGGAAGAGTAGAATACATGGAATGGAAACAATGTTTTTCTCATCTGCTAAGAAGTAGCAATAAAGTTGTTTTGTTTTGTTTTGTTTTTTAAACCTGTGTTTTTCAGATGTACAGTGCTGGGAATCAAATCCAGGCCCTCATACATGCTAGGCTCACATGCATACTCGTGATGCTTTAGATGCATGGTTAGCGGACTGCCTGCTGGCAGTGTGGCTCTCACCTACAGCAAGTAAGAACCCTGTGTGTTAGTATTTAGGCAGCATGCTTCTGGGTTGCCTAGCAACCTATGATGTCATCATTTGTCCCTGGCCAGGTAGCCACACCTGGCAGGCGAGGTTACTTTGCTCCTTAAAAGGATCAACCTGCCACTTTGTCTCTCTCTTGACTCTTGCCCTCTCCCCTTTCTCTGTTGGGGCACCTCCTCTCTTCCCCCAATCATGTCTCCCTTTCTAAACCTTCTCTCTCTTCATCTTCATCTAATAAACCTCTTAGATATAAAATCTTCTGTGCACATCGTTATCATTTATTTGGTCCTAGCACTGAGTTAGGCACCCTGCTACGGTTCTCATCTAAAGGCCCATGTGTTAAATGCTTTGTGTAATGATATAAAAAGTGGCACACACCACAGATCTGGAATGAATAGATTTAATGTGTGGAGGTGGGGAGTGAAAAGAGAGAGACAGAAACATAGAGACAGAGAGAGACAGTGGGAGAGCATAGAAGAGAAAGAGGGGGATGGTGGGGATGAGGGGGTCTTAGAGAGAGAAAGAAAACCAAGCAGAGAAGCAAGAGAGGAGAGACAGCTGGGTTATATCTGGAGCACCTGGCCCAGATGATGACATAGGACGAAGATGGTGATGTCAGACATTGTCAGGACCCTAAAGACCCCTAAGGGCAGACCAGTTATATTGCCAGCACAACAATTGGGCACCAAGCATGCTGTCCTTGAGAAGTAGTATTACCCTTAAGAAGTAGGGCCTGATAGAATTGTGCAGAAGAGTTACATGGCGGGCTCACAAATCACGCCACGGGACTGGTTCCACATGGGAGGTTTATTAAGGGAAGGGGAAGGGGTCGCAGAGACCGCCTCTGGAGGAAGCAGGAGAGAAAGAGAGAGGAGGAGGAGGAGCTTCGAGTTCTTTTATAAGGCGATCCAGAGCATGCGCAGGTAGTTTCCGGTGGTCAGCGGATGGGCTTGCAGGTGGCCTCACAGATGCCTGATAACCAGTTCCCCGGGGCCCTTAGGGCTGGCCGTAGAGATGCCTGCTTACGGCTCCCAACAGGGCCTACTGGGAGGAACTTAGGTCATTGGGGCCATGCCCTTGAGAAAGCTGTTGGTACTCAGTCCCTTCTCTTGCTCTGCTTCTGAGGTTCTTCCAACATAGATGGCCACCTGGGGTGGTGATGTCAACAAATGGTTGGATCTTTGAAACATCTTTGGGAACACTGCGCTCAGAAGAGGTTAACATAGTTCTCAAGAGAACCCACAATTTTCTACAAGAACGAGCTGCGCTTAGCTTCGAAGTCCTGGGGCCATATCTTGCCTGGGATCTCTTCCGGGGTTGTGATACCATCGGCCACAGGAGGGCTCCGCCGGGCAGTTAAACAGAACTGTGAGCCACACTGTCTCAGGTCTTCACTCAGTACTAGACCTACTTATTTTGTCATAGTGACAGAACATACCCTTCATCTTTTTGTTGCTTTGTCCAACTGGAATCACTAATTACAGCTAGCTTAGTGACCTCAGAACTTCCTGAAGGTGGCAGGTTATCTAAACCACTAGCTGCTCTAGTGTCTTGTAATTATGGTTAATTGTTCCTTGCTTTTAAGTTTACATAAGAGGCATTTAAGAGGTTAAGAGGTTAACGCTGCTGCAGCAACCAATGTGAAAAACATGTAAGGTCATAAAAGTCAAGGGCTCTAGTTGGCCACAGTGGCTCGTGCCTGTGGTGTCAGCTACGGGAGAGGAGGTTTAAAGGAATCTGCGGATTCAAGACCAGCACCAATGTCACACTGACACCTATCTTTAAAACATGTTTTGAAAATAATTTTTTTTTAAAGTTTAAAAAATTAAATCCTAGCTGGGCAATAGTGGCCCAAGCCTTTAATCCCAGCACTCAAGAGACAGAGGCAGGTGGATCTCTGTGAGTCTGAAGCCAGCCTGGTCTACAGCCAACACTACATATAGAAACCCTGTCTCAAGAAACCAAAAATAAAGAAAAGAATTAATAATAATAAAATCTTACAGGCTGGGGAGATGGCTCAGTGGTTAAGAGAATGGGCTGCTTTTCCAGAGGACCCAGGTTCAATCCCCAGCACCTACCTGGTGGCTACGATTGCTTGTAACTCCAGTCCCAGGGGATCTGATGTCTTCTTTTGACCTCTGAAGGCACTTGTACACAATGGTGCACAGAAGTTCATGCAAGCATATTCATATTCATAAAGCAAATAATAAAAATGAAAAAAATCCCAGCACCAGGCATGAATGAATACAGTCTTTTTAGTTAAACCCACAGTACAGTGAATCTGTGTGTGTGTGTGTGTGTGTGTGTGTGTGTTGTACAAGCATGTGTGTATGCATGCTCAGATGAACAGAGGCGTGTGTATGTGCACACACGCAGGTTCACCTGTATGTGAGCATGGAGGCATGCGGTTGACGTTGGGTGATTCCATCATCATTCTTCACCTGACTCACTGAGGCAGGGTCTCTCCACTGAAAGCCAAGCTCACCCATACAGCTAGCTGGGCAAGAGAACTTGCTGCAGAGATCCCCGCCTCCTAAGCTACGTGTGTCAGCTCTGAACTCCTGGCCACATTCACACAGCAAGTGCTGTATCACTGAGTCTCCTCAGCCCATTACAATTGGATATGAAGGTCACAGAGAAAAATGACACAATTCCCAGGATCTGCTCAGTTTCTATACAATGGGAATCTAAGTGAGCGCTGATGACTAGGAAATGATCAAACCACACATGAAACACATACCAAAATGAAAAGTCTTATCTGGGTAATATTGATGGTCGTGGAAGCACTGTGGTTTTCAAAGGGAGGGCTTCCGGTTCCCACACCCCTGTGTGAAAAGCTTGAAATGCATCATCCAATCCTCACAAGACAAAAGAAAAAAGTTTTCTAGATCCACCAAAGGACTAGGATTGAGTTCACAGGGCAAACCTGTTTCCCCAGTCTGGGAATATGTGCAAACACAGCCTTGCCACATTGGCTTAATTGAGGCAGATGTCATCCGGGCCAGGAAGTTTGAGGAACACCTAGATGACAGCTTGGGCAATTATCTAAAAGCTGTGTGTAGACGCCTGTGTGTTAGAGACCCTTGGAGCGCCACACCTTCTTGGATTTTACCCCCAGAAACTCCCATGTTTCTCACAGAGACAAGGGAAAATCGTTTTCATTCAGGGCAGAGACAGGGGACAGCAAATATCTGAACTATGGGTGGGATAATCTCTGTCCTACCTCCTGCCTCCTGAGGATGCTGCCTTACCTGTCCCAAAGGAAGAAGTACAACCCTCCCTCATCTGCCACCCCCAACCCTCCCCATATCTCACATAAAGCCCTTCCTAAAATCTCGGAAGGACTTCCGGAATCTGCAGTGTAGAGATGTGGGCTCCCTGACACCTGAACCCTCACAGTAAAACACAGGAAGCTCCCCACCACATCAAAAGCGGTGGATCACACAAGAAAGCTGCAAGACTGTGGAAGGAGTTCCTAGGAATGCCAGACCTACAGCCCAAGAAAACAAAGCAGGGATGTGAGGAAACTGAGTCCTGTGGCGGCCATAGAAAACATCAAATAGTTCAGGTTCTGCTGAACCAACAGCATAAAACCTTATACTAAAAGCCTCGTCACCTCCCTTCCTATCACCTCACACATGTGACAACTTTCAGATTAATTAATTAACCAATTAAATGTGTAATTAATGAATCAATTTGTCAATTGATGGATTAAAATCACAAGACATACTAAAGGGCAAGAAAGAAACAGTCTGAAGGAGGCATATCAGCATCGAAGCAGATCCTGCAACACAAGTTTCATCCTATGAAACAACAACCCAAGTTGTAACAAATAAGTAATGGGGATTTTAAAAGGAAAGAAAGAGAAAAGTGCGGAAAAAATGTTTAAAATAGTAATGGGAACTGGAGAGACAGATGGCTCAGAGCCCTTGCTGCTCTTGCAGAGGACTGAGTGCAGTTTCCAGCACCCACATTGGAGGAACACAGGAGCCTGTAACCCCAGCTCCAGGGTATCTGACACACTCTCGGCCTCGGCAGGTGCCTGCAGTCCTATGCACACAAGTACACATGCACACATACACAGAGGGACAGACAGACAAAGACACACAAGTACACATGCACACATACACAGAGACACAGACAGACAAAGACACACAAGTACACATGCACACATACACAGAGGGACAGACAGACAAAGAATTAAAAAACAAAATAAAACTGAAAAATCTTAAGTAGTAACAGTTGAGAATTTTTCACAAGCTACAGATTCAGGAAGCTCAGGGGCTATCTGCCAGGAAACAAAACAAAAGAAAACGCTGAAAACATCTACACCTGGCCATGTCACATTCAAACAGCAGAAAATCAAACAAAGATGAACGTAAACAGGAGACTTGAGCCTGTTGGAGCACACCCGCAGTCTCGGCACTGAGGAGGCCGAGGCAGGAGGAGCATGAGCTCCGGGCCAACTGAATGAAACAGAAAGATCCTGTCTATAAATACATAAAGTAAAATAAAATAAAAATCTAGAAAGGTGATAACAACAACAAAAAGTAAGCATGTTCCTGCCGAGAGTCGAAGGACAAAGACATAAGCAGAGAGGGGAATGTACGCTGCAAAGAAAAGCGGGACAAAAATATGGAACTAGAATTCTGTATAAAAAAAATCTTTCAAAATTTAAAGGGAGGAGGACTCTCCTGGGTAAACAAAGCTGAAGGCAGTTATCACTATTGGGCGTGGGGAGGGAGGGAGTGTTCAAAGATGTCTTCAAAAAAGGGAAAATGACAAGGGTAAAAATTTTTATCTACTTGCCAGGCTGTGGTGTTGTGCACCTTTAATCCCAGCACTCTCAAGGCAGAGGCAGCTGGATCTTGGAGTTCAAGGCCAGCCTGGTCTACAGAGTGACCTCCAGAGCAGCCAGGGCTACCAGAGAAACTCTGTCTCAAAAAAAAAAAAGATAATAATAATCTACATCAAAGGAGATAGAGTAGATAAATGACCAAATCTTTATTACTTAAAAAAATTTTTTTTTTTAGCTTCCCTAATAATCAAGTATTCAAGGTAAGATCAGCAATAATGTGTTGGGTGGTTACAGCCAATGAGTACTGGAAATGAGTGGCCCAGTGGTGTGTGGCCTCAGAAGAGCGGGGCGATGGTGTGAAATGAAAGTACACTTGCAGCAGTGGCTGGGGGCAGCCTTCGGGTGCGAAAAACCTGAGTATAAATTTATAATCAGAGGACAATGAAGGAAGAAATTAAACAGATGGCTGACAGTGTAGCAAAATCTGTAGATCTGAATCAGAAAAATGTACTAGGTCTAGCGAAGAATCTAAGAAAATTAATGAAAGAAATCTTTGATTTTTTTTTTTTCTGATTCAGATCTATATATTTCAAATCTCAGCAGCCCAAATAGCTCACATTTGTGGACCAGGAGACTATGTAGAGTCGGTTTCTCAGTGTGATCGACAGGATCAATACAATCTTACCAAAGTATTTAGGGAACATTAGTAAACTATTTAGAAAGGTTATGTGGAAAGACAACAATAAACAAAAAAGCATAACACTGCAAAACAAGAAAAGGGATAGAGACTAAAGCTACCCAATGTTAACATTTTATAAAGCTGCATCATTAAAGGGGCACAGACACATAGGAATCTAGTCACCTGGTCTTTAACACAGAAGACATAGGAAATCAGTAGAAAAGGTGTCTCCACTCTTCCCCAAAATTACCTAAAAATGGATCTAAATATAAAAAATAAAACCAAGCCAGGTGCAGTGGCACACACCTGTAATTCCAGCACTCAGGGTGAGTTTGAGGTCAACCTGGTCTACAAAATGAGTCTAAGACAACCAGGGCTACACAGAGAAACCCTGTCTTGAACCCCCCCCCACACACACACTAAAAAAACTCTTTCTCTACCTGCACTGCTCTTAAGTAGCTTTTCTTTCCTGTCCTGTTCTCATGAGAGATGGGTACATCCTATCTCTGACTCATTCTGTCAAATCTTTCTCTGGCTCATCACTTTGTCTGCCCCTCAATTAGATGTCGCTTTCAAACATGGCTGCTTCCTTGCATAAACTAATTTTACCTTCATTGTTTGGGGTTAAAAGTGTGTACTAAGGGCATGTCTGTATTCTAGCCAGATTATACTGTAATCCAGGGCATGGCTGATTTTCAGCTGGATCACATAGACATAGAAGGTCTTTACATGTGATCCCTTGCCAGAGTCATGTTGCTGGATTAAAATTCCTCTACAAAAATTAGTAAGTGGGTCAGACAATGGTGGCAAATGCCTTCTTTAATCCCATTATTTAGGATGCAGAGTCTGGTGGATCTCTGCGAGTTTGAGGCCAGCCTTGTCTACAAAGTGAGGTCCAGGACAGCCAGGGATACACAGAGAAACCTAACAAATGAACAAACAAACAAAACCAGCAAACAAAACAGTAAATGGGTTTTATTTACAATATAAAGCTTCTGTCCTATAAATATCCTGGGGAGAGAGAGAGAGAGAGAGAGACAGACTAAAACACAGAGTAATCTCCTTCTACCAACTGAGGGTCCAAGATCTGACCCAGAAACACCGCCAAGCCCCACATATGCTATGTACAATCGTGGTAACATTTAATGTATTAATAAAACACAATTCAGAAATTAACAACATCTAAAAATTAAAACAATTTTAAGTATACTGTGTTAAAGGTTGTATAAATGTTGTTTCTCAAAAGTATCTACTATACCATTGATGTCAACAACAGTATAGTAACCTCTACACACAGCTTCTCTCCTTCCTTTATAAATCAAAAACATTCATCTTTTCTCTTGTTGAAAATGCTTCTTGGCTTCATATTGCTACTCTTGCACTTGGGAGCTATTGTCAAAGGACAATGAGGGGGTCTCTTGAACACAGCACCATGATTCCGTGAGTTGGTCAGCGCACATGAGACATGAACAGGAATGGTTCATGCTCCAGATGAGACTTCTATACCGCCATTTTCCTCATTGTGGTGACAAACACCTGCCAAAAGCAACTGAAGGAAGAAAGGGCTTATTTTGACTGACAGTTTGAAGGGATGGTCTGTCTTGGAGGGAAAAGAGAGGGGGCAAGAGTGTAAAGCACATTGTGGCAACAATAAGGAAGCAGAGAGAGATGGATGCTGTGTTCACACTGCTTTCTCCTTTGAATTCAGTCTAGGGCCCTAGCCCTTGTGTTATACCATCCACTTTTTCCTACTTCAAGAGACCCAATACCTGCCACTGGGGGAAAAGAAGCCTCTAAAAACCTTTGTTTTGTTTTACTGAGAAAAGGACTCTCAAATAGCCCAAGCTGGCCTCAAATTCACCATGTAACTGAGGATGACCTTAAACATCTTTATACCCCTGCCTTCACTTCTTAATCGCTGGGATTATAGGCACACACCATCACACTTGGCCCCAAAATTTAAAAACTGTTTATTTTTGGAATTTTCCATCAAATGCTTTTTTGTTGCTTTCTTTGTTGATGACCCAAACCACAGAAACAAAATTTCAAATGGGGTAAATGCTTTCCATCTGTACATCTCTGATGATAGAATATAGAGGGCAAATTAACATGTGAGAAGATGCTCCGTGGTGTAGGCCACTGTAAACTAAAACAGGGACAGGTCATTGCACCATAGAGTGACTAAGGTCTCAAATGACCTACCAGTGCTGAGGTTGCTGAAGAGAGGGCACCGGCAGTTTCCTTCGCTCTTGGTGAGAATGCAAAGTCCAGGGATTTTATAAGACAGAATCATGGCAGTTTCTTAAAACACTAGCGATGGTCTTACCCTCTGACTCAGTCATTTTGCCCCTAGGTATTGGCCATCATTAGTTGAATGCACATGTCCACACTAAAAACCTGCACATAAATTCATAGCCGCCTTATTCACAGCTGCAAGGCTGGCATGGCTGCAATGTTGGTTCCCAGGTGAATGTATAAAGAAATGGGCATACGTTCAAACAATGGGATACTAGTCCCTGATTTTAAAAACAATCCAATATTTTTTTTGAAGAGGGGTCTTCCCCCCCCCACTGTGTGTGTGTTCATTTGAATAAGAATGACTCCCATAGGCTCATATATTTGAAAGCTTAGTCATTAGGGAATGGCATAATATCAGAGAGCGTCTCTCTTCCTGTGACATGGAGATGTAGATAGAAATGTAGATTTCTGACACTTCTCCAGCACCATGTCTGCCTCTCTGCTGCCATGCTCCTTTCATGGTGATAATGGACTAAGCCTCTGAAACAGTAATCAATCCCCAGTTAAATGCTTTCCTTTTTAAGAGTTGCCATTGTCATGGTGTTTCTTCACAGCAATAGAAGAGTGACAGAATAGAACAACACAGAAGTTGGTACCAGGAGTAGGGTATTACTGTGACAGGCCTGACTATGAAGTTTGATCAAGAAATATGGAAGACTTTGGGACTTTGGATTAGGAAAGCAGTTGAACAATTTAAGTAGGCTTAATGATCCATACTAGTAGGAGCATGGAAGACGGTGGTGCTGAGAAAATATAGATTATGTTGGCCAAGCTCAAGAAATTTCAGAAGGAAAGAATATTAGTGAGTGGCCTACAGACCATTCTTGTGCTATTTGGCAAAGAATATGGCTGGTTTTGCCCTTGCCCCCAAAAAATCTGCTTGGGGCTAAATTGAAGAGTTTTGGATTAATGGTGTTGACAGAGAAGATTTTAAGACAGCCTAGTATCGGCTGTGTCCTGTGGCTATTAGTTACTAGTCTTATGGAAAGCTATAATGAAAGGGAGCAAGTTGGACAAAGAGAAATACAAAATATGCAGTTTGAGGCAAAAAGGGACTCTCAGAAATTTAATGGAGCTATGTTCAGTGCACAGGAGATAAATTTTTTTAAAGAAAAACCAGATGCTAAATGGAATAAAGGGAGTGGTGACTTCAGACCAAGAGACCACCTACCCAGCTAAGATTCCAACTTGTGAAAAGGAATTAGAGAAAAGTTTAAGAAATGAGGGAAACCATCAACAACAGAAAGCTGACGCAGAAGTAATTGAACGAGGAAGACATGTTCTAGCAGCGAACAGTAGAATGTGGCAACTTTGGCCTTGTGGTTCTGGCTTCAGAGTCATGGATATAAGAAAGAGGTTATAAAAAAAATCTTCCTCTATGGTTAAGGAAAGCCATTGAGGCCACATGTGTATCGTCCCTGCATGGAGACCTAGATAGGACATTGTGTGAAGCTATAGGACATGGTGAAGTCTGGATTACACTGGAGACCCCTAGTTGTTGGAGGTGCCAGAGTCGTGGGATACCCACCAAGGAGAGCTGCAAAGCAGGTGTGGAACCAGCCCAAGAGAGAACAGTGTATTGCAGACAACAAACCTGGAAAGAATTGTAGATCTGAAGAGCACATTGACATCAGGCGTAGACATGCAAAATTTGGTGTTTGCCCTGCTGGTTTTAGGTCTTGCTTTGTCCAGTATTTCCTCACTATGCTCCATTTCCTTCCTTTTGGAATGTAATGTGTAAGGCACACCATGTCAGCCTGTGTGCTACCATGCTCCCTGCCATGATAATAATGGACTAAGCCTCTGGAACTATAAGCAAGCCCCAATTAAATGCTTTCTTTTATCAGAGTTGCTGATAAAAAGAAGGGTCATGGCAAAATAGAACAAGACAGAAATCACTGTGTTTCTTCAAAGTGGCTAACAGAGAGAGAGAGAGAGAGAGAGAGAGTTATATACCACATTTGTGCAGTATCTGCAGAGGCCAGAAGAGTATATCAAGGGCACCATATTCCTGGGTACTGGAGTTATAAGTTGTGAGCTACCTGACATGAGTTTTAGAAACCAAACTCAAGTCAGAAGAGTAATTGAAGGGGCTTTAGCAGGCCCAAGAATGGCAAACACCCTAATTAATATGACCAATCAAAATTAAACACCTCATCCTAACATGGGGTTTCCCTTTTTCCCTTTAAAACTGCTACTTGTCTATGGGCCACATCCTTTTCTTCTCTGTGCAGCAGCAGTCCTTTGTCCCTCTAGGGCAAACATCTCTTCCCCCTCTTCCCTGTTTGTCCCCCCCCTTTTCCCTCATCCTCTCTGCCTTTTTCTCTTATCCACTGACCTTTGTCCCTCTGGGGCCAATAAATCTCCTTTGTGTTGAGAACTTAATTTGGGGGTATCTTGTACTGATTCTAGTCCCTTCAGGAACAGCCATTCTCATCTACTGAGCCATGTCTCCCATCTACCGTGGAGATCTGGAATGCACCCTGCTAAGTGAAATAGGTGCACAGAAGGACCACATTTTGCCATGTCTAGCATGACTTGGTCCTGGAAACCCAACTCAGGCAACTTGACAATGAATAAAGGACAGAGACTGAAGAAAACAGCAGATGTGCATACAGAAAAACTGGGACAGGATGAGCTGTTCTCCATCTGATGAAGGACACCAACTATGCAATTGGGAAACTTGGCCCTTTTATTATGTGCAGCACAAGGAGGTGGGTTAGCTGGTTTCATTGGGAGGTATAAGCAGGGAAGCAATCTCAGATTGTGAACATCCTGGAGAAGGAAGCTGGGACTGACGTTCTCAGTACACTCCGGTCAACACTGGAACATAGCCCGAGGAAGGCTTTGCGCACACTAGTTTTAGATAAAGGTCAACCTTTCCTCAACACTAGTACTTAAACTAGAGGAAGGCTTTGCCATTTCTCTGGGTCTAAGGCATTGGGGTCTCTAACATGGCGGTGCTCATGTCAAGGACACACACTTAGGATTTTGTCTGCTCCTCATAATGTATCATATACTTCTACCTATCAGCATTCTGGAGAAAGCAAAACTACATGACAGTACAGATCACTGGTTGTCCTGGGCTCTGGGGCAGAGCATGAGAGCTGTAATTCCAGCATTTGTAAGTTTGTGCTTGTTAGGATTGTGCAACAGAGTTACATATGAAATTCTGTCTCAAAGAAAAGAATAGAAGAATGAGGAGGGAGAAGAAACAAGAGGAAAAACCAAGAAGAATAAGAAACAAAAGAAGAATTCTTCAGGTGATAAGGAAACTAGTGGCAACTGAGAGGCAACATGAGACCCCTCTCTGATAAGCTCCTTCAGAGGCCATCTATTCCTTGGTGTAGATGGTGGCTGCCTCCTCAGTAACAATGCTGTGGAACTGTGTCCATCTCTCCACTGGATCAGAGGGCTGTCTCCCATTGTGTAGTCAAGTAGTTGAAGTGCAACTATGTAAAGAGAGGAAGAGGTGCCATTTATGCTGGACAAAGTACCAGGAGTCAATGATAAAATACAGTGACTGACTGTTCCTAAAACAGGGTTGTCGCAGAATGACAGTAGGATCAATGAGGGGTGGCAGGTGTGAGGTTAAAATTTTGAATTGCCTAGAGATGTTGAAGCAACTTATTACTCCTGTGTGTGTGTCGGGTTTAATGCTGGTGTGAACTATGTAGCCAACTGCATGAAAGTCAAGCCATCAAATGATGGATAGTGCACAATGCTTGTTAACAGTGACAGGCGACCGTGCTACCGGCTGACATGTTTAAGTGTTTGTGTTCTTCATCATCAAGAGTATGTGCTTCCTTACTTTAAAAAGGGCACTATAACCCAACAGCCTATTACTCTGCCACTAGCCTTGTGCATCTCACATCCACTCCATCCTCCAACCGCATCATTTGCTCTGCGTTTGAATTTAATATTACTTGATTCATCATGAACAGTATGCAAGACTGGGAGTGTGTGTGTGTGTGTGTGTGTGTGTGTGTGTGTGTGTATGAGATTTCCTAAGTGTATGGTAGATAGCACCATCTAGAGTTGTGGAACACATTCTGATGTTTGCATGACACATTTCTCAGAACAAATTCCCGTAGTTAAGCAGACACATGACTGTTAAGCATATGGACAGGTTTTTAATATTTTTTTATGTGTGTGCATGTGAGGTCAGGATAACTTATGGGTCCGGGGGCGGAAACTTAGGTCATGTGACTTGGCAGCAACTTCCTTGACTGGCTGAGGCATCTTGCTGGTCCTCTTCTGTGCTCTTGGAGGTAAAGGGAATGGGCTCCCAGTCAAGCCCTTCACACTGCCACTCAGGGTTTCAGGGCTGGGCCACAGTTACAAGCTTCAGGTCAAGAGGTTACTCTTCCTTGGAGGCCAGCCTTTGCCACACTCTGCATCTGGGGCCACACTCTGCATCTGGAGACAGATGGGCTCTCATTCCAGGACTGTTTCATTTCCCACGTGGATAGTTCTTGACTCACAAAGACCAACTCAGTGCACAGGTGTCTGAACAAAGCAAAGATGTCTGAACAGCCAGTGTGGTTTGAGGAGATTCATGGAGGGCTAGTTTGACTGGCGTGTTCATTGAACCTGTTGCTGCTAGTTGCCTTCTGGAAGCTTTTGAACTACAACCATCTGAATCTAACCCTTGCCCATTTCCCATGGGTGGTAAGCTGTAGAGGCCTGTGACCTACTTGCCCACCCTGGAGGAAGAACATCCAGCTGTTTCCATTTTCTGTGATGTGGGGGCAGGGAACAGAAACCATGGTGACCGCTGCGGATGTGGACTCCGCAATGTGGAACGTTTGGTTACCTCAGAGAAGAGTCAGCAGGAGCCTTCTTGGAGATAGTTGCCCCACTTTTCATGAGTCCCCAGGGCTCAGGAGCTGCATAGGTCTTGGGGTGGCTTACAGAAGCACGCCTGCTGATTTAAGGACACGGGGCTGGCTATGTGTTCCATTGCTTATCTACAGTGCAGGAAGGCCTAGGTTCAGAAACCATAACCACATAGATTGGATGGCGCATGCCCATAACCCCAGTGTTTAGGAGGATCAAAAATTCAAGGCTGTCCTTGAATAAACATCAAGTCTAAGGCCAGTTCACAACACCGGAGACTGTCTTAAAAAAAAAAATCTCAGAAAAGTCTCAGAAATGGAGGGCCTTCCTAGCATGAACAGGCTCTGGGATCCAGCCTCCACCACAGCTGGAGAATAAAAAGAGACAGATACTGGAAATGAAACAGATGATTTAAGTGTTACACTTAAACAGTCACATGCTGTATTTTGCTTACAGGATTATTTACCCAGGAATCAAAGGCGTCTGGAGATAGACAGGCCATAAACTATTTGTAAATATCACACCAGGAAAAACGAGATGTAACTGATAAGAGGAGGACATGGATTCTACTGTCTTCTAAGGACAGTAAGGTGCTGTAAAACGTATTTTTCACAGCCCTTCTGCAAACTGACATAATTCTATCACAAAATGGAAATCTTTCCTTTCTCCCAGTCTAAACAGCTCCAGGTTTAGAAACATGCTGCATTCCCACCACAGGGCTCTGTCCTCCATTATGGGTATTCTATAGAATGGACAGTAAGCTTCACTTTACAATACGGAGAATGAGGTGGCGATTTCTCAGCTGGGTCCGAACTGTGGGTTTGTGCCTGGACTGAAAGCTGTGCAAGTAAACGCTTTTCTCGAAGTAGCCCTTTTGTGAATTTTAGAATTTTCAAAAGGTGTCCATTAATTACTTCTAAAAAGGAAGCATCCTTAGATCTGATTTTTTGTTTGTTTGTTTGTTTGTTTTATTAGGACCCCAAATTTAGATTAAGAGGCTTCTGACCCAGGTGTCTGGTGACCAGGCGCTGGTC
This sequence comes from Psammomys obesus, assembly GCF_907164565.1. Lineage (NCBI taxonomy): Eukaryota > Metazoa > Chordata > Mammalia > Rodentia > Muridae > Psammomys > Psammomys obesus. The sequence goes on along the minus strand of NW_026585643.1, from coordinate 6,784,526 downwards.
TCCTAAGTTGCAGGCTGCCATCCCTCATTACTTAATGAAAACCACCACCTGATTGGCGCCATCTATAAAGAAATTATTTCACCAGGAAAAGAGATTTTACTAATTCTTAAAGACTTGTCATAGTGTGCGTGTGTGGAGGGAGGGCGGTGGGAAACAAACTTTTAATACGTTTGCCTGTGACCCTGGCGATGTGAGGCGGGTGTTTGGAGAAACAGCCTAATTAAGCAGTGCTGTGGGGGCCCTGCTGCTTCCGACACCCTGCTCTGGTGAGACTTCAAGTTCTTTGTCACAGGCAGCGTTCTGATGCTGTCTCGGGAACCTGAACCTGTCCGGGACCTTAGTGGCCAGGAGCACAAACGGCTCCCGACGTCTCCCTCCCAGCCAAGAGACACGCTGCAGGGTTGTCCCGGGCGAGGCACAGACCAAGACGACTCGGGATCAGGGCTGGCTCCCTTCTCCCGACCAGCCCCACGGCACGGCATGATGTCATGGGAGCTGCCACTCATCGAGATGAAAGGGATGCGGCGCAGCCCGCTGGCACTAGGCAGCCTCTCACTCAGGCCAGGCCGGGGGAAGCCTGCCCCCCACAGCCGGCAGAACAACGTGGCCCACGTTTAACAAAAGACCGTGTGGCCCGGGAGCCCAGCTAAGAGCCTGCCGGTGGCGATCTTTCTAGATCCGCGTGCACAGTGAGCAAGCTCAGCCGTGCCTTTTTGATGCGCTGCAGCTGATCGGCGATCAGATTACAGGCACTCCATCTCCCAGCTCGCCCGCCTTTGATCTGCGCGGGTAATCCATTTTCCTGGATTTGAAGTTTCGTCTGGGCTTGCGCCCACACACATTTTTGGGGAGGCAGAAGCGTTTGGCGCGGAAGTGCCAGCAAGCTGAGGAAAGCGTGAGTCTGGAGCCCAGGCGAGTAGCAGGTAGGCGTTTGTGTGTGGTTGGAACTTTCACTGCGTTTCTCTCGCGTGGTCAAAGGGAAAAAAAAATGGCTTTCTATCAACTCCCAGCAAGCATGCCTGAAGCCAAATCCTGCACCAGGCTGAGTGCGCGTGAGACTGAATTTGATTCTTGATGCAACTGTTTCGAGGTTTGCACAAGAGTTTGCGATCTGTCATGCAAATCTTACTTGGAAGTGAGTAGTTCAAACAGACAAAACAAGCTGCGCTAACGTTTGTTGCAAGCAGGGTTTCAGACTTTGGAAGCTGGGTTGGAAAAATGGCTTGCTTTATTTAGTAAACGGTGGGACTTTGTTAAAAATTCTCTCTCCTTTTTCCCTTTTCTCCCCCCTATCTCTCTCTTCACCCCACCCCACCCCTGAGCAAAACTCATCTCTAGCAATGCTAAAAGCACTATCAGTTTATTCTCTGGCCTCTGTGATGTGCATCTATCACACATATGTCCTTGCCATTTGCATTCCCAAAGGGAATCTCTGCGAAGGCATTAGGATTGAAGCCTTTCAAGTGTAAAGCGGAAGAACTCAGAAACAGTGAGGCCAGGCTGCACTAGATTTGGCTAAAAATACTCAAGCCAGTCTCTGTAACCTTTGAGAATAGTAGAAGCTTTGTTTACAGAAACACTCACGAGGTTAATATTCTTAAATTAACATTTACTCTAAATATGTAGTGACAGCTGCTGTGAGTAACAGTTTGCCAACTGTTTACCAAAACTATCTGGCAATCATCAGTTATTATGTTACATGAAGTATTTTAGCCACATTTTCACTTCTATTAGTGCCCTACAAAACCAAATTATACTGGGCACTCAGCTTGCCAATTAACTGCTACTTGCTTCTTTCACACAGATACACGAATAGACACACAGAGAGACACACACAAAAACATACACGCACAGACACACATGCAAAGACACACAGACACAGAGACACACAGCAAAGACACACACAAATAGATACACACATACACTGAACTGCAGGGACTCAGGACAGTAGGAATCAGAGCTCTGTACACATTGCCCTATTCTAATATTCTGGTCCCGGGTTTATTTGGTAAAGCACTTAATGATTGCCATAATAGTCTGTTTTATGTTAGCTGGGCAATGAGGGAATGCAAATGATAAGAATAGTTGTTCTGGCTTCTGAAATTCTGATGCAAGGTCTAGAGACTACCATTTCATTTGTGATTATTTTTTTCTGATCCAGCTAATTAAGTTACTTTCACAACTCTCCTCCTGGTAATAGGAGGCACTTTGCATATTTGAGTTAATTTTAAAACCTAACAGCTATGAAGCAAAGGCTGTTTAGAATCATTGCAAAGTGACTGTGTTTAAAAGTTTATCAGTAGGAACTGTGCCCCAAAGATCTAACTTGTATTCATTTATGCCAAAGGACTTTTTTTTTTTTTGGGGGGGGGGTGCCACCAGCCATGCATATAACAGCCTGATTTTTAAACACTTGATTAAAAGGCTCTCTCTAAATTTAAAAAAAAAAAAAAGCAATATTTTAAAAGTAATGGCAGGGATGGTGTGCTGGGAATGTGCTGTTCTGTTCAGATGCAGAGTTCTGAGGTTGTCCTAATGACTGTTTATTCCCCTGCTAGGTTCATTTTAACAAACAGACTCTCCTCAGTGCAAAACAAAGGGGAGAATTAGCAATTATCTGATTTATTTAGGCTTTGTAGAAAACTAGCTTGGGCAAGTCAAGTCCTTGAAAATCCACTTCAGTGCCTGAATTAATTCAGTTAATTGTTTACTTCTTGTGTCTTTGTTGGGAACTGAACCCTAGCACATTTGGATGTAAAGAAAAGACTTGTACAGGGCACAGGGATGCTTCAAAAGGCCTTTCTTAATTAATGGCCACAGGGGACCTAGCAGCTATGTCCATGACAGTTCTCCCTTACAATATTCTTTTTTTTTTTTTTTTTTTTTTACAAAGCATTTTCTATCTGTTACTTCAATGGCAGCTTTGTTCATGCAGAAAGGCCAAGGCTTCAAAGGACTCTTGCCTCTAGTCCTGATGCTGCCACTAATTAGCTCCGTGACCTTAAGAGAGCCTGCACACTGCTGTCGCCCTTGAGTGTGAAGTGAGGGGCTGGATTGAATCGCTTTCTTTTCCTGGCGTGAGCACCGCTGGAATATTACAGCCCTTTTACATCTGGGGAGACTGAGACCGGAAAGTGATCTCTGGCCTGACCTAAGCCCATGGCTGACTTCCTGAGCTCACATGGTCTACTTTCCAGTTGCTTAAACAAATGCGCTGTGGGGCTGGCTAGGGAACAATGTAGGTTTGAAAGGTAGAAATAGCCATTTCCTACTGTAATCCCTTCTTCTGTTCCCGTGGGAGATACGACAACTGGATCTGTTGGAATACTTTCAAACTCTTCCCCTGCTTCTGTTTTTCTAAGTATCTCTGAGTTGTCAAAATATAAGACCTGTAGCCTGCATCTTCCTTTACCTTTTAACTTCCTCAAATAGTGTGTTTGAGGATGGCCTTGTGCTCCTGATCTTCTGCCTCCACTTCTCAAATGCTGGGATCACAAGCATTTGCCACCATACCTGGTCTTTTTAACATTTAAAATAATTCTCATAAAGAAATGGAATATATCGGTGATGTATGGAAAAATGTGTATGTTGGAAGAGGAGGAATAGGAGTTGGCATTATATAAAGTGTTTTTTAAAAAAACTGATATTTTCTTAGGAGATGTCAGGATAAATGAAAAGTTTAATGGTTAATTATAAGTGATTACTCCTAAGTGGACATTTGCCATGGGATTTTATGAAAGTTCTATTTGCCAATTCACTACAGCTTCATATATGATGGGCTGGCCTGCCCCATTTAAGTGTGTTGAAAATCTCGATGTGCATTCTCATGAACTCTTTTGTTTTCTTGGAAAAATTTTGTTGTGAAAACTTTTAATTTAATTCTTTAAACTTTATACCTGTCTATTGCTTTCAAAGACAAATAGCTAGCTGTCCTTTGTGTTATTTTTTTTAGGATTTATTTTTATTAATGTGTGTGTATGAATGTATATATGTATGTATGTATGTGTGTGTGTATGAAGAGAGAGACCACATGTATTTTGAGACCAGAAGAGGGCAGTGGATCCCCTAGAACTGGGTTTAGGGGTGGTTGTGAGCCACTAAACATGACCTAGGTTCTGGGATCTGAACTTGGATTTTCTGGGAGAACAGAAAGTTCTCTTAACCATCTCTCCATTCCCCTTTGTACTGTTTTTTGTCAGTCTTATAAAAGTTCATGTAAATCTTACATATTGATACTTGCATCCGTTGTTTCACTATTTAATTTACTAATTATTGATGTAATACTGAGTTCCAGTTCCAGAGAGTATTTTTAAAAACTTTATCTCATTTAATTTAACCACTAATAAAACTGTGACTTCTCCATTATATGCAGAGAAAAAGTAAGTCAGAGAGGAGTTGAGTTACAAGTTCAGGGTCACAGGGTTAATTCAGTAGAGGCCAAGCGTCTATCTAACTTCAAATCTTTAAATCCTTTGTTCTCAGGCGAGGCAGTTTCTCCAGTTACGGACAGCTGAACTGTACTATGAGCAAACACTCTACCTAAAATTTTGGCCAAAACAAATAAAACAAAATGGGTCCCTTTTTTTGGGGGGGGAGGGGAGTCTTTCGACATATTTGTAAGAATTATCAGCTGGCCTAGATGCTCAAGTCATAAATAGCCTCAAAACAAAAACTTTTCCTCTAAGAGTAAGATGAACTCAGGCACCCATTGCCACTGGCTGGTCAGAAACTGCCCCTGTGATTGCCGCTGGGCCATTATGGAAAAACTCAGGATTCTGTGCTCCTTTAAAGAGTGATTCCTGGCTGGGTGGTGGTGGTGCAGGCCTTTGATACCAGGCAGAGGCAGGCAGACCTCTGGATTAAAGGCTAGCCTGGTCTACAGAGTGAGTTCCAGAACAGCCAAAGCGACACAGAGAAACTTTTTTCTAAAAAACAAAAAAGAAAGGAAGGAAGGAAAGAAGGAAGAGAGTGATCCTTAACATGTTATTGCCTGGATCAGAGGAATGGATAAAATGGATGGAGACAGGAAAAGTGGGGTCTTCCTGGGGTCTTCTGTGCTGTCACAACCCATTCAGCTTGACTTCCAAAGCTGCCCTTGTGAGGTCCATTTGCCAAAGGCTCACATCGTAGATAGTGCTTGCTATCTATCACCTATGGTGACTTTAGTCTTCGATGGGAAGAGAAGGAGACCCCAGGAGGAGGTCAAGTGGCTTGAAGAAACTTTCTCTTAAACTTTGGTTAGGAAACCAAACGATAGTATGGTTTCTTCCATCCTGTTAGCTGTCTCCAGTTTACCTGTAACCCATGAGCTGTGTCCCAGCCAACCTGCTCTTTAATCTATTCTCGTGTAGAGAAGCAAGAAACAGAGTGAGTGGATGGGGGTTAGACACCATGAACTCACAAGTATCAATCCAAGGGCTCCAACTTGACTCAATTTGCTCTGTGGATGTCACAAGGTTGATTAAACAGCCTCTTTGCCCTTTGTGTAGATGTTAATGGTAATAGTGAAGATTATATTAGGATTTGGGGAGCCCAGAATTTTGATCCTGTCTTGATTACTAACTTAGTGTGACTTTGAACACGACTTCCCCCTCTGGCCTTCAGTCCTCCCAACTCTCCACTCTAATTGGTAGCCTTGTCTGTTTACAAATACTTATATAGCTGGGTTTGGAACCTTCCCACACCCCATTTTATTGCCCATATTTACAAACTTGGTTATCCCTGAGAATCTCACTTCCAAGTTAGTTAATTCAATAATTTAAAAACACATTTTATTTATTTATTTTGTGTACACACTCGAGTCGGTTCTCTCCCCCTACCATGTGTGAGTCCCGAGGATCTTCGATTTTGAGTTAGGGTTGGTAGCAGATGCATTTACCTGCCAAGCCTTCTGATGGCCACTCATCATCTGACTGATTTTTAATAAATATCTACTGTGTTCTGTGAGCTAAACTGGTAAAAATCCACTATTTTCCTGTAACTAGCATTGTAGTCTACTTTCCCACGGAGTCGTGTTTTATAGTGGAAACCCCAGGAGTCAGACAGCTTTCCGTAAGCAATGAGCAATGCCAGTGAGCCAGCCATTCCCAGTGAGTGGGTCATCCTGGAAACTTTCCACCAAGAACTATGCTACTTCAACACTCTATACTTGGGGTGAAAAGCACCTAAAGATGTGTTCTGTGACACTGGACATTTCCAAAACTAGATGTAGAAACTGATCATAGAATCCAGCTGTAGCAGCATATGTTAGTAGACCCAGAACTCCTGAGGCAGGGCTGGGAAAGGCTGCAAACTCAAGCTGCTGCAAACTACATGGTGGATTCTAAATCAGCTGGGTCTAACGCAATGATATAAAAGGACCCCACCTCAAAAATAACAAAAAAGCCTACCTAATTGTAAACCTACTAATCTTAAAAAGCAGTACCTCTTTCAAGAGCCTCATAGCAACTTGGCTTTTCCGATTAAAAACAACCTATCGGTAAGATCCAGTGCTTAATGAGAAGAAAACATTCTCCGCCCTGATTCAAAGTGCAGGTTTCATTCTGAATGAGCCTAACAATCTTTTCTCTTTCTCACATACAGGGTCTCACCATGTAGCCCAGGATGACTTTGAAACTATACCCTTCTTGCTTCAGTCCCTCATGACCCCCACATTCAGCTAAATCTTGCAATTCTTTTGGGAGGGCCTTTGGTGCTCATCTGAGGTCTGAGCTCTTACTCAGTGCTGTTACCGGATCGTGGGGAAAAGGAGAGAACATTGTCTGGCAAGGGCCAGAGTGTGGAGGTCCCGTGTCCCTTTTCCCATTGTCAGCTGCTGTTTCAGTAATTTATTGTCATTTATTGACCAATGCCCTGCCGTGAATGGTGCCATTGACTAAGTATATGCTCTGTGCCAAGTACTAGCCTAGGAATCTTAGTGCCTGGTGTTCTTTATCTAGCTTCAGTGAAGCGACTTGTTATACAGATGAAGAAGGGAAGTATCCAGTGGTTAACTACTCCAAGGCCATACAACTCGTAGTTGCCAAGTTGGCATGGATACCAGATTGTTTGATCCTGGGGCCTGTGTGTGTCCATAGCTGGGTCTCTCTGCACAGTGAGCTAACAGGCTAACTGGCAAGATCAATCAAACACATGAAAGGATCCAAGAACTAATGAGCTGAATAATGGGTTGCTGTCTCAAAGTACAAAAGGAGGTCGGACAGGACAGCCGCACTTGGCTGGAGTCAGAAAAGGTAGTTTCTGGTTTGCAGACTAAATTCCACCGAAAACCATTTAGCTGCTAGCATCTGTTCCAATGGTCGATGCTATCTGAGGTACAAGCTGGAGCAAAATATGCCCCCTCTCCGGAAGCATTTTAACTCCTTGAGGGAGAATGCTAAGTCCGCAGATCCTCTTGCCACAAGGATGGTGACAAGTGCTGGACTATCACAAACCATGAAATGGCAGAAATTGAGTTGAGGATTAGGGGAAAACGTGGGAGTCAAAACTTCCTGAAATATGAGAAAATAGTCAAGGAAGGTAAGCAAGACGCATGAGCCTAATGAGGAGGCTTCCAGAGTGGAGAAAGGGCAAATTCAGGACACAGTTGAGGCTAGGCAAGCAGACCAGTTTGGTCAGAATATAAAGCGAGAGGTCTAGAGGAAGATAAGGCTGAACATGTGGGTGGAGCCCAAATGTGGAAATCTTTATATGCTAGTCCACGGAGTACAGAAATGCCCCCTCCCAAAAGTGGAGGCTCAGGAAGGCAGAGCACAGGCTGGGGTTGTGTGTGTGCGTGTGCGCACGTGTGCACACGTGTGCAGCACTGTGGTCCAGATTCCCCGGGTGGGACTGGGGGTGGGGAGGCGGCGCACTGTGGAGGGGGTGCTAGGTAGGAGGTAAAGGAAGAGGGGTGAGTGCTGGAGATGTTGCAAAGGAGGAAGCAGAGATAAGTTATGTGTGCAAAAGATGAACTGAGTGCTACTCCGTGAGGCTCTGGGCTATCAAGAAAATAACACATGCCCTCAAGAGATGGAGGTGAGTGTGGGGTCAGGGGAAGGAACAGTATAGGGTTGCTTCACCGCAGATAGGGAATGAGAATGTTAGCAGGAAGATGCTTAAGAGTGCTAGTGGTGCATAGGGCAGGGACCTGCATCCTTGCCTTGGTGTGCGAATAAACTCAAGCACTTAACCGGAAACCACTACAAAGAAATCGTTCCTGAGGCTTGCATTCTGGGGCTGTTAGATTCAGAGTCTCCACCTTTAAAAATGACTCTTGGGGGTGATAATGTTTTAGATTTTCTTCACAGGCACCTAGTACTCCACCATATTGTTTGCATGGTGTGGGGTCACAAACTGTGTTTTTGATGAGTGATAAAGGCCATTCACTCAACAAGACATCCTTTGAGGTTCTAAGAAGCAAATGCCATCCCAAGAGAAGTGCCTGTTGACTTAGGGAAGGGCAGATCAGCCCAGGAAACGGTAATGTGCCCCTCCATCAAAGTCCTGCCCAGTTCCTTGGATTGGAAGGACCTTACCCACGGAACCAATCATCGAACACACAGGGCAAGAATGGCTTACAGATCTGTTTTGATATAAAGTGGGTACTGCTAGCCTCTCTTCCTAATTGCTCAAACTGGGAATTACAAACATAACCTGCCACACACAAAGGGGAACCACTGTGCCTGGACCCGCCTTCTGCTGTGTCACTTCCCATGGCCAGTGGTTAATGGTGATCCTAGCGGCTGGACTAGGCTGGTCCTGAACAACAATGAGGAACAGACATTGGCAGTCTGGCACCCCAGCCCCAGTCCCCGGAAGTTCCATGCAGTGAGTTGGGTCCTAGGAGCTGGGTCCTCGAAGTCTTAGGGACCCAAGCCCAGGAGTCACAGCCACACATCTGGCAATTCCTCTTCTCAGGCCCTTTCTCCTGTGCAGAAATAGGCTCTGGGTGGGATGTGATCTGCTAAGGGAAAAAAAGCACAGAGATTCTGAGGAAATATGCGAGAAGGAGGAAGGAAGGCCTCCTTTTTGCTTCTACCCTGTCCTCCCCTGTTCATTCGGCATGCACTGGCTTAAGAAGCCTACTGAGGGTAACCCATACCATAACTAGAGCCCACGGCAGGGCGTGAGAGAGTCAAAGCTTGCCCAGCCATAGCTGTGGGGCAGGTGAGACCCAGGGGGTATCAGGGCCTAGGTGGGGGGAGGGGCGGATGACAGATGAGAGGCGGGGGTAGGGGGGGGGCTGTCAATGGGAATGACTAGGTTTGGGAACCAGGTTGGGCACGTGGTGAGGTTCCTAGAGTGGGCTCCTAGCCCACAAGGACTACCTAGGGGCGTGATGGGATTCTGGGAGAAGCGCCTGATCCGGGGGCGGAGCTCCCAGCGAGCAGGGGCGGGGCGGGTTCCGGCGGCAGTGGTTGCCGGGCTACAGAGTGGCGCGGCGGCCGGGCTGCTCCGTGCGCGGCGGGAGAGGATCCCGGTGCCGCCCGGCGCGCTCACACCGCGCCACCTCGGCCCGGGGCGCCACGGGCGGGGCAGGCGGAAGGTAGGTGCCCGTGCCGCGGGACTGCAGAGCTGAGGGTTTCAGCTCGCCCGGGGGTCGGTGCCGAGGGAAGAGCTGGCCGCCGAGGCGCACGTGCGGGGAGGGGAGGGCTGAGTGACAGCCCCGGCCCGGCAAGTCGCTTGGGGGACTTGAGGAGTGACAGGCTTTAGGGTCTAGTCCGTGAAAGATGTGTGTAGGAGGCACACGTGCGTGCGTGTGCAGGTCGCGCCTGGCCCACCTCCCCCTTCTCTTGTCCCGGAGCCCCTAGCTGGCGCCAAAGCCCAACTGCCCGGCTGCAGCCGAGCCAAAAGGGAACATTTAGAAGAGCCATCTGCGACCCAGAATCGTTCTCATTCCCCGCCAAAGGGATTCTTGAATGCCAGCGTCGCCGGCACGTTCTGAGCCGAGCCTGTCATAGGTTGGAGGAGAGGAACCAGCTCTCACAGGCTTCCCAGCGCCCCCTTGCCACTTCTTGAACTGCGAGTTTGGTTCTGTTATTTCATTACTTTATTCCGTTTATTCGGGAGGATAAATGTAACTCAAGCTGGCCTCAAACTTAGGTTGCTCAGGCTGTCCTTTCCTCCTGCCTCAGCCTTCCAGTACTGGGATGACAGGATGCATTCTTGGATCTCAAGTTTGGCGGGCATCCAAAACCTATGATTAGTTTTAGTGACAGTAAACTAACCACTAAGCCTATACCTAGTATTAAAAAAAAAAAAAAAATCCGTGTCACTTTTTTTCCTTTTATTAATAAGACTCACTTTGTAAATAAAACTACAAAGTTTCTCTAAGTGAAACAGTTTAATTCAATTTCTTTATGAAGATGTGGTTTTTACTTCAGCATATGTCCTTTGACTACAAGACACTTTTATATACCCAGGAAATGGGTATTGTTAGACATGGCTTATATAAACAGAAGAATTTATTTTCGTGTTGTCATTTCATGATCAACTTCTTACATGCCCAGGGAGGATTATATTACATTAGTTCAGGATTCACTTGGAATATTATCTGTGGAGGAAGATATGTATCTAGAGAGGTGAAGAATTAAGTACTAATGTAGAAGACAGTTCTAAAGTATTCAGAGATCTGGGTAACAAAGAATTTTTCTTTATTGAGTTGGTGTGAAAAGAATGAAAAAAATATAAAGGTGTCTTGTGAAAATATTGCCTTGGCAATAATGCATGAAGCATTTTCATAAGCTCTGTAAGTTCTTTACTTTTTAATCAATAAAAATGTCTTATGATGTCTACTTTATCACCAGGGCCACATGGCTTTATTGACTTTAGAATCTTCTTTTCCATAGTAGGTGTTCACTCTTGAGATATTACACTAGTATTTTCTGGGACAACTGTAGAATTATTTCTTTGGTGGGAGCACCTAATGATGGATCCAGGATGGATTTTGCATCTGAAACCAACAGATATGAAGTCTTATGCACTGCAAATGGCAGTAACTACAGTGTAAAATACCTTTCCCAGTAAAAGACACTGTATAAGGGACATTGCAGATGTGCAAATAGTGTGTGTTTGTATGTGTATGTGTGTGTGCATGACCATGCCTGTGTATGGACATGTGGAGGCCGAAGGAGAATTGAATATCTTTATTATTTCTTGCCTATTCCCTTTAGACAGGATCTCTCACTGAACCTGAAGGCTCTTCTTTCAGGTAAACAACCAGACAGATGCAGTCCACTTGTCTCCTATCCCTGTGCTCAGGGCCTTGCTTAGCTTTTTTATATGGGTGCTAGGAGTCCACACTTAGGACTTCATGCTTGTAGAGCAGGCTTATGTTACCTCCTGAGCCATCTCCCAGACTCCTTTTTATTTTTATTTTATGTGTACGGGTTCTTTGCTTACATGTATGCCTGTGTAACTTGTGCATGAAGTATCTGCAGAGTCCAGAGGAGGGGGTTGGATTCCCTGAGACTGGAGTTACAGATGATTGAGAGCTGCCCTATGGGTGCTGGGAATTGAACCCTCGTCCTCTGGAAGAGCAACCTGTACTCTTAAACACTGGACCATCTTTTCCCTAAAACAATTTTTTTATGGTCTCAAAAAAAAGAAAAAAAAGCCCAGAAAATTAATGCAGATGATTAAATTATTCAGAAATGTACATTTCAAAATTCAAGTGATACTGTGAGGACAAGGACAATGATGACTTAGGACTGGCAAGTGACTTTGCATGTTCTCCTTAATACATTAACGTAATTTAGTAGTTGTAGCACTTAGGGAGTCCAAAGCATGTTTGAGACTTTTAAAACAAATATGAGGAATTTTGCTGACACTCATGGGAATCTCCTTCTCCTTTTCCACTTATTTGAATCTCTGAACACAAGCTTAGTTTTGCTCAGTCCTCTAGACCAGCTCCACCCCAAACTTACCACAGCACAATCAGAAAGCTCCACACATCTTTAGTGACAAAATCCCGGATGGTTTCAAACCTGATAAGTCAGTATTTAAAATCAAGCATTTAAAATTCTAGGCAAGGCCGTCAAGTTCCACCAGCGCTGAACCTGGTCTGACTAAGAATGTCCTCCTAGAATAAGGAGGACATATTCTTGCATGTTCCAAGTCAGTGAGTCAGCAGCTGCCAGAGTCGGCGGAGAGGTCACGGAACAGTTAAATGCATGTGTCCCGCAGCAGGTGACTGCTGGACGTCCATAGGCTTTGTAAAGGAAACTCCAGCTGAAGAGAAAGACAAACAAGGCAGTGTGAAGAGAATAGCCTCTGGTTTGCAGGCTGAGCGTGGAGTTCATTCATCATACTTTATTTGTTGGAAGTGCTTACATTTAAATGTAAGCTGTTTAAACAGAGCTGGGTTATCTTCTAGTCCACACATCACAAAGCATATACTTTTTAAATTATAGGATTAAAACCCAGGTTTTATAGAGAAAAGAGTCATCCATCAGTAATTATATGAGATTGCGATTATTGGGCTTCTCTTAAAAAAAAAAAAAAAAAAAAAAAAAAGCTTGGATGGGTCTCCTGAGGAAATTCTGAATGGACAGAGACAGCCTACACAAGAGGACACTCCAAAGGGGCTAAAGACCTTTTGGAATCTACCCAGGCTTCCTTCCAAAATAAAAATTTAAACAGCTGTGCCTTAGGGATGGCTGTGCACATCCTGAGATCAACTGTGTTTGACCGCTCATGCTCAGTGACGCTATGATCATTTTATTTGTGTCTTAGGATAAACAATCAATAAATTTCAGAAAAGGTGCATGATTTATTAACAGTGTACTTGTTAAGTGAAAAATTTGAGAATTCTGACATTTCCCTAGCACAAACATGATTGAATTTACAACTCAAGGAATAAAAAGAATTCATCTCAGAAAACCCTACTGGTGGTTAAGTTCTGTTAACCCGGAGCAAACAGGACTAGAAGCCGGACAGTGGCCGCTGGTTTTGAACTCTGGGGAGTCTGAGCTGCTTGCTGTGTTTGGCATCGGAAAATCTTAACACTTGTGGGGTTTTTAGGCACACACATTCGTTATTTGGAAGAGAATTGCTCTGGGTTCACTTCCAGTGTGCACATTCCTCTCAACCTTTACACACCTCTGCCTGTGTCCTAGGCCGCCAGGGCTGCCAGCATTGCTTGCATGGATAAGGATTTTCAGAATACAGTGAAGTTGGGGTAAGGTTAAGAACAGCCACAAGCTGCGGCTTATTGTCCTATTTGAGAATGGTGTCGCAAACTTGTGTGTTTCCCTTCTGCTAGCATGTGGGACTAGCAGTATTTCTAAGCCACTTATCCACTTATCACAATGTAAGCAATTGCATATTACATTGGGTTTATTTCCAAGGTTTTTTTTTAAAAAAAGCAGTAAGCGTATGAATTTCCCATTTGTTTAATGCTTTATCTTATTGCATGTTCGAAAAATTCATAGGTCAAATGCCGCTTCACTACATAATGTTAAAGTTTTGCTAGATGAACCCTGTCTCTCCCATCCTCCTTATCTATATGTTAATAAGCAGTTTTCAAGAGCTAGAAATTAGGGGTTGGGTATGGTGGCTTGTACCGGTAAATTCTAAAACAGAGAAAAGGAGGCAGGAGGTTTGCTGTGAGTTTGGTCCACATAGTGACACTTTATCTCAAAAAATAAAATGAAATAAAAAGGGAGATGGAAGAATAAAGAAAATGAAATGATTTATTCTGTAAAAGGTTATGCAAATTATTCTAAGTATTCCTAGATTCATATGCTTTTATAATTTACTAGTTTAAACATAGATGTTTAAACTTAATGCTTATATTTAATGTTAGAAGTGTTACTGTTTAGGCTAGAATGATACATATTAGCTTTTTCTTCTTAGAGACAGTTGCTAACGGAGGTTGATCATCTCTTGCCCAGAAATCTAGATTCCAAATTTCCACAAAATCTGATATGGTGCCACAGCAGGTAACTTCACTTAAGGACAGGCATGATGGCACATATCTTGAATCCCAGCACTCCTAGGGAAATAGAGGCAGGTGGTTTCTGCACATGAGGGGCTAGCCAGGCCTACATAATGAGACTGTGTCTCAAACAAAACCAAACAAACAAAACCCACACTTAAAATGTGAATAAATGATCTTCAGGCTATCTGGCTAAAGTGAATATAAAACATAAGTGGACTTAATGGACAATGGGGGTGAAGTTCTGGGTACACCATGCCAGGGTGCCCAGTCTGGATTCACAGTTCCAGACCTCTGGACATCAGGCTGGGGCAGGAACTACAAAATCTCCAGACTTAGAGGCCATTATACAGAAGCACAGTCATTTGTGTTTCTGGGGCTTGATGAATTAGTGCCAACTCCATAGAATCTTGAACTATAAATGCATATTTTCTGTCTTTGAGCCCAACCCTGCTTGCTAGAGTTTTAAAACAATATCACAAATAGCCTTTTTTTTTAAAAAAAAATATTTATTTAATTTTATTTTTATGTGCATTAGTGTGAAGGTGTCAGATCCCTTGGAGTCAGCATTACAGACAGTTGTGAGCTGCCATGTGGGTGCTGGATATTGAACCTGGGTCCTTTGGAAGAGCAGACAATGCTCTTAACCACTGAGCCATCTCTTCAGCCCTATGCAAATAGCCTTTTTATTGCCTTTGTTTTGTTTTATTTTAAACATGGTTGACACTAAATATTATGTTTTTTATTTTTTTAACGAATGCCAAAGAATTTCATAAAGAATCTCATTTTATTCCAAGAAATTCATGGTCACACTCATAACACTCCACCATTGAAACTGTTGGTTTCTAAAGTTCTCCTGGGCCAGGATGTAAAAGCCATGTAGAATGGTGCCTGCTGACCCATGAGTTGCTTCCAAATATACCTTGTTAGTATCGTCCCCACCCAAGGCACCCCATAACTCTTTGCTGAAACTGGGTTGAACAGAAAAATGATTAAATTTGCTCTTTCATTATATACTTGTCAACAGCCTTGTTGATGCAATTCCCCTTTCTGTAATAACAGAGGTGATTATATGCAGCCACACATGACTCAAGTCTACAGTGACATGACAGAATGTCTAAGATTTGCATAGGGTCACAAGACAGAAATTTGACTTGACAATCATCAGTTCTAGTAGTTTTGACTCTTGACTTTTGGCTTTCTCTCCCATTGTTTGGTGATTGATACCTACTTAAAAAGCAAGGAAAGAGTACTGTGCTTCTTATAAACCCAGGACTTGGCCTTGTGAGAGCTTGGTTCAGACAGTGGACCAGGTCTTGCTCTCCACAGGCTACACTAAGGCCCTGCTTCCCTGGGGTCACTGTGATATCCTACAGTGGTCTTCAAGGATTTTTCTCCCATGTAAGGTTATTTGATGCTCAGTATGAGGGAGGAGACCATAGGTAACCTGAAGAGGAAAGGGAAGTAATGGGAAGGGATGTTTAAGTGGAAAAGAGGGAAGGGAGGGAGTTGGGTGAAAGTAACTAATATCACGGATGTTTGAAAAAGCCATATGGAAATCTACTATTGTATAAGCTTTCTACACACACACACACACACACACACACACACACACACACACACACACACACGAGTTTAATTGGAGTTAACCTACACAAGTGGTAACATGCATCCTGGAAGCAGGATGTTGCCAAATAAAAAGCCCACTGCCTGGTATAGGGTAACTTCATTTAGCTGTTGGTTGAGGGTGTCCTGGAGACCCTCAGACAAAACTTGCTATTTCTGTTGCTCTTAGCTGCTTGCCAGAACTTGATGTAAAGACACAAATGATGAAGATACAATATATTTTGGTCACAGGACATGGAGAAATCAAGTAGATACTGACCAGGAAACTTCCTTCCTGATGGTTAGCTTTCATAGTTGTGGAAGGTCTTATCCAGCTGGGAGCCCAATGAACTCCAGTAACAACTGGTGTGACAAGATACGTCCTTGGGCTGGGTGTGGTGGTGCACACCTTTATTCTCAGCACTCGGGAGGCAGAGGCAGATGAGTTTGAGGCCAGCCTGATCTATAGAGAGAGTTCCAGGACAGCTAGGGCTACACAGAAAAACCCTGTCTCAAAAAAAAAAAAAAAAAAAAAGATATGTCCATGGGTGTAAGAGTGGCCTAGCTGTTATGGGGATAACCAGCAACTGTTAAAATTACACATAAGGCCTGCTCTACAATATGAAATGCATGCCAAGTGCTGTATGGCGAGCTCATAGGCCCAAGAGGTTAAAAAGTTAGTACTATTCATATTCTAAGTCAACATAGTAGCAAACAGCCCTACATAGTCATATCTGTAGGTGTATATCAGTGTATAGATCAATACAGCTCCCAGACCTCACTGGGGAAGCTTCTTTGTGCAGTAGCTGGCAGTTAACACAGAAATTGTTAATTTTCCAGCCAAAGTCTAGAGGATAACTATGGCGTTTTCAGCCACATTTGGGGTACCTGTGTCACCTACCTTCCCACAAGTCTCAGAGACCATCAAAGGAGACACTATGGAAAGGTTGTAAGAGCCAGAGGCCAGTGAGGACTGGGCTGGAAGAGGGTCTTGTGGACATGACAGGTCTGCGATGCTCATGAACTCACAGCAGCTGTGCTGTGTGTGCAGGAGCTGCACAAGATCAAGCCATTCAACATCATAGCCTGGTGAGTCCCTCACTGACCCCTGACTCACTGACCCTGACCCCTAACTGAGGACCCACTGACAGCTAATGATTTCTGGAGGAGGGAGAGGAGGTTTTCTTTAAGGGCGGGTCCATGATGCAGTGTGTACCCATTAGTACATGGGTAGCACAAATTAGATTCAGTAGATTCTTTTTAAAAAGGCACAAAGTAGGGAGAAGTGGAGGGTGGGAGTGAATCTTGGAGTGGAAATATGATCAAAATGCATTGTATGCATGCATGAAAGTCTCAAAGAATTAAAAAAAAATTTCAACAGCATAACATGATGGACGGCCCTTGCTAATACTTCATAGCAGTTTCTACATTCTAGAAATTCTCCCACTGTGCTGGAGGACTCCCTAGTCTTGCTGGGATGTTTGGCCTGCAGGAACTATGGCTTCCCACAGGCTGAGGGGCTTGTTCTCATTCACACTGCTGCTCTGTGAGGCTCTCCATCACAGTAGCCATCATTGGTTGAAGTAGATCCAGACCTGGGCTAGGTTGAAGCAGACCTCTCATCCCAACTGTTTAGGAGACCGAGGCAAGAGGAAACTAATTCAAAACCCTTCAAGACATGCCTGGAACAATTGAGCACAACCTTATCTCAAAATAAATAGAAAACAAACACCTGATGGGAGGGCTGGGGAGATGGCTCATTGCATCCCTTGTTTAAGTGACATTTAGAAGTTTTAAGATGAAAGCTTCTTCTTGGTCACCCATCGTCACTCTGTTGTGCAGAGGATTCACTCGAGCCCAGCCTTAGTTCCTGGGAGGAGGCGACGATGCTCAGATCTGTGCCGGGTTTGCACTCAGAGAGGGCTTCGCATTGCCCCAGAACTGCCCCGCTTGGCTGGCATCTCTCTCTGTCTCTGACAGAGAGGGGCCTGGAGCAGGTTACTTAGCTGTCTCTGACCTTCGGTTTCCACATCTCTAAAGAATGATAGTACTCAACCTTATGGAACAGTGGTTCTCAATCTGTGTGGGTCCTGACCCTTCAGGGGTTGACTGACTCTTTCACAGGGGTCACCTAAGACCATTAGAAAACAGATATTTACATTATAATCATAACAGTAGCAAAATTACAGTTATGAAGTAGCAACGAAAATAAAGCCCAGTGTAAGATGGGAGTCCAGAGCCAGTAGGAGTTCTGCATGTATTGTATAGGTAAGCAAATTTTACAGAATTGTATTACATATGGGAGTGCACAGGCATGTATTCCATGTGGGAATGTGTTACATGTGGGAGTGCCGCAAGCGCAGTCTGAGGACAACTGTAAAAGTTGGTTCTTGGGGCCTGGAGCCGGAACTCAGGTCCTCACGCTTGGTAGCAAATCATTTTACACATGGAACCATCTCTCCCGGCCTAGCGTGTCTTTTTTTTAAGAAGTGGTTCTCTTAGATTAGAGAGATGGCTCAGCACTCAAGGACACTGGCTGATCTTCCAGAGGATCTGGGTTCAATTCCCAGCACCTACATGGTAGCTCATAAGCATTTGTAACTCCAGTCCTAGGGGATCCAACACCCTCTTCTGGCTTCCTTGGGTACCATGCATGCCTGTGGTATAGAGACATCTATGCAGGCAAAATACCCGTACACATAAATAAAGTCAAGTAAAAGTGATTCTTTTAAAGTACGAGTCACATTCAGAGCCTTCTGGTGGCCACATTACTAAACTCATTGTAATTGTTTACTTAAAAGAAAAATAAAATGTAACCATATTTTCACTTTTTTTACTGCTGAAAAGATTTTGCTGGGATATATAAGCTGTAGGAAAAAGAATAAAATCATGGTTGGAACATGCTCTTCAGAGTTTGTTCCAACCGCCAAGACATATATGTGTATAAGGTTGGGTTGGAATCCGTTTCATCCACCCAATGTGTGAATGTGTCTGTACGTATGTACGTATGTGTGTGCATGTGTATGTATACGTATAAAGTAAGAGAAGCTTGAAAGAAGCTTGTTGGAACTTGCCTGCTGGAGTCTGTCTTCATCAAGTGTCAGAGTGTGTGCATGTCCTTTTCTCTCCTTCTTTTCTTTCTTTTTTAGATGCTTTGCCACTACCAGCGGGAAGCACCCCCTAGGAGCTATCACCCCTAGCCCCTGCTAACTGTAGTAGATGTAGGCCCACACCCGGAAGTTACCAGCATTGGCCCTCTGCCAAGAATAGTTAATTTCTGGACCCTCAGTTAGCTGCTAGCAGTGGGAGCCATGGTTGGTAACGATCAGTTCCGGCCTGGAAAGTTAACTTCAGAAAAAGTCTGTTGGGTCACCAGCCAGCAGCCGGATCTATGCCCTGCCTCAGTGTCCCGGTGACTGTCGAAGCTGGTCTTTGATAGAGAGTGGTCCCCAAGTCTCTGAATGTTAACTGTGTCTTCCTTTTTGTCTCTGACTTACATTCTTCAGGGATAAACACGTCTGATGAGAGCAATGGCTTTCAAGGTCCTGCTTGAACAAGGGAGGGTGCTCTTCACCACCATGCTTTTCCTAGGCTATTTGGTAAGTACACTCTTCCTTCTTTCACAAGAATATAGAGAAAGAATTCAGGTCATGGTCCCATGTTATAGGTATGGTGACACAGACCTAACGTCATCACTTGAGGCTGAGGCAAGAAGGTTGCAAAATCAAGACCAGTCTGGGCTGTGTAGCAAGATCTTTTGACAAACAAACACCAAAAAATCCCAAAAATAAATAGTATAAATACTATATTCTGTTTATGAGATTATTTAAAAAGCGTTTTTTCAGGCTTGAGAGATGGCTCAGAGGTTAAGAGCACTGGCTGCCCTTCCAGAGGTCTAGTTCAATTCCCAGTAGCCAAATGGTGGCTCACAACCATGTAAAATGAAATCTGGTGCCCTCTTCTGGTGTGCGGGTATACATGCAAATATACATTGTATGTATAGTAAATAAATCAACCTTAAAAAGCATTTTTCTTTTCTCCTTTCTCCACCCCCTGAATGCTGGGATTTCATGTATTCACCTCCACTGCATAGGGTTTATACAGTGCTGAGGATTGAACCCAGGACTAGGCAAGCTCTCTATTGAGTTACGTTCCCAGCCCATTACTAATAGTTTTAATAGAATGTTGTCTGTTAATAAGTAGGTAAGGGCCAGCGAGATGGCCCAGTAGGTAAGAGCACTTGCCATCAAGTCTGATGGCTGGGGGACAGAGAGAACTGCCTTTCACAAGTTGTCCTCTGACCTCCCCGGGAGTGCTGTTGCATGTGCACCACACACACAAATAAGTCAACAAGTCAACAAGCAAATACATGTAAGACATTTTAAAGCAAATTTAAAGGATGACAGGAATAACATGAACTTGTTTTTAGTAGAGAGATAGCACTAAATTAATGCAGCTAATTAATTTGGGGTAACTTTTAGTTATTACTTTTTTGTTTAATCTCAGAATAATTTTTCTAGCTAAAGTCTGTGCTCTGAGCCAAAGCGCTTTGTTCAGTGCTAGGAAATGCTGGATGGTAATCAGATGGGGTGTGAGTTCATGAGTTCAGGTTTGTGAAGCACTCTGTTCGGAAGAGTTCAGAGCTTGTCATCTCCATCCTCGGGAGGTTGTGAGCCAGATGGGAGTTCTTAAGGAGGCTTTCTCTGTGAAGGTTCTGCACCTAGACTTTTTGTCTAGGTAGGTGGCAGTTCCTGGGGAGAGGAGGCGGAAGGGTCAGGAGGTTGAAGCCAGCCTGAACTACATCTTGAGATCCAATCAGTGAACAACAACAACAACTTTTTAAAAGTCAAATGCAGGAATGTCTAAAGTATAATCCCAAGTGTTTGTGGTGGTGGGAGTCCATCTCCCCTGCATTTGCGTTGTTGGAGTTGATTATGTTTCTATTCATTTACAATCATAAAAGTTTGGTTGGTTTTAGTTCAGCAACTTTCAGGTAGCAGAAACCCTGAAAGTTTGTCACGTATCATGTGAATAATGAGAAGAGGAAACAGATGGGAACTGCCATTCAGTCTAGGACCAGGGGTCCTGGTTATGGGATGAATGAACACTTCATGGGGTGGGAAGGATTTGAGTTAAAGACTTACTTGTCCCAGGGCCTCACTGAGAAAGTGCTATTTCTTCTTAAAGCGAAAATTAAGTGAGTGCCACTCCTAGGCAGTTCTTACTCTCCGTGTATGTCAGTACAGTGCAGACGCCATTCCTCTTCTGCCTGGAGGTAACCTGCGGGGAAACGTTTTGTTTTGTTTTCTTTCAGTCATGTAAAGTGATCTGTGAAACCGGAGACTGCCGGCAGCAAGAATTCAAGGATCGGTCTGGAAACTGTGTCCTCTGCAAACAGTGTGGACCTGGCATGGAGTTGTCCAAGGTACATATCAAGTACACAGTTGTACTTGTATTTGAAATTGCATTTCTTTAAACCAGATTCTTTTCATTGACTCTTAGCAGCACTTTGGGTGACATGACAGAATTCTTGACACACTATGGCACGTCAGCAAGGTATCATAGAATTCCTCTCTGATCCCTGCATCTTTTTGAGATAAGTAGATTCTAATACCAGAATTCTACAAGTAGCGTTGGTGTGTATAACTTAGTGTTTCAGCGATGGAATGTGTGGGGGATTACTCGCAAAGAACCAGTACTTTACTTAAAGCTTAAAAGTAAAGCATAAATAACTAAGGGTGAAATAATGAAATTAAAATACCGACTGTTTCAGGGGGCCTTCCTTTTCTTTCTTTTTTCAGACAGGCTTCTCTGTGTAGCCATGGCTGTCCTGGAACTCGCTCTGTAGACCAGGCTGGCCTCAGACTCACAGAGATCTGTCTACCTCTGCCTCCCAAGTGCTGGGATTAAAGGTGTACACCACCACCACCCAGCCTGGCCTTCTTTTTCTTAAACTAAATGTTATCACTACCAGTCGACATGTTCTGAGTAGGGATGTGATGAGGAAACCCAGGGTACTGAAGGAAGCAAGTGTTTCAATCTTAGTGCTCTAAGTGTCTGCACTCCAGAGAGCACTTTAAATTGTACATTTTAAATCCTGCTCATTAAGTATTTCGGGGCTTTTGCAAAACCACTTGCAGTTTGAGTAAGACTTCTATATAATTTAAAGCTGCTGGCCTTTAGCTGGAGCAGTCTCTCAGCTAGTTTATCTAAACTTATCCTAACTTCTCCGCCATCTCCTCTCCCCACTTGGTTCTGACTACCTGCTTACAGCTCCATCCTATTCTTTCTGTTCTCTTCCATGTCTCTCTGTCTCTCTGTCTGCCCATCTCTTCTCTCTGCCTAGAAGTCCTGATCGCTATACTTTTTGCCCCAGCCCTGGGCCACCAGCTCTTTATTATACATAAAGCAACATTCCAGTCCATCTCACCTGTGTTGGCAGGTGAGGAAGGGGAAGCATTTACAAATAGAAAGCCAGTGATGGGCCATAGAAACTACAATACCAGAATCCTGCCAGCTCTTAGCTCTCTGCCAGGCACTGCTTTAACAGTTGAAAATATGGAGATACATGTTCTCAATGTGAGGGAAGCTCATCCAAACAATTAAGAAATTCCCCTTGGGGCTGCAGAGATGGCTTAGTGGTTAGGAGCACTGGCTGCTCTTTCAGAGGACAGAGTTCAGTTCCCAGCACACAGTTGCCTGTGACTCCAGTTCCAGGGGATCCAACACCCCCATACAGTCAAAACGCTAATGCACATGAAAAACAAACAAACAAACAAACAAATAAATAAACATTCCCCTCACAGCTGCTCAGATTTCACAGTTTCTCTCTTGGCCTCTTCTAAGCTAAACACTCGTTTGCTTTATTCTTTGACCTTTTGCAGATGTTACCAGTTGAGGAGAATTGGTGTAATGTTTTGTTCTCAATGAAGTGTCAGAGCTTTCTATTAGAAAAGAGACAATGGATTTTTGTTTTCATTTAAAATGACCTTTAAAAAGGTCCTCTCCTCTGCAGACTGCTCTTATTTATCGTTCTTATCTTTCATGGGTTTTTGATCAGCGATGTACAAACAGCAGGAAACAAAGAGTTATGAGGTCCATAAGTCCCATTGTAGAGAGGGCTTTTCTGGTTGAGTCAGAGGTGGCTTTCAGAGACCCGACTTTACATCTGGATTGAAATGGCTTCCAGTGTTCTGACACCTATATCTCACCAGAAAGGTTTCAGTACCTCTTGACGGTACCAGTGTTTATTTCAGATTTAGGTTCTGCCATATTGGATAGATAGCTGGGCCAGGACCAGCAAACAAATTCAAGTGCTGGGCAGCCAGGAGGGAAATAGGTGACTGTTCCACCCTGTGAGAGCATTTTGCCTTAACACTGTGAACAGATGAGTGTATCATCATGCACTCTGAGATGAGAAAACCCTTTCTAAAAGTTTATTCTCTTATCTTTATCCTTTGACTGTAGAGAATATAAAATACATATCTAGAGAGTCAGACCAGAAGGTGAAGGTTCAACCTGCTGTAAAGTCTTTTAATGGAAAAAAAGAAAAACAAAAACATTCCATAGTCTCTGGTTGCACAGACCAGGGGCTTCTCTGCAGCTGAACAAACTCAAGGATCAGCTGCCCTGAGCTCTCTAAGAGAAGTGAACCCTTGGGAGTCAGGCAAATACAGAGAATCTCAATACTTGGCCACACAGCCTCCTTCTGGGGCAGATCTCTGGGAGTTGTAGGTCAGCCTGCTCTACAAAGTGAGTCCAGGACAGCCAAGGCTACACAGAGAAACCCTGTCTCGGAAAAAAAAAATGTGTAAGATGAAATGAAGCAGTACTTAGAATAAGTGTGTAGAAGTGTTCATTTATTAGAAAAGAAAGATCAAAAGCCACTATCTAGGCTTCTGTATTGGGAAACTAGAGAACAAATTAAATCCAAACTGAGAAGAAAATAAATTACATAGGGAAAGAAAGATGAAAACAGGACATCAAAAAGGAAAACTAATAAAAGCAAAAACTGATTCTTCACAATGATAAAAACAAAAAAGCAAGCAAACAAAAAGCAACAATAACCCTCTAACCAGGCTAAGTGAGGAAGTAAGAAATAGGACCCATACCACAAATATCACAAATGAAAGAAAGGATTACTGCAGATTCAACACCTACAATCTCTCACATAAAATGTACCAAGTGTAAGAAAGACACAATCTATCAAAACACACAAAAGAAAACAGTCCTTACTTACTGAGGAGACCCACCCACTCAATAATTGTAAGTAAACTGTCATGCGAAAAGTACCAAGTTCACCAGTTAAGGAATTAGAGCAACATTCCCAGTCTGTCCTGTAATACGGAAGCAGAGAACACAGACCCACTCAGTGAATGTCAGGTTAACAGCACCTAATATCAAAATCAGATAAAAATATCACCAGAACAGGAGAGCTACAGAACAATAACTCAAGCCAGGCGTGGTGGTGCACACCTTTGATCCCAGCACTCAAAGAAGCAGAGGCAGGTAGATCTCTGTGAGATAGAAGCCAGTCTGGTCTACACACAAATTGAGTCCAGGACAGCGAAGGCTACACAGAGAAACCCTTTTTCGAAAAACCAAACCAAACCAAACAAACAACAGAACAATAACTCTCATGAACATAGACATGAAAATAAATGAAAATTTATCAAATATATCTCACCAGGCAGTGTAGCATCCTGACTTGGTGGGATTTGTTTTTGCCATGCAAGGCTGGTTTAACATTTGAAACTCAATGAGGGTAATTCTTTACATTAACACATTAAGGAAAAAAAAACGTGTCATATCAATAACCATTTGAAAAATATTCAATACCCATTCAAAATGAAAACTCTCAGTAAACCAGAAATAAAGGGGGGAATTTACTTAACCTGATAAAGAACAATCCTGTAGTTAGTACTTACCCGGAGGAATTAAAACGTGTATCTGCGCAGAATCTGCGCAGGGTGGTTTATAGAAGCAGCTTTACTCACCATTACCAAAACCTGTGAGCGATTCAGTTATCCTTTGGTAGGTGAGAAATCAAACCATCCAGTCAATGAAATACTATTCTGCCCTAAAAATAAAACTGAGATAAAGCTATGAAAAGACATGGAGGACCTTAAATGCATACTTGGTGACAGTTTAGAGATAGCAGAGAGGTTGGTGTTTGCCGTAAGTCAGGGAAGAGAGGGATGAGGAGGTAGGAAACAGGATGCCCACCTATGGTTGCCCAAGCCTGTAAATTGTGCAACACTGGGGCTGACCCCTAAGAGGAGAGGCCTCAGGTGATAGAACAGTGATCAGGGACTGAGTGGACTGAAACAAATGTGCCGTTCAGGCAGAAGACATTGATCATGGGAGAGGCTACATAGGGAGCAAGGTGAGGGATGGGAGTGGGGGTGAAAGGTAAGTGGGGACAGCTGACGTCTCAAAATCTCCCTTTCTCCATTTGACTGTAAACTTAACACTGGTCTTGGTTTTGAAGGATGAGATGACCTAGTTGGTAAAGGGCTTTGAGTACAAGCCCTAGACTTGATCCTCCCCAGACACCACATTTAGAAATTCCTGGCATGGGGCATGTACCTATAATCCCAGCACTAAGGCTGTAGAGACAAGAGGATTCCTAGAAGCAGCTGGTTTCTGATCTAGCCAAACTGGTCAGCCCACGTTTAGTCTGAGACCCTGTCTCAAAAAATAAGTTCCTGAGTGTATGAGGAAGATGTCATATTGGCTTCTGGCATCTCAATACACGTGTCCTTCTCGCTTTCAAACATGTACACAAAATTGTTTTAAAATATTAACATAATGAAGTCTTAGTTGGGCGTGGTGGTATATGTTTATAATTCCTGATACTCAGGAGTTATCTCTCTGAGGCAAGAGAATCATGATTTCCAGTTTCAAAAACAGCAACAAATAAGAACAAAGAAACAAGAGAAACATGAAGTCTTTATAAAATAAATAACGATCAATTTTTGAGACTATTATCTGATAAGATGTTTTGCATTGAACAGCCCCCATGAAGGAGGACAGGAGTATGTGGCTTCAATGAATGAGTGAAAGAGCAAATAGCATTTTTCCACTTTCTTAGACTTTTGAAATAATGAAACAAGGTTCCTCTGACTGTCCCACACCATGCCCTTCCCATCCTTTTGCCCTGGTCTTAGTCAAGAACCCTACTCTGGTCATCATGTTCCCACCTGGCTCATATGAGCCTCACTACAGACCCAAATCTGGACCATTTACAGCCTCTGTTTTCTGTTCCTTCACTGATGCACAACGCTCTTTGTTTTCACCTTTCATGACAGGCATGTTTGGCCCCATTAGAGAAGATGTGTCTTTCAGTAGCATACTTTCATTCATAGATGGTTTCACCTGCAATGAAAATTGACATGTGGATCCTACAACCCCAAAGATAAAGCAGCAGATGAGTGGAGAATCATTCTCAATGGTAGAGTGCTTGTCTACTGTGTACAAGGTTCTCAGTTCAATCTGCTGTTATTAAAAGAGTTTCTATATTTAAGATCCCTACAGAATCTGTTTCCACAGTATGGTCGTTTGAAGGAGAATGGCCCCATAGGCTCATATGTTTGAACGCTTGGTCCCTGACTTTTTGCAGCTGTTTGGGAAAGATTAAGGAGGTGTAGCCTTTTGGAGGAGGTGTCTCATTGAGGATGGGCTTTGAGGTTTCAAAAGACCGATGCCATCACCAGTGCCTTCTCTGCCTCCTGTTGTGCATCAAGATGTGAGCCCTCAGCTGTTCCTCCCACCATGTCTTTGCTCTGCCCTCATGGACTCTAACCCTCTGAAACCGAGTCCACTTAAATGCCTTTTATAATTCGCCTTGGTCATGCTGTCCCGTCACAGCAATAGAAAAGTGACTTAGA
Source organism: Psammomys obesus (assembly GCF_907164565.1). NCBI lineage: Eukaryota > Metazoa > Chordata > Mammalia > Rodentia > Muridae > Psammomys > Psammomys obesus. The sequence continues at coordinate 6,758,114 of NW_026585643.1, read as the reverse complement.
CACCTAGGTAGCTGTTCTCCCTAAGCGTTGAAACAGATACCATACCCACAGTGCCCTGGTGTGCATGGTGCTCCACAGATATGTTAATACATAGATGTGTTAACACATGGCAGCTCCTTTGCTTTGTTGCCTTACTGTTCAGCCTGCCTGGCCCCTAGCACAATACAATTGTCCAGGTGTTCAATGAATTCATCCACCTTGGGTATTTATTTTTTTAAAGATACTCAACATCTAACAATATGGATATTAATGAATTTGTATACAAGTAATATATTTTACAAAGTCTTTAATTTTGGTTTTTGCTCAGTGAATGGAATGAATAACAAAAACCCTAAAATTTTATTTAAAGAGTAAAATAAAGTTTGTTTTCCCTAGATAGAAGAGCCTCTGGGTAACCTTATTTTTTAGTTTACTCATTTTGCTCTGTGTGGTACTGTGCATTACATAGTGCCGTGCACACGCTAGGCAAGCACTCCACTACTGAGCCACATCCTCAGCCCTCCTTTTTCCAAGATGAGGTGTCTGTTTGAATCATCATACTCCAGGGCCATAATGTGTTTTCCACTGTAAGCGTGTATCTTATAAGTGTTTTCAAACTAAAGGAGGCAGATATAGGTACATTTTCCATCTGTGGTTTTATGACTCCTAGTTATTATTTTCTTTGTAAGACTTTCAGCTCTGTTTTTCCTCGAGGTCTCTGGGCTTCCCTGTTATTGGTTAGGTTTCCACCATCTTTAATACGTAGTTGAGGCTTGCTGGCAGCTGCTAGAGCACTGTTCCTGGAGATGCTAGTGGACCTGTTGGATGGGACTAGTGGGGCTCAGCCCCCTTTCACCTCCTGTCAGGTATTCGATAAGAGGATGTCTACATAGAGACCCCCAACTCTGACAGTAATATGTTGGCTATTTTAATTGATACTCCTCCCTTCTCTGCCACTGTAACTTAGCTATCTGAACCTCTCATAAACCCTGAAGAGTTGAGCTTGTGTTGTGTTCTATTTAAGGACATCTCTTAACAAAAGAGACCATTTCCCATGTATACTTTGTTGTTTTATTTACTTATTTTAATGTTTGTGGTTTTATAGTTCCTTACTTTTTTATGCTTTTGCCTGTATGTCTCTGGATCGTGTGTGCCTGGTACCCACAGAATTCAGAAGAGGGGGTTGGATTCCAGGGGATTGGAGTTACAGATGGTTGTGAGCTGCCATATGGGTGCTGGGAATTGAATCTGGGCCCTCTGAATCTTCAGCCAGTGCTCTTACCACTGGGCCTTCTCTCTAGCCCATATCTGTTATTCTGTAAGAATTGCAGTTATGGTGACAGATAATGTGACCAACATAAACTAGCAGAGGTTAGCATGTGACTCTTGGGTACTAAATCATAGAGTCTTCATACCACATGTCCTGAGTCAGAGAACTGTGATTGTTCCGGTCTTAGCGGTGAACAGCAGTCACTTGGAGGTTGATTGGCTTGTTGGTGTTGTGGCTGGTCCACCGTATGTCAGGGTCAGGGGTGGGTAGCCACCTGGAGTTATGACCTTTCTCGTTCTGATGCTGCTCCAGTGGATGCTGCTCCAGTGACAATGGTCTGTGCGTTCAGCACCCACTTTGGGAACCATTAGCCACTATGGCTGCTGAACGTTTGAAATGTGTTTAGCTAGTGCTACTGAGAAAATAGACATTTCAGTTTAAGTGAAGCCCTTTGAGACTCTGGCTTTTGAATTGTAAGGTACAGCTAAGAAATCATAACGTGTCTTCTGGAAGTTCAGTCAGAGGACCATGTTCTAAGCAAATGTCCTTGTCCTTGCAAAGAACCCCCATCTTGCAGCTTCTAGCCCTGTCCGTTCCCCACACCGGAGGATGCTCCCAGCGCTGGGCTGAGCAGTCAGTCTCATTTCATTAGTTCTCGGTTCCCACGCTCCTCTCCTCAAAGTCCTAAATCCCTCTGCTCCTTTTGGTTGCTTTTATCATCTAGCTTAATAAATAGTTCCTGCAACTGTATTTTTGGAAAGAGTATGACAGATAAGTGAGCCATTTGGAGCCTTTTTGGGCAACTTCAGCCTGCTGAGATGTACACACACACACACACACACATACACACACCCCATATTCTCCTTTGAAAGCTTCTAACATGGTTGAGAATGTTTTTCCATGTCACAGTGAAAACCGTAAACACTGCTTACATAGCCTCGGTGGTATCTGCTGGGCACATGGGGCTGTAAGGATGCCTGAGTGCCATTTGTTTTCAGCATCCTTTCGACCCTGGTGAGATATAGGGAGAGGGGGATTCTTTTGTTTGCACAAAGTAACCTTTAGAGTTTTTAATTCCTGCTGCCTAGAATTCGACAGCACTGGCCCCTCCTCCTCCCAGAGAGTGAATGCCAACAATGTGCTTTTAACACGATCGCCTCACAGCAGTAAATCAGGAAACTAGTTTTTGCCTGAACCACTTGAAGCAGGCTTCAAGCTTTTGGCATGGTTTTCAAAGTAAGCTTTTCTAACCAATTATTGGGATGACTTTCGTTAATGTAAAAAAAAGAGAAAGTCTTGTAAACAACCCACTTTCCCTAGAGGGCAAGCATCCAGGTTCAGGCTTTTAAAAGATGTGTAATTTTTCAAAATGGTTTTCATCCCTGTGAGTAAAGTCACCAAAATTAATATGATTTTCAGTTATATATTTCAAAAAGCCTCATTTCTGTCTTTTAAGTAGCTCATTGTTTTCTTTAGTTGTACAAGTGAGCCCTCCACGTTCAGCGGATAGTAACAAGTTCCCCCTTGTCATTTTTCTTTACCCACCCCCCAAGTACAGGTTTTCATAGTCTTTGGCGTTATTTTCTTAAAGGAAATTAAAAATCTGATTTCCAAGCACGAGCCATATAAATCTAATTTGACATTTCCATTTTTGTTCAACACCCTGGTTTTCTCCACGAATAACTTCTATTCCATTTAAATTTGGAATCTAACATTTAACTTTTAAAGTTCAGAGAACCCAAGCAAATAACTTACTGGCTGTGCAAATAAATAGTGCTGTTAAGCCTAGAGGCCCTAGAGGGAAGCCATTCCTGGATACAGAGAATCTAGGAGGCCCCCTGTAGTCTGGGGAACTAGCCTTCCTCTGTAGGTGGCACCAGTCTGTGTTTTGCTAAGTGTTGGTTGGCTTTGCAAAGAGAGAAGGGGGTTTAGGGACTGTTGGCTTTGAGTCATCTCACTACTGGATAACCACCAAGTGTGGCTGGGGAATCTTGGGAGAGAGTTGCCAGACTCCTGGCTAACGAGGGCGCCATGACAGGCTATGCGCCTGAGAACTTAGTTCCTAAAGGGAATCTTTAGGAAATACTGCTTTGAACAGTATTTGCTCATCCATGTCTATCAGCAAACCTTCCTGCACTGATTTGTTGGGTGCAAGAATTGAGGAGAGTTGCAATTGTGGACTGCTGCATAGTTTTAGAGGAAGAGTAGGACCCTTTCCCACTGCATTACTATCTTATCTATATATATTTTAAAAATAAAATAATTTAAAAAATAAAGATGTATTTTTAAAGCCAAAAGCAGTGTATTTTTAAAGCCAAAAGCAGT
>NW_026585643.1:6683164-6754530 GCF_907164565.1 Psammomys obesus | reverse complement strand
TGTATTTTTAAAGCCAAAAGCAGTGTATTTTTAAAGCCAAAAGCAGTGTATTTTTAAAGCCAAAATATAAATTTCAACCCTTGGTATTTAAGGTAGAACCTCCATTATAAAGGAAGGAAGGAAGGGAGGGAGGGAGGGAGGGAAGGAAAGAAGGGAAGGAAGGCAAACAAATGCAATTTTACATCCAGACTCAGAGTGAGACAGAGATGGAAAAAAGGAAAGAGAGAAAGAAAACAAATGTGATTCTACGTCCAGGCTCACCCTCCTCGCCTCCTCTTCCCTTCGCTGACCCTACATGCTCTTTTCTACCTCCTACCCTGGAAAATGTCGAAGATGGAGCAGAACCAGACAGCAGAGTGCTAGAGTTCGCACAGGGCTACCACAGCAAGGGAAGAACCTCAGAACAGAACTGGACTTCACCAGGAGAGCGGCACAGAAAAGGAGCATGTGTGCTGAGCAGAGTGTTGGCCACAGTCTGCACTGAATGGAGAGTGTGCAAGGCGTATGGCAGAGGATGGAAAAGGGACTTGGGGATTTTGGTTAAACTGATCCAACAGGATTCTCAGGAAGACCATCTAGGAGGAACAGGAGCTACCCCGGTCAGATCCGGCAGCAAAGATTGTAGATTCTTTTAATACAGTTAGTTCCTCATGTTGTACTGACTCCCAACCGTAACATCTTTTTCGTTGCTACTCCATAACTGTAACTTTGCTAACTGTTATGAATCATAATGTAAATCCTTTTGGAGATTAGAAGTTTGCCAAGGGGCTTGTGACCCACAGGTTGAGAACCAAGGACCTAGGAAGAATCTTTGTCAAAAAGTTAAACCCAAACATAGCTTGTGCCCTTACTTACCTGTGTGAAATTATTCCCTAAGAATTTTAGGGGATAAGATTTGACGTCCTTTTCTGTTAGATGTACAGTGAGGCGATCTGATGAGTGGACAGGCAGCTGGCCAAATGTGAATTCCTTCAGTGCCCAGCCTGCGGGTGCTGTGTGAGTGCATAGCAGCAGGCACATCCCACTGTACCCACCCCCTCGGTGCCCTTGTTGCCCCTGGAGCACTCCCCTAACATGCCAAGTGTGCAGCAGCAAAGAGCTGCGGAGTAGCATGCCTAGTCTGTGCGCAGAGAGGTCATCCCCAAACCCATGACCAGTGTCTCCCTGTGTGGCAGGGATGTGATTTTAGGGACCCAAGAAGAAGGAAGGTGTAGTGTTTAAAGATGTTTATATGTAGTAGGTTTCAATACACAAAGGAAAAGACACGATCCCTAGCTAGGGAAGGGCACAAGTGTGCAAAGGTACTGTCTGTCACCCACCTGCCCAGATGTGGTGCGAGGCTATGTGGCAAAGTCAGCTGTTGATCTCTTTTCCACATGGTCGTTATTTCTTGACCCGAGATTTCAAGGCATTTTAAGCACCTGGCTTCACTGAATGAAATAAAAACATCAAAGCGGAAGTGTATATTGGGGTAATTTAATATTTATGTGCTGTTTACTTACAGCCCAGATTATGCGTAATTACAGTGTGCTGTGTTTATGTGCTTTGGATGTGTGGCCTCTCAGAGCTGCCGCAGCGCACTGAGCTCGCTCCTTACAAACAGGTTCCCTGGGTTTCCAGCTAATTCAAAGTTTCTACTTAATTCAGTGTGTACAATTACACACTGAGCTAACACCATTAACTAGCTGGCCACGAACTAACTTTCTAATGAATTTAACGATAATATCAGACTAGTTTTTTAAGATTGTTTTCTGAAAATAACAAGTCTTAGAGGAAACATATTTTAAATAAAATTCTCCCCAATAAGCGATATTGGCAGAGTTCCCAGGAGACTATTATCATAAATATTTCATGGATGTTATTTTATGACTGTAAGCTTTCTTTTCTTCTCCTTCTTCTTCTTCTTCTTCTTCTTCTTCTTCTTCTTCTTTTTTTTTTTTTTTTTTGAGGCAGAACTGTCTATGTAGTCCTGTGTGCCCTGTAATTCATTCTGTAAGTCTGACTGACCTCCAACTCGCAGAGTTCCTCTGGCCTCTGCCTCCCCAATGCTGGGACATAAGGTGCGTGCCACATCCACATCCGGCGTGTCTGTAGATGACTTTTACTCCCCTAAACTTATCTCAGTGAAAATGGCTCTTGCTGTCACCAAAATTTGTAAGTTCAAACACAGTAAGTTGGTACCCAGTAAAGAGCGTGGAGTGCAAAGATCCGGAGGCTGGGTCCTCTTTTGTGTGTAATTAAGCCTAACGTAGAGTGGAATATTCACACGCACGCACGCACACATACTTGCACACACACATACTTGCACGCACAGGCACATACACCTGCACGCACACGCACACACGTGTGTATTTCAAGAGATGCTCATTCTGTACAGTACAGTGGGTGTAATGACACAGGAAACGACATGGCATGAACACACTGGTCACAGTGCTGCTTACGTGGTACAAACTAGGCAGCTGTAATAAAAAATAAGTATAAAAGATCTTCCATATGTTAGAATACCTGTTCTGTTTTAAAAAGGTGAGACCCTCAAAACTCCTCTCGATTTGTAGTTGCTGTTGCTTTGATATTCTGAAATAAGAGTCTTACTATGTAGCCCTTACCATCCTTCTTCCTAACCTCTTGAGTGCTGGGATCACAGGCGCATACTCTCATGGTCGCTCTCTTACTCATCTTTATGTCCAATTGGATCATTTGCCTGGTTCTTCATGGTGGGAGGTGGTGGAATGTGGAGGAAATGATCTCAGCGGGAGCCAGCAGTGACGGTGGGCTGCCTGGCCGAGCCGTGGAGCCAGCACAGCTGCCAGCACAGACACTGTGCTGTACTGTGAAACAGCACCACAGACTACTTAGTAAAGTGAAGGCCAGTTGCACTGAAGGATAGTTGAGCTTTTTTTGTTTGTTTGTTTTGTTTTTTAAGTAGAAAATTTCTAATGAATTTTAGGATTACTGTTTTCCCCCTAAGAAGGAAAATGGTATGTTTCAAAGTGAACTAGAAAATGTTGGGGTTAGCTAAGCTAACCATCCTCCTTTTCCATTCTTGGGGTCTGAGCCAAGGGTCAGGCTCTTTACAAGAAAGCAGCTCACTATACTGCACAGGCTGGCCTCTACTCACAACCTTCCTGCCGCCACCATCCAAATACGTTAGTAAACTTTAATCAGTCTGTACAAAATCCAAAATAGTAATAGCCATCAGTATAACTTGTTTAATGGGCGCTGACATTGCTTGCTTTGGGCTTTATATGTTGTCCCGTTTATTCTTCAAAACAACCCCGTAGAGCAGCTATCACTCTTCCCTTCTCACTGATGAGGAGACTGAGGATTCCAGACCTCCCAGAGTGTCTTAGCCAATGAGTGGCAGAGTTGGCCCACCAAGCCTTGATGTTTTGGAGCTGGTGTAGGAAATCACGTCCTTTTCTGCTTCTTATTTCAATGATGCCCTTAAAAGAAAAAGTAAGCCCTATTTCCTTGAGGTTAACACACATTTTCTCCTTCCTCTCCTTTCCCCTTGCTCTGCCTCTCTCCCCTCTCTCCTCCCCTTTCTGTTGTGTTCTGACTTGTACACGGCCTCTGACAGTCCTGGCTGCAAGGATCAAAGCCTGACTTTGAAGCACTCTGCTCTGGCTGGAGCCTTTGACTAGAAGCTTCTCCTGTGAACAATGTAGTACCCCCCCCCCCCCCGCCGCCCTGAGTGTCACGTGCGCAGTGCTTTGATCCCTGGAGATGTGTGGCGGGGAGGCCCCTCTGTGCTCACGGAAAGCCTTTGCAAGCTCCTGGTGCTCTCAGCAACAGAAGCGCTTGGCACAAACTTGAGTCTGTCCACAGCGCAGCCACAGGCCCCATACAAAGCGCTGAAGCCTGGGACAATGACTTCCCGCAAAGACACCTCAGCCCAAAGACATTCCTTCCGAATGTCTATCTTCATGATTGTTCTGATTTCAAATGGGACAGACGCTTTTGCAAGCACTGAACTGTAAATGGTAGAATTATAAAAAGAAATTCAAAACATCACAGACTACCGCTGCTGGCCAGGAGACTGTTTCTCTAACAACGTTAAAGACATTCTGCCTTGTGAGCTAGCTCCTCAGATTGTGAGTGGGGTTCTTGCATTGTTGGTGTTTGGTTCAGAACATCCTGTAGGTGAAGCACTCAAGAGGAAGTGAGTAGTTGATATCCTTAGCTACCCCAAAAGTAGAAATCAAAACTGCTCTGAGACTTCATCTTATCCCAGTTAGAATGGGCAGATAAAAACAGCAAAATAAGAACACATGCTGAATGGGGGCGGGAGTGCCTAGTCACTGCTGATGGGTGTGTAAACTTGCGCAGCTGTTGTGGAACTCAGTGCGGAGGTCTCTCAAAAAGCATCCAGCTACACTACTTTTGGGCATATACCCAAAGGCTGCCGCCTCCTCTACAAAGACACTTGTTTATCCTGCTCACTGTTGCTCTATTCAGAATACTCAGAAATTGGAAGCAACCTGAATGTCCATGAACTGATGCATGGATAATGAAAATGTAGTCGCATCTGGACAGTGGTGACACGCGACTTTAATCCCAGCACTTGGGAGGCAGAGGCAGTTGGATCTCAGTGTGTTCGAGGCCAGCCTGATCTGCAGAGTGAGTTCCAGGACAGCCAAGGCTAAAACAAGGAAACCCTGTCTCAAAAAAAAAAAAAAAAAAAAAAAAAAAAAAAAAAAAAAAAAAAAAAAAGTGGTGCATTTGCACAATGAAATACTCAACTTAAAAAAAAAAGAAAAGAAAGAAACTTGCAGGTAAATGAATGGAGCTAGAAACAGTCGTCCGAGGGAGGTAACCTGAACCCTGAATCCAGAAAGACAAATAGATCATATTTTCTTTCATATACACCTTTGAATCTTCGGATGTTTGTTTCATTTGGAATACCCATACTGGTTAGGAGACTTTATGAGGCAATGGGGAAGAGGAACTTTCAAGGGAGAAAGATAAAATGCAACAAAATGAAAGGGGAATAACAGATCAAGGATTAAATGGGGTAGGGAATGGGAAAGAAGGGAAGAGGAGGGAATATGGGTAGGTAAAACAACACTAAAGGTCTTCTGAAAAAGTAATAGAAACGTATTACTGAAAAGGCTTCCTAAAAATACATATAAATATCATACATGTGCATATATATTACTTACACACACATATACATATGTGAGTTTAAATGGAGTTATTCCATAACAAGAGGGACAGTGGATAACCTTATGATAGAAAATAAAAATCCTAGTGCCAGAAGCTTTGGCGTTGTTGGCCAATTGATTCCCATAAACCCTAAACATTATAGATTATTACCATTCCTCATGATCACCCTCCAGAACTTGACCATAAGACTCTATTGCTGAGCCAGCCATGGTAGCACATGCCTTTAGTCCCAGCACTCAGGGAGGCAGAGACAAGCGGATCAATGTGAGTTTGAGGCCAGCCTGGTGTACAAGGCAAGTCTAGGACAGCTAAGGCTACACAGAGAAACTCTGTCTCAAAAACAAACAAGCAAACAAACGAAACAACAAAAAGACCCTATTGCTGAAGACAACACACATTTGAATCGAGAACATGATGAAATCAGCCTGGTACTGGCTGGGAGGATTCAGCCCTATGGCCAGCTTTCATATTGCCAGAAGGTGCTACGCATGCTATCGTAGGAGAAAAGTAATGGTCTAACCCTGTGAGACATACCAAAGAAATGCCTTCTGGTGCAGCAGTGGCAGGTTTACGGAAGCCACCAATGCCTTCGGATGGTGTAAGGCCAGGGACGTGAGAGAGAACCTATACCTGGCACTGTTATCGGGGCCATGAACCTGAAGCGAAATAGGTTTCAGGCCCTAGGGGAGAAACTACTATTATTATTCTGCAAAGCGGAAATAGCATTAAAACAATTCCTAGTAACTTATCACTGCGCCCATAAATCAGTGCATCTTTGAGCTCCCGCCAGAGAAGTTTCTATGTGAGGTAGATGACAGTTAAAACAGAGACCCACAGCTGATCAACGTACAGAGAAAAAGAGATTGTGGAGTGCTCAGCCTTAAATGGGACGCCGGTAATTTCCCCCTCCCCGCAAGCCTCAGGGATCATCTTAGAAGAGGAGGTAGAAAGAGCCAGGGTAATAGATGACTACAAGGACACAGTGAGTTCAAGGGCAGCGCAGAGGGCTTCATGAGATGCTTTCTTAGAATTAATCATGGGGCTGGAGATCTTCCCAGCACTGGGAAGAAAGAGAGACCAGTGGACTTTCTTTTCCCCTCCCTAACTGTCTCTGAAATGTGTGCAGGATGTGTTCATTTAAGGGGTGTAGTGGTTCACACTTCCCTGCAGGAAGCTGAGGCAGGGGCCTGACTGGCAGTGAAAAGGTAGGATGGGCAATACGGCAAAAATCTGTCTCAAAACACAAACAAAAAATTCGTTTGAAAGAGCATAATGATGGAGAGAACAACAGGTTCTTAGAGGTGTCACCCACCCCAGGGGCAGGTGTTAGCTAGTGAATCCTCGGTTGATTTTCCACCCTTTATCGCTAGCTGCTAGCACAGGCAGTCTGTCCGTGGCCTGGTTTGTTTTTAATCTTTTTGCCCAGTAAGTGAAGCTTCGTTGGTTTTATATAAAAAGGTGGCTGAAGCTTTATGGAAAAATGGGGATTTTTTTTTTTTTTTCACAAGCTGGGCCCTATATTCCAGCATTCTGGTATACAGTTGAGAAACTGAAGTCCTGTGAGATTTTTGCCTTCCCTCTGATCTGGGACGTCCCACTTGTGTCTGTGGCCTCTCTTAAGCACTGCTCGGGAAGGCGTCTCAGGTCTTAAGCTGATTCTGTGTTTAGTGAACCTGTCATAAGCACTGATGGCCAGTGTTCCAGGGATGCAGCTTTCATTCTGCAGCCTAGCTTTTGGCACCGGGGCCATGGAGGTTCAGGTCTCAGCTCTATCACCACTTGTGTCATCTTGCACAAGGTCAAACACTTCTCCAAAGCTCCATCCCTTCAGGCAGTGACAAAAGGACAGTGTTTCCCCCCCTGGGAGTGAGTGTGGCTTTGAGCTTTATGACATTTCCATGGAGTAAGCACCCAGGGTAGTATAGTAACCCTATTGTAGTAAATAAGAAAGTGTTGGGCTACATGTTTATTATCAGCCCTAAGATTATCACGACAGTATTATTTAACACGCTATCACAAATAATAAGACACAGACAGACACCTGTTATTTACCTTGGGCCGGGCAGATATTTCGCTTACACTGTCTGAATATCCTCACCATCCGTCTCCCAACCCCCATCCAATGCCATCCGCCTTGATGTCATCCTCTTCTGGACTACCTTTCATCCATAATTCCATGGTACTTGCTTTTATTCTTTATCTAGGCCTTTCCATGTCATCATTGGAGTCCTTTCTCCAGTCCCACGTGGTTTCTTCTCCACGTTAACCCATCCTCCCTCCTCTTTTCCCAGCCCCCTTCTCCCTGTCCTCCCCAAGCCCAGCAACCTTAGCCATGCTTACCCCATTCTGCCCTGCCCAGGTATAGGCCGCTTAATTAACGAGTCAGGTAGGTTTACACAACACAGATAGGTGTACCCAGATCTTGAGGGCTAGTAACATGCATCAGACCAACCTCCAGCACCCCATCATAATTAAGATTTCATTGGCTGTATTGAGAATCTGTGCAAAGATGCTTCATATTGGACACAAGTCTTAACATATGTGCTGAAAATATAAAAGTCGTGAATCGTGATTCTTTTTTTTAACACATACTCTAGTGGCTTCAAAGTTAGAGGCAAATTTTCTTAAGAGATTACCAAAGACTAGGGTGTTGCAAATAGATGACAGACTGGACATGTGTCCACCAACTCCCAATCCTTACCATAAAAACCATATCCTCTGATTTTCAGCCTTTTACAGAAATTAACAAAAGTATTAGGAAACTGGATTTTGATGATATTACAGTATGTATATATGTACGTGGTCAGGCAATGATCGAGGAGTAGAAGCTTCTGGGAAGCAATTCTCCTAGAAGAACCAATGTGGCAAGCAGGTTGGTGGTGTTCCCTGTGGAGTCTCAGGTCTAGTTTTCTGCTATACTTACTGTAAAGGTATTCTTGGTTGTCAACTTGACTGCCTCTGGCAATAACTAAAACCCAAGAAGCTGGGTACACCTGTGAGAGTTGTTTGTTTTCTTAATTAAATCATTTGACGTGGGAAGACCCACTTTTAACCCAGATTGTTTGAGGTGGGAAGAGCCACCCTTAATCTGGGCCACACTGTTGGCTGGCAACCTGTCTAAAGGACACGGAAGAAGGAAGTTTTCCTTCTGCCTGCTTGCTCTCGCTCTTGCTGGTAGGTCCATCCCTTCTCTGGCATTAGAGCCTACTTCTTCAGGATCCTGATGTATACTGAAGACCAGCTGAGACATCCAGCTTTATGGACTAAATAACTAACTACTGGATTCTTGGCCCTTCTTTTGATAGACAGCCAGTGTTAGACTAGCTGGACCACAGCCTGTAAGCTTTTCTAATAAATCCCGTGTGTGTGTGTGTGTGTGTGTGTGTGTTCTATTCCTCTAGAAAACTCAGAAGTGGTTTTAGTGCAACAGAAGTATACAGTTGGAATTTTTTAAGTATCTAGAATATGCTTTCCAATTTGCCAGCACCTACAGTAATTGAAGTTCATGATGTGAACTATTTTACAAACTTAAGGAGACAAATGCATTTGATTATCCTGACTCATCAATTGTGAAGGGCAATGGATTTGGTGAGTCTGTCTTTAAAACTTTTGGTAACTTGTAGGAAAGTGATGATGCCATTTGGTTGTTCCTAGAGAAAAGGAAAGAATTGAGTGATAAAATGAATCAGTACGTCTAGCATCTCAGAATGCAGTGAAGGACAGCAGTGAACTGAGTGACAAAATTGACCAGCTCCAGGTGCTCATTAACAATCTAAAGGTCTCTAAGTGCACCATGAAAAAGAATCTTCTCCCCAGCAGCCACAGAGCTCAAGCTGCAGCCCTCATTATAAGGTTGGCTGATCTACAGTGACTTGAATTTTCAAGTCCCAGCTTCAGAGGGTGTCAGTGGTTTAAAAAAGGGCACTGATTGGCAAAGAATGGGATCTTGTAATGTGGGATGGAGATGAGTGGGAGGGCTCCACCGAGGTTCAGATTCTCAAGAGTTTATCTCACCTGAAGTAGCGTCTCCTCCCTCAGCAGATGTACCCCCCCCCCCTCCCCCCCCCCCCCCCCCCGCTAAAATATTGCGTTTTCCACCTTTGACTGAGGAAATTAGTGCTTAATGGTCTGCTTACCCACAGTGACCTTCCCTGAAGGAGCTGTCAAGAAAGGCAGAACTGATGTCCCTCAGGGCCCACCAATAAATAGTCCTCTCCAGACATATAGCCAGACTTAAGGCTAAGAAGGCCTTCAGTTAGAAAGCATACTCCATGAAGAGATGTGCTAAAGAAGGTCATGAGTTTGCTAACTCATTCAAGCTGAAGTCTGAGGACTATATATGAAAATGGATTTTAAGGGTGAGGGATATGGTGGAGAGAACGTAAAACTGGATCAAGCTGAGTTTATTGATATAGAGGTTCTATATTTAATGTGGAAGCTCATGCAGTTAAAAAAGGTATCAAAAGTTTGTTTGAAGGGTTGGATAAAGCATTTATCCAAAAGATGGCCTACTGAAAAGGAGTTGGAGATGCGGATTAGTGTTGCGGAAGGATTTAAGGCTCCTTCGATGCGAGAGTGGACGCACTGTGTAACACCCAGTCCTCCACAATGGGAAGGTCCAGAAGGCATGCCCTTCACCACTCCTATAGGATGAGGGTGAGAGGGGCACCAGCGCATTTGGAGAGCTGTGTCATCAACTGTGTGTGTGTGCGCGCGCGCCAGACCTTAGGGTTGGTGATGCTGCTGCTCAGTTGGATGACTTAAATCCACTAGGTTTGATTTTAGCAGGAGCCAGGTGACAGCACTGAATGGTCAAGCAAGGTGATCATAGCTGCCACAGTGGGCAACATAGACAAAGCAATGTCTATAATAACCTGGCTCACAATGGGCAAAGTGACTTTTATGGTGGTGTGACTTATGTGGACCCTTGGTATTGGCTAATCAATCATGCTGATTCCTGGCATGAAATAGATGAGAAGCCTACTGTATTTTTATTGGGACTATATAAGCAAGGGGGTGGGGAATCTCAAATAAATGAAAGAAAGGCTACATCGCATCGTGGCATAAGGGAATCTCAGCCTGTAACCAGTTTCCAGACTTGAGTCAGTTTGCTTGATTGAACTCCTTGATTGAAGGGATGGTCAGGTTCCTCAGATAAAATACCTGAGAGTTGTACTGCTAGCCTTTCTCTAGCCTTCCCGAGAGGAACCTATAGTCTTTTACAAGGATAACTGTACTCCTGGGAAAGGAAACAATCACGCTTCTGGATTAAAAGCGCGTGCCACCGTACCTGGCTAAGATTAACGTAGTTTTGGCTGATCTGACTCCCGATAGGTCCAGTGGTCTTCGAACTCATCTTGTGGTTATTTCCCTAGTCCCAGAATGAATAACTGGGATGGATACACTTAGGAGTTGGCAGGGTTCTCACATTGGTTCCCTGACCTGCCGAGGGAAGGCTGTTATGGTTGGAAGGGCTAAATGAAAACCTTTAGAGTTGCCCCTGCCTTGAAAAATAGTGAATCAAAAACATTATCGAATCCCTGGAGGAACTGGAGAAATTAGTGCCAACATCAAGTACTTGAAAGATGAAGGGTGTGTGGTCTCTTGTATTCAAATAGACCACTTAGCACTGTGCTTCTTTCCTGGTGGTGGGAGGGGTTCCCATCACGTCTGACTTTAGCTCTCCTGTCTGGCCAGTGCAGAGCGCAGCTGGATCACGGAGAAGGACTGCTGACTAACCGAAATCTCAGTGAACTAGTAACTTCAGTTGCAGCTGCTGTGCCAGATGTGGCATCCTTCTTTAAGCAAATGAACATAGCTCCTGGTACGTGATGTGCAGCTATTGGTCTAGCAAAAGCCTTTTTTTCAGTACTTGTCCAGAAGGACCACCAGAAGCAATTTGCGTTCAGTTGGCAAAATTCAGTTTTACCTCAGGGATATATTAATTCTCCAGTCCTGTGTCATAACTTAGTTCAAAGGCATCTCAATCATCTGTCTTGTCCACAAAATACCACACTGGTGTACTATACTGATAACATTATGCTGATTGGATCGAGAGAGCAGGAAGTAGCAACCACTTTTGACTCGTTGGTAGCACATATGTGTATCAGGCTAGGAAATAAATCCAAATAAAATTTAAGAGCCTTCTGCCTCAGTGAAATTCTTTGGAGTCCAGTGGAGGGCATACAGAGATTTTTTTTCTAAGGTGTAGGATAAGTCATTGCACCTGGCCCCTCCCACCATCAAGAGAGAAGCGCATGTTTAGGGCCTATTTGGATACTAGAGACAGCACATTCCTCACTTGGATGTGTTACTCTAGCCCATAAACCAAGTGACTCAGAACGCTGCTAGCTTTGAGTGGGGCCTGGAAAAGGAGAAGGCTGTTCAGCAGGTCCAGGCTGCTGTGCTGGCTGCTCTACCACTTGAACCATACAATCCAGCAGACCCACTGGTACTTGAGGTGTCAGTGGCAGATAGGGATGCTGTTTAGTACCTTTCGCAGGCCCCTATTGGTGTGTCACAAAAGAGATATTTGGGATTTGGGGATAAGGCTCATCTTCAAACAATTATTCTCCCTTTGAAACACTGTTCTTGGCCCGCTATTGGGCTTAGTGGAAACTGAACATTTGACAGTGGGCCACCAAGTTAATATGCAACCTGAGCTGCCCGTCATGAGGTGGGTGTTATCAGACACACCAAGCCATCAAGTAGAATGTGCACAGCAGCACTCTATTCTCAAATGGAAGTGGGATGTGTGTGACAGGCCTGAGCAGGTCCTGAAGGCACAAGCGAGTTACACAAGAAGTTACCCAAACGTCTATAGTTTCTATTCCTGTACAATGCTGGCAGCTTCCAAGCGTGCATCTCATAGCCTCTTGGCACTAGCCCAATGATTGGCTGACTGAGGAAGAGAAGACTAGGGCCTGGTTTACTGATGGTTCTGCACATTTTGCAGGCACCACCCAGAAGAGGACAGCTGCAATGTTACAACCCCTTTTCAGGGACAACGCTGAAAGACAGTGGCAAAGGGAAATCTTCACAGTGGGCAGAACTTTAGGCATTACACATGGCCATGAAATTTTGTTTGGAAGGAAAAATGGGCAGACGTGTGATTGTTCACTGATTAACTGTCAGATTGGCTAGCTTGTCAGTGACTTGGAAAGAGTGCGATTGGAAAATTGATGAGAAAGACATCTGGGCAATAAGCATGTGGATGATCTCTCCGAATGGGCAAAGGATGTGAAGACACTTGTGTTCTGTTGTAAATGTCATTGAAAGGTGACTTCAACAGTCAAGTGGATAGAATGGCCCTTTCAGCCTCTTTCAGCCATCCTGTCATTGCTCAGAGGCCATTGAATAAAGTGGCCAAGGTGGCAGAGGTGGGGTTTATGCATGGGCTCAACAACTTAAACTTGCACTCTCCAGGTCTGAGTTGGCACAGCTGCTGCTGAGTGCCAGATCTGCCAACAGCAGAGACTAACTCTGAGCCCCAGATATAACACCATTCCCCGGGGTGACCAGCCACAGACCGGGTGGCAGGTTGACTATGTTGAACCATTCCTCCACGGAAAGAACAACGCTTTGTACTTAGTGGAGTAATTACTTATTCTGGTTATGGGTTTTCCTTTCCTGCATGTAATGCTACCATCCGTGGACTTACAGAATCCCTTATCCATTGTCATGATATTTGCACAGTATTGCTTCTGACCAAGGAACTCATTTCACAGCCAGAAAAGTCTTAAGAGTGGGCCCACGATCAAGGAATCCACTGGTCTTACCATGTCCCCCACTATCCTGAGGCAGCTGGCATGACAGAAAGATGGAATGACATTTTGAAGACAAAGTTACCAATTTGGTGTCGGCAGCTTTGGAGGGCTGGTGCGGGCTCCTCCAGAAAGCAGTATATACTTTGAATCAGCATCCAAGATATGGTGCAGTTTCTCCCAAAGCCAAAGCCCACAGTCCCAGGAACCGAGGGGGTAGAAAAAGGGAATGGTTCCACTCACTCTTACTCCTAGTGACCTACTAGGAACACTTTTGCTTCCTGTTCCCACAACCTTGAGTTCTGCTGACCTAGAAGTTTTGGTTCCAGAGGAGGGAACCCTCCTGCCAGTAGACACAACAAACATCCCATCGAACTGGAAGCTCAGACTTTCCCCTGGCCACTTCGGGCTTCTGAGGCCCTTAAACCAACAGGCTAAGAAAGAAATAACAGTGTTTGGAGGGGTGGTTGGGCCAGATCACCAAGGGGAAATTAGATTGCTTCTTCATAATGGAGGTAAGAAAGATTATGTCTGCAGTGCCAGAGATCCTTTAGGGAATCTCTTGGTGCTACCGTGTCCTGTGAGTAAAGTCAATGGGAAAGTACACCAGCCCAATCCAGGCAGGATGACAAAGAATATAGACCCTTCAAGACTGAAGGTATGGGTCACTCCCCCAGGAAAAGAGGCTGAGGCGCTTGTCGAGGGTGGAGGAAATATAGACTGGGTCACAGAGGAAAGTAGTTATAAATATCAGCTAAGGCCATATGGCCAGTTGCAGAAGCAAGGGTTAGAATCAACATGAATGGTTCTGTCGTATTTTGTGAAGAATCCGTTTATACAGATATTTGAGTTTTCTTTTCTTGATATCTCTATCCTGTAATACAACATCAATTAAGACAACATCAGTAGTTACTTTATTTAAGTTTTGAGATGCAAAAAGAAGGTCCCTCGAGGGATATTGCCACCTTTTCCAAAATTTATTATGTGTTTGCGGTTTATGAGGGACAGTTATATCACATTAGGTATAATTATGACCTGGTTAAATACATAATGCGTTTTCGACTATATGTGGAATAGTTATATCATGTAGGGTGTAATTATGACCTGGTATTGTTTTCATTGGGAAATTATGCATGACATAAGGAGAGAAGATTGTGTCAAGTTGACAAGGGTGAACCTGTAATGGCTATTCTTGGTTGTCAACTTGACTACATTTGGAATGAAGTAAAAGTTAGCAAATCTTACAGGTCCACCTGTGAGATTTTTTTTTCCCTTAATGAAATCATCTGAAGTGAAAAGACCCACTTTTACTCTTTTGAGGGGAAGATCCACCTTTAATCTGGGCCACATTGTTGGCTAGCAGCCGTCTAAAGGACATGGAGGAAGGAAGTTTTCACTCTGCCTGCTTGTTCTCGCTCTTGCTGGCAAGTCCATCCCTTCACTGTCACTAGAGCCTACTTCTTCGGGATCCTGATGTATCCTGAAGACCAGCTGAGACCTCCAGCCTCGTGGATGAACTACTCATGCATATGCAACTGCCGTCTGGCTTTTCAGATGCATTATAATCATACCATATGATTGCTGTGGCTTACTTTGCTTTGACCTTGCCGACATCTGGATCCCAAAGATTCTTGTATGTCACCCATTCCTGTCAAAACAGTACAGTCTCCCCATGCACATCACACCTGAGGCTTGAGACCTTTGGGTGCTTTGTTTTATTGGCAGCACTGAGCCCAGGGCATCCTGTATGCTGGGCAGGCTCCCTACCACTGAGCCATATCCCAGACTCTAGCTTGTATACTACTTTAGCTCTCTTTGAACAAATTGGTAACAACCCTCTGGTCACAGAAAACGTTAAACTGGTCCGTGTTTTAAGGCTTCTGGACTCTCTCACAGGGCCACCTTTGTCCCCTAAGGCTACACTGCTGAAAGTGATGTGCTTGTTTTCTGCTTTGATGAGTGAACAAGCTTCTGAGCCGTCACATGGCTGGTTTAAGTAGGGGAGAAGAAAGTGCCGGAATTCAGCTCCATTGCCCCAATGGGAGACCTTTTCTTATGCACATGCTCACCGCCTCTGCTCAAAAGTTAAGGATACTCAGGCAGGCGGCAGAGATTATTAGCCAGGGAAGACACATTTGAACTTGCAGAAAGGGTTGCCTTTGTACCTGGGAAGGCGGGCCTTGGTGGGTCTCTATCCCAGCAGCCTTTCCTTTTTCAAGCTTGCAGAGTCTGAATAGCTGTCTTTTACCCACTAATCCCCACAGGAATGCGGCTTCGGCTACGGGGAGGAGGCTCAGTGTGTGCCCTGCCGGCCGCACAGGTTCAAGGAGGACTGGGGCTTCCAGAAGTGCAAGCCATGTGTGGACTGTGCATTGGTGAACCGCTTCCAGAGGTCCAACTGTTCCCACACCAGTGACACTGTCTGCGGGGACTGCTTGCCAGGGTGAGTTGGGCTGTTTCTTCTGTTACTTTAGTAAATGTTTCCCAAGGCATTTCTCTGTTCCTTCTAAACTTGAAAGCACAGTGATACTGAGAGACCAAAAGATTAAAAATCAGCAGCTATTAATATTTAAGGCTTGAACTAGCTGGATGGAGAAGTCCAGGAATGCCTTGAGGGGAAGAACCACCTTACTGCATTCTTTCCCCACCCACTAGAGATACGGTTGCTAGGAAACTGGCCCATTCTCCTAGGGAGGGACACCAGGTCATTATGGTCTGGGGACCTTCCTATAGCCAATCAATTCAAAATGTAGCATTTTGACTAATAGATGCTTGCCAGGCAGGAATCGCCCCTGCCTTGGGCATGCTGGGAGGGACCAGAATCTTTAAATCACCCAACTAATCTGAGCATGGCTCAGCTCTCACCACTTCGGTGGTAAGCTGCAGCTTGTAATTTACAATAAAAAGAACCTCATGTATTTACAAGGGAGTCTATTTATTCCTAGTCTTTTGGGGTTCGTGAACTGGGCAGAACATTTTGTGGGCTCGTCCAGGATCTGATGGCAACATCTGGAACTCATGTCTCATTCCTTTGGCAGCCTCCAAGCTTACTCTGAGTCAGGCTCTGGTGACAAGGCAGAAGAGCAGTCACACTTGAAGAGTAGAAACACGTGGACAGATGGACAAAGGAATTGAAAGGCAGCTCACAAAGAATAGTATTTTTGAAAAATACCACAAAAGCTGCAGCTATTCCCTGAGTCCCTGGAATAGGTTGGAGGAGAAAGTAGCAGAGATTTCTGGCCATGTGGTGCTTACATTCTACTGACTTTTGAAAGTATTAATCTGGGCCAAGAGAATGTCTTATGATGCGCAGAGGGGGTGCCACGGTGAGCCCATGGCAAGGTATACCCCTTGAAGAATCTGGTATAGGGAAGTTTATTGGGGGAGGGGGAAGAGGACTTGGAGAAGGTGTAGAGGCAGGGAGTGAGCCATGAGGGCAGAGAGAGGGGGAAGGGAGGGAAAGAAAGGGGAAACTAGGACACTCAGAGAGAAACAGCTGGAACAGAGAGAGCAGAGAGCGATGGGTGGTTCTTTTATGGGCCACATACACCTGCCACACCTGGTGGTGGTGGCAGATGATGACCAGGACGTTGCTAGACCCCTGAGGGTGACCAGCAGAGTCACCTGCACACTAACAGAATGGCTCTGCAGGTAAGAACACTTGCCACCAAGCCTCCTGACCTGTGTTCAAACCCCAGGACCCACCTCACAGAAAGAGAAAACCAACTCCCCTCAAGTTGTCCTCTGACCCCCACATGCATGCCATGACACACCCCCTCCCCCAAATAAATGTTTGAAAAATACCATCTCACAGTATTTTTTAAAAAAGAGAGAGGGCTAAGGATGTAGCTCAGGGATAATGTGCTTGCCATGTTGTGCAGGGCTGTGGGTTCAGTACCTGCTACACACACAGGAGTCACAGGAGGAGAAAAGAGCAGAAGAGATAGAGGAGAGCCTTCCATGGACTCAGTGACAGGCATCCTGGAAGGGCCACATGTAGCTAGCTACCTAAGTACACCTCTTGACAGATGTGGGGTGTACTAACATTTCAGCCTGCTCTGTGACGGGCTTTTCATTTTCTGGGTGGTGTCTTTGAGGTACAGAAGTTCTTAGTTTTGAAGAAATACAACATACCTATTTTTTCATATGTGTATTTGGCTTTAGACCACAATTTTTGCAGCTCCTTAGGTTCTGGGTCCCTGTAGAGGGGACTAGCTGGCTCGTCATATTCTCATCAAGAGTATATGAAAGATTCCTGCAACTCAATTCAAAAAGACCATCAGTTACAGTACGAATAAAGGCTTCGAATAGATGCTTCTCCAATAACTCAAGCAAATGGTGAATATGCAGAAAAGGTGCTTGCAGATCTGAACCGCAGCCACTCACACCCACTAGAGTAGCCACAGATGAGAAGTTGGGCAGCTACACGTTTGTAGGATGTGGGGAAATGGGAACCTTCCTATATGACTGGTGGGCATGTGAAATGGGTGAGCACATTAGGAAACAAACTGACATTTCCTCAAGAGGTTGAATGCAGAGATTCATAGTCTCAACACCTCTGTTCTTGGGCATATAATCAAGAGATTTGCAAACTGTTATGCGTACAGAAATCTGACACACTGAGGTTTGTGGTGACATTACACATAGCAGCCAGAAGCTTGGGGCAGCCCTGCTATGGAATGACTTAGTCCTCTCCAGAATTTAGGTGCCACTGTGATGCCACAGGTGGGTCCTGATGGATCCTTTCTCCTGAACTGTCTAAAGAGACTGGCAGGGAAAATTTGTCCCTTTCTTGCCCTTCCACCTTCTGCCATGTTAAGACATAGTGTCCCTTCCTTTATGAAGATGCAGCAAGAGGGCTGCCTCTAACAGTCTCTGTCTCTGCCACCTAGACCCTGGGCCTCCCAGCTTCCAGACCCATGAGAAATGATGTCTGGTTTTTTTTATAGGTAACCTAGTCTATAGTATTTCCTTTTATCATTCTAGAAAGACTTCAGACAAACCCAAACATCCATCCACTGGTGAATGGATGGACAACACAGTGTAGATTTGAATGATGAAATATTATCCAGCAATAAAAAGGAAGGAAATGTTGACACTTGCTAATATAGATGAACCTGAAACAATAATTGTGTTCAGTGAAAGAGGACAGTCATAAAAGGCTGCATATCTAATGGTCACTTAGTGACATGCCTAGAACAGCAAATATACAGATATGAAAAACCCACTTGGGCTGCCTGGGCTGAGGGCTGGGGAGCATTGTAAAGGATGAGGGTGATGCTAGTGGTTAAAAGTTTTTCTGGGGGTGATGAAATGTTCTAATATCAACTGTGGAGATAGATACCTAATTCCGTGACTATTATGTGGGAAGCCAAAGTTCATTCTCAAGCTGTGTGCGTGGGACAGCTGCTTGCTTGGCAAGTTGCTTTGTTATTTAGTATTCGGCAAAAAACAGATTTTTGCCCTGGCCTTTACCTTGAAACAGAAAGAAGCAGGAGGTTTTGCCAAATTTCTTTAACTTGTCTGTAAGACCTTTGGACCATGTCTGCCATATAGGAATGTGGTCTTAGAGAACAAGACTGACTGTTCGATGAACCCTATCCTTGTAATGATGTGAATTGTTTTGCTTCGTCTTTAAAAAGAAGCTGTTGAACTGAATGCCCTCCCGGAACTGTCCTAAGCTTTCTGTCTCTTTCTTTAAAACTGTGATTTCTCAATCCCCACTCATTCCGTCTTGTCCCATTACCTACGGCTGGTTCTGACACTATAACAACACCACTGGTGTGCAACCCTTTCAGTGGGTAGTTTGTGTAGTATGTGAATTATGTCTCAACAAATCTGTCATTTAAAAGCTGAACAACAAAAAGGGTCATGCCTCTATTACCCGTGATCCACAGTTCTGTGAAGGAAGTATGTCTGTGCATGCCTTGTCTCATCTGGGGAACGGGGCTAAACTGAGGCTCCCGGGTGCAGACCAAGGGAGGTGGCAGCAGAGAGACTGTGAGGAAGGCAGGACCTGGGGACTGGTTTTCCGAAGCAGCCTCCTGGGCTTTTAGCAAGCAGCCCCCCGGGGTGTGCTGTGTGCGTGTGGACACATGTATGCAGTGGACACAATGCAGCCCCTGGGCACCCCGCTGATTCCGCCCCTTGTCTGAAGCCCACCTATTGTCACTTGCGTCTGCCCCTTTACTTTCAGCAGGATGATTTATTTTTTAAGCAGAGCCTATATGTTGTAAAGTTATCAATGGAAAGAAATTTGAATGATGGGTGACAAAACATTTATATGATTAGTTTAAAATTATACCATTTCTAAGGCAGCATTCATATACGAGCACATGATAATTCTACAGTATTTAAAAAGTACTCCTGTAGTTTGACTAGCTTTCTGTGGAGAGGGCAAACAGTTGAGACCCGTTTTGCAGATATATAAACTAAAGCAGAAAGCAAAAACCAAGTATTCTTGCTTCAGAGACAGACAGTGTTCTCAAGATCATGCCCAGGTCGTCATTGTCACCTCTGGTACCATTCTTGCCTCCTCAGCCTTAGACTCATTGCTCCTGGAGGCCACACCCATAGGAGCCACCTAACCTCCTCTTTCTGCAGCTCTGTGAGAGTGTGGTATATGTGTGTATGTGAGTGGTGTGTGTGCGCATGTGTGTGTACGTCAGTGTCTTCGATGCCCACAAGCTAAGAGATGACAAACACCCAGTTCCTTAGCTTCCCAAAATGTTCATTGACTTCCTGCCAGTAGCTTACAAGCTGTCATCTGAGAATCTTAGCATCTTTCAGAGTTGTTGGAGGAATGAAAATGTAAAGCATAAAAGTTCTTAGGAGAGGGCCTAGTCCCTGATGAACACTGCATAGATACCAGACAGGCTTGCCCATCAGTAGCCTTGCAGCCAGCAAGGCTTTGTGTGGCTGTGTTTTGTTTTTTTTGTTTGTTTGCTTGCTTGCTTGCTTTATATCAGTTTGAAACAAGCTAGAGTGTTATCGGGAAGAGGACATTAACTGAGAAAATGCCTTTCTTAGACTGGCCTGTAGGCAGGCTTGTGGGCATTTTATTTTATGTTTTACTTTTTGGTTTTTTGAGACAGGGTTTCTCTCTGTAGCCTTGGCTGTCCTGGACTCACTTTGTAGACCAGGATGGCCTCGAACTCACAGCAATTCGCCTGCCTCTGCCTCCAAAGTGCTGGGGTAAAGGTGTGCACACCACCGTACCCAGCCTGTGGGGCATTTTATTACTAATGACTGATGTGGGTGGCCCAGGCCACTGTAGGTAGTATGTGCGCGCACGTGTGTGCGTGTGTGCGTGTGTGTGTGTGTGTGTGTGTGTGTGTGTGTGTGTGTGTGTGTATTATGTATGCACCAACCCTCCATGGCCTCTGCATCAGCTGCTTTCTCCAGGTTCCTGCCTTTAGTTTCTTTTGCCTTGGCTTCTCTCTATGACAGACTGTAACTGTAAGCTGAAATAAAGTCTATCCTCTCCAAGAGGCTTTTAGTTGTAGTGTGTCGGCTGTTTTGTTTATATTTATTTATTATTTACCCAGTGCTCTGCCATACACACCAGAAGAGCGCACCAGATCTCACTATAGGTGGTTGTGAGCCACCATATGGTTGACTGGGAATTGAACTCAGGACCTTTGGAAGAACAGCCAGTGTTCTTAACCTCTGAGCCATCTCTCCAGCCTGGCCATGGTGTATATTACAGCAATAGAAACTAGAAGAGGCTGCTTGTGTCTGAGTGACTGTGAGCCTCCTGTGGCCCATCCTTTCTCTTCCATGCGGAGCTAGAACTCTGTTCTGAAAAGGGTGACCTGGTCTCCAGTTCTTCAGTGCTCCTGGTAGCGACGCCATTTAGCGAGCACTTCCTCTAAGTAGACACTCTCTGTGGGTTGTCACCAAACAGTGCTGCTGAATCAGAAGGAGCATTGTCTGCTCCTTACACAGGAGGAAACTGGTCCTTAGCAACTTGTGAGCAGAGGGCCAGGGATTCTCCCAGTGTGGAGCCTCCTGCTTAGGGCCTGCTGAAACCGGAAAGTCTCATAGGAAATGATTCACTTCATCTGCTCATTCCTTCTCCCATGCCCATTCTACCCTCAAGCTTCCCCGTGGACTGGCCCTAGCTCTTAAGAGCTATCTGAACTGGCTTGCACATTTTATGTCCTCTTCTCCCATTGCCCAAATCTTACCCTGTCAGGAGGTGACAGTGAGTGGCGCTGCTGGTGGCGTCTGGGCTCTTAGGTTAATGCTTCAGCCTGTCACTGGCATTTGTACAGTGTCCATCAAGGGGCCATGGCTATCAACTGCTGAGCAAGGCACACAGAGAGCTGAACGGCTGGCTTGGAGTGTCAGCACAAACAAAGCAGTGTGAATAAACCAAGGCATCCATCCTGTGCGTGGCAGAGTTAAGCCCTGGCTTGACTGGACCTGACAGGGCACAAGCCAGCGCACTGTAAAACCAGAGCTGACTGTGCCGGAGCTCTGCATAGCGAAAGTGCTCTCGCTGGTGGAAGTGTGAAGGTCTACCACAGGCTAACCAGTCTAGCTTGCATTGAGATCAATTAAAACTGCCTCCTCACAACCACAGTCACTGAGTTTCGCGTCTATAAGATGTATTTACACTCCACTTTTCATCACATAGCACACAAGCAAAGTCCAATGTGGGTTTCTTTTGTCTTTTTATATTATGTGTGTGAGAGCCAAGAGCAGATTTACCACGGAGCTTCCGAAGCCGGTTAACCAGACACTTTGTACAATGAGTGTCTGTGTTCCCTTTCATTTTGTTTCATTTAAAAATTTATTTCCTACCTCTCTTGGATAGAAAATTCAGTTGCAAAAGTCTCTGTGTCCCAAATTGTGGTACTCTCAGTGAGCTAAAGAGAGAGCAAGATGGCTTGTGATAGAACATGCACCTAATTAGCATGAGATGATGGCCATGTAGACTCAAAGACCAGAGTTCGTCCATAAAGCCCACAGTCAAAGCCAACCCTCCTGTGTGCATGTCTTCCTAGCACAGAGTAGCCCATGTGATGAATTCCAGGCTAGTGAAACTGTCCCGAAAAACACAAGGTGGAAAGAGCAACACTGGAGATTGACCTCTGATCTCAGCAGAATAATGAATAATGCAGTAGGAAGCTGTGCCACTCCTATGGGAATGAATCTAAAACTGGATAAGTTAGATCAAATCCCAGATACATTCAGTGACTAGTCAATCTACTTTATTTGAGTATGAAAATATGCTCAGCTAATATCTGATACCATGGTGCAAAGACAGATAAACAAGCCAAAAGAATACAAAATGGAGCCTAGAAATCAGCCCTTGCCTATAAGGTTGGTGCTTTTTGACAGTGGTGCCAAGATTAGAAAGTGCGTAAAGAACGGCTTCCCCTGGAAATAGAATTGAGGAAATGGGATATTTACATGGGAGCAGTAGAAGGACTCTTACCAAAGAGCAGCGTGCTTGTGAGGCTGCCCGTAAAGGAGCCCCCCCGTGCGTCTGAATGATCACTAAATACTGAGGACCGGGCAGAAAGGGGCTGCGCAGGCACAGTTCACAGGAAGGGATGCAGGAGCCGCCTGCGCTGTTCCGTAGGCCCACTGCTACAAAGAAAAAAATGTAAGAGTTCTGGGCCCTGTTTTGTTTCAAGGGGTCTCCCTGTGTAGCTCTGGCTGGCCTCAGTCCTCCTGGGTTTACAGGCATGCCAGCACACAGCACGCTCAGCTAAGACTTTTTCCAAACTACTGTGAGGCTTCTAGAATTACCAGCCTGCTCACCGTACACAGTAAACCTAAGGTCAGACTCTATTGCACAGGATAATCACTAAATTACCAGTCAGGTGGTAATGACAGAAGACATGGGTTGTAAAAAGCACCTCCCCCAGAGAGGAAGATGAAGATTCAGTTTTGAGATGTGAGTAAGTGAATGCAGCTTAGTAGACCTTAAAACTTGTTTTCTTCTCTATCTTTAGCATTTTTACTTTTCTTTTATTCTAGGGATGGTTTCAGAGTCTCTTTCTTGCCTGCCTGTCCTCGACTCCCCGAACCCCATACCCTTCCACCCTGTGTTTATTTGTGTGCATACACTATCCTTTCCCTACTTTCCAAGTAAAAACGATACATTTCCACGTCAGTTTGCATTCATTTGATTATGTAGGAGTTTAAGCATCTAAAACCAGTGGAAACAAACTTTGGTTTAATTATGAAAAATGCTCTTCGGAGAATGAATGTTTTGCCTTTTTATCCAGTTGTGGCATCACTTTCACAGTAATAATTTTAAGTTTGTCCTTGTTGGTTTATTTACAAGCAGTAGCATAATCGTAATAATTTTTAATTTGGGGCTTCTCATTAGCGATATTGTTGCTTTATGGTTTCCCTTAAAACACTATATGTGTGTATGTGTGTGTGTCTATGTTATGTGTGTATATAAATATAAAGTCTTGAATGATGTGAATTCCTACCATCTAGAAATACCCATAATTAGTATTAGCATGCATCATCTCTACCTACAAACATTTCTAATAAAAATATATATGCTGCATTTGGGCTCCTAGATTTCAAATGCTGAATCTAGCAGTTCATTTAAGAGGTGTTGTGACTTAGAGTGCAGCAGAATGCCAGAGCTCATGGCTTCGTATTCCCTGTCTAGCATCCCACCCTAGTCCAGGAAAAGTGGACAAGGATGAATGGGGAGGCTTTCCGTAGGGAATTGAGACCGTGCACTGTTCACCATGTGCTCAGCCTGTGGCTGCTTCTTACTCCTCCAAAAGCTCGCTTCTAGAGGCTGCTGCTAACCCATGATGTCACACTTGGCTGCAGCAGTGAGCTTTGATGATGCCACTAACCAGGACTCTCCTTTCTCTTCCAGATTTTACCGAAAGACCAAACTTGTTGGTTTTCAAGACATGGAGTGTGTGCCCTGTGGAGACCCACCTCCTCCCTACGAACCACACTGTGAGTGATGCGCCAAGTGACAGCAGACCTTAAAACACACACAGGCACCCACAAAAACATCTTTACCATGGGACTTCTAATGTGCGCTCTTCTCCAGACCCTAATAGAATTGAGCCTCAGTCAGCAGCGACCTTAGATTTTGTGTACCCGAGGAAACAAACTTTGCATGGTTGGGCCACATCAGTTGCATTCTTCATCGTAGATGCTCAGTGCAGGAGACCAGGTTCCCTGGGTTGTCCATGTATTAATGCCCACACACTCTGAAGACTCCCTTTCTGTCCTTGATAGGATCACACGGGGTATCTCCCTTTCTGACATTCCTTCCCTCCATAATGCATTCGCTGCATTCCCTTGCTCATTCCTTTTTTTTTCCTCACCTATCAAATCAGTGAAGAGAGAGAACTCATTGCCCTCATCAGGGCAGGGGCAGCAGTACCGGAGACACTTGAGGCTTTGTGTTAACATTAGTCTTTTTGACCATTACTTCCTCCCACTCCTTGGAAACAAGGGCATTTATTGTGTTGTCGGTCTGCATGGTAGTTGCTCACTGTCTTAATGCTTGGCAAAGCTGGCCAGCAAACACTATAGGGAAGGGATGGGATCAGCCAGCCATGGGCGAGGCCCAAGGCTTGCAGTTGGGCTTCAGTGCCCAGGCAGGAGGATGAAGGTGCACGTTCCCTCTGGCATCTGTTGGCACGAGCTTGCTGGGGATCACTGTTGGACAAGCTTTCTGAGCCATGGTATCTGCCCTCTTGTTTCTTTCTGTAACATAACTTCCTTCCAAAGGAATTGCAAGTGGCCGCATCATTTCATAGGAGGGCTATGAAATTTTTGTGGTCCATATTCCCACTTCCTTTATGAAAATACGTTACATTGCATTATTCATTTGAAGTGACAGAAATGCAAAGCAAACAAAGGACAACGAAACAGGACACGGCAGAGTGTACCGAGGCTCACTTTTCTAACATCCGAACATTCACCAGATCACTCACCAGCATCAACAGCGGAAGTTTGGGTGCCAGGAAGCGGTCACAGCAGAGCAAGTCACTCGGCGTGCGACCCGCAGTGCTGGGGTTGGCCCAGATTTGCCAGTGAGAATGCCATCTCTGTGTCCACAGACAGCAGAAACCGTCTCCACGGTTGGTCAGGGGCGCAGGCGGCAGCCCAGCCCACACCTTTCCGGCAGCATGCTTGAACCGCACTCCACTGTCTCCCTACACAAAGCTGAACTGTCTGATCTGGTGGCCTTTTCCTATTCGGTTCATCATTTCACCAAACTCTACAAACCTACCATGTAGGAGATATTGATGGACCTTCTCCATGCATCTACACATGACAGGTCGCTTGCCAGTTAAAACTCACGGACCTGATCCTGCTCCACCAGTTCTTTCACGTGGCAAGCTCATCTGTCACAAACAGCCTCAGTGCAGCCCAGGTTAGAGCAGGAAAGTACTAGGGTCCTCCCCCCACCAACACACTGTGCTGGGTTTGGTTTCATATAATCAAAAGTCTGAGGCTTTGGAATGTTTTGCCTTTAGGGTTCTAGCTCAGCTTAGATAGCATGAAAGGGCCTTTGAGCACAGGGACTCATCTGCAGCTCTCATGTGTTATGAAGCTTTCAGTCACACAACTTGGAAACTGCGATGAATTAGTTTGGCATGTAGAGATACACACTTCTCTACATGTCAAACTTTCTAGAAAGTAAAGAAAAACCGATGTGAAGTCCAAAGTACAGCGGGCCCAGATGAGGGCTTTCGCATCACAGTTGGAGAGAGCCTGGGGTCTGGGTGTGCTTCATCTCTGTCACAGAGCTTTGCTGTCTTTGGCACCCTCCTCAGGAAGCAGTCCAGAGCTTAACTAATCCCCTCAAAGGAGATCTGGAAGTGTTTGGGGGAAATTATGCATGGCGCCTTGTGTTTTCATTTCTCCTCCGGGCTTTTCAGTGTATCCACAAAGAGCTTCTTCTTCAGGCCCCCCGAGGGGTTCCTGTGCCCTTGAGCCTCCCAAGGCTGTGGGAAGTAGGCTCCTTCAGGCTGCCTCAGTCAGTGGGGTTTATTTCAAGGTGCATGTGGGAACAGGCTCAGCTGATGCTTCTAGGCTCAGATAAGTAAGTTGTGGTACCAAGGGTCCAGGGTACTAGAGTTGAGGAATGCCTTCAGCCTTTTCTTCCCTTCTTCTTTAAAACAAAACGAAACCCAGACTCACGCTGCTTTTGGTTTTCAAAGATTTGCCAGTTCATTTCCTTTTCAAATTTGTTTTTGTTTTCTTTAAAAGAGTGTTTTCCCCACCACTTAGACTGCATGTAGAGAGATGAAAGTCTTAGTATCCGCCCAGGCTTGCTGAGTTTTCAGCACTCAGGAGGCAGAGGCAGGAGGAGGGCCTGGAGTTTAGGCAAGCCTGGGAAATAGAGTAATACCTTACCTAAACAAACCAAGAAAAAACAAACAAGTCCTCCTAACTTTGGACACGCAGGCTGGGTATGTCAGTCTCCGTGACGGCAAGGCCTCCAGCTCGCCCGTGCAGGCTCACAGCAGCATGGCTAGCAGAGACAGCCTCTGGCCAAGTACTTGTACAACACACAGCTCATTAAAGCTTAGGAATAACATGCAGGAAAAGCCGTTATCTGAAGCGGGGAAGGGTATGCACAGTGCTGTCATCCACCCCAATGGGAACAGAACTCAAGGCTTCTCACGAGCTCCAGCTCTTCCACCCAGCTCCTCCAGCCCCTGCAGCTATCTTTGGAAAAACCCATCCAGATAGGAAATAGACTGGGAAGAACATAAGTGCTGTGTTTTGCCTGCTGAATTGCATAAAGCCCCAGTGCCAGAAATGTCTCCTTCAGGGGTCTACCGGTGTTCCCCTCTATTTTCTTCCCCCTTAAGCAAACAAAGATGTTTAATAGGTTCTAATTTTCTTTCAAAGTTAATTTTGAAATGGCTTTAATTCATTTATAGAAGAAGGCCTTTTAAGTTCTCTTAAGTGATTAGAAAATAATCACTGTTTAACAACGTGGCTTATTACGTGTCGATAAGAGAAGCTGGGAACTATTCCTGAGTGCCGAACCATGCACCCCAGCCAGCCCTGTAGGTCCTTGCTGCTCCTGCTTTTCTTTTTCCCACAGGCAGGCATTTGTCTGGCTATGACTCTCGAATCACGTGGCTTGTTGTACGGAGCCCTCGAGAACAAAGCAAACATCTAGGTTAAACACACTTTAAACACCGTTTACTCTGGTGAAAGCTGCTTTGAGTCATTTCTAAGCCACTTTCCCCAGCCACAGCAGCATTCCAGATCGAATAAACATTACTCAAGAAATCCCACAAATTCTGCATTTTTCATCAGACCCAAGGCAGGATTAAGTCTTAAAATGTCTTGGGTACTTTTCCTCTCTCCTTAGCGTCCCAAGTGGGTGTGCATTTGGTACAGTCAGAACAAAGCCTGCAGCTGGGAATTTTACATAGAGTGCCTTTTGTCTACAATGCCATTGGACGGCAGCCCCGTGGTCCAAGATCAGCCAGTCACTGTCACCAATTAATGCAATCAGGACCTACCCAAGGGGCCGTGGGTGGACAGAAGCCTCATGCTCACACAACACACTGTTATGGGGGTTCTCAGTGTGCATCTAGTGGGGGCTGGGGATGGGAAAGGAAAAGACTAGCTGAAGCAGGGCTCCTCAGCCCTGAGCAGTGTGGACTGCCCCTCTGTACTGTCTTTGCTGAACACCTGTATCAGAGAGAGGCGTGTCCAGGTACTGTCCTGGGAGGAGCCAACTTTTGGACTATACTGTTTCCTAAATGCACACTCAGGGCAGGGGTCCCTAACGGGACAGAAGGGAGGTATGCAGACCAGCACAGAGCTGGAGGTCCTGAGTTGTATCTGGGACTTATGGCACCATCCTGAGCACACTAAGTGAGCACACCAGCTCACTTAGTTATTACCTGTTACCTGGGTGTTATTATTATTCTTGTTGTCCAAGGAGAGTGACTGCCCAGGTGACATTGTCAGCACAGGGACAAAATTCTGCCAAAAGGTCACTGCTGGCGTCTACCCTACACTATCAATCACAACAGGTGTTTCAAACTTCTTAAGACTGAACAGAAAACAATGGGTGTGGTGTTAGTGTTTTACATCACCGGTGGCCTTAGCAACCTCCCCCAATCATACATTCATTTTCATTGCTTACTTCATAACTAATTTCGCTACTGAGTGGTGTCTCAGTTCCTGAGACTATTGGGAATATGTGTTTTCCGAAAGTGGGGACCCACAGGTTGAGAGAGGCACACTCAGGAGGGCTTATTCTCATGAGGTTAGCCTCTGGACCCACCTGTGAGGATCTTGATCTGGCTAATTGAGGTGCGAATACACAGCTGAGCACCAGCGCTCACCTATGTGTGGAGCGTGAACCTGCTGCCCTGGCTCGGGCCACCTTGACTTTCCCACCATGGTGGACTGTGGAATGAAATAACCCTTCTTTAGGTTGCTTTTGTCAGGGTGTTTATCACAGGAGCAGAAAAAGCACCAGGCACCTTCCTCTGCAGAGCACAGGGTTACCCTGCAAAGAAAAGAATGTCTCTTTAGACAGCATCGATTTGTTAACTTATTTTGCAGTGATGGCACTGAGCCTCATGATGTGGGGCCTCCAGCACGAACCCAGTCAGAGGCCACACTAATTCATTTCCCTGGTATTCTTGGAACTCCTGCCTGCACCGAACACCACACGGCTTGCAAAGTCCCTGCTTTTCTGTAAGGCAGCAGTTAGAGAAGGATCCTAAGTTCACAGATCCACAGCACCCAAGGAAATCCTGGGTGTGGTGATGTAACTGTAAACCTATCTGGAGGCCATGGGGGTGGGGTAGATGCCACCAGCGTAGATTCCATGGACTCCAACACCAGTGTCAGTGAAAAACCTTGTCTCAAAAATGAGATGGAGAGTGACAGAGGGGACACCAAGTGTGGACTTCTGGCCTTCAGCACACGTAGACACGCGCAAGTGCGACTGAACATATACATATTCCATCAAAGAGAAATGGCCGTGTGCAGGTGCAGGAGAGAGAGTGTAGGGTCCTCCACGCTAAAGCAGTGTGTGGGCGGCACGCTCCAGCAGTTTGCGGATGCAGGGTCCTCCACCCTTGCTATGTGTACATGTGGGCCTTTTGTTGTCATTTCTGTAGTAGTTTTTTGGTGAGCTTGCTAATGCTTGGAGGCCATATTTTTCAGGATGCTTACTAGAACCCCTGCATTATGATCCACAAAGCCAGTAAGCACTAATGAAGGGCTCAGCTTACTCGGGTTGTGAAGTTGTCTCTGGTCTCCAGACCAAGACTTGCTGGTGTCTAGCCAGGTCACTGCTGAAAAGAAGGCCGTCTGTGAAGCCTCACTGTGGTAGGGTGTGGCTGTGTGCTTTCAACAGATACAGTCAGTAACCCAGAGAGAAGGCTGCTTATAGAGATGTCTGGATTTAGCTCTCTCCTGCTAAACAGGACCTGCAGGGTAGGGAAAATGGGGATGATAAGATGGACAGAGGACAGCAGAAACCACTTGGGAAGTCAGCCCCTCTCCTGATCTAAGCAGAGACCCCCCATGTCTCTGTCTTCACTGGTTGGGTTATGGTCTTCGAGATACTCTGCTCTAGTTTAACTCTTTCTTTCTGTAGATATTATGTGACCCCATTATTTTACTGAGAAATGACTAAAAGCAGTTCTCATCTCAAAGGTTGCTTAGTTGGAAATGCTCAAAAACAAACAAAAAGCTGCACAGTCCTCCCCCACCCCACATCAGTCCCCTTCTCTGCAGAGGACACCTTTTGAAGGCCTCCATTGAAATCTACTTTTTATCCCATGCTAGGGACTGAACCCAGGGCCTTACACATGGCAGGCAAGTGCCCTACCACTGAGCTGTGTTCCCAAGCCTTAGTGTTTTGAGACAGGGTCTCCTAATATATCCCAAGCTGGCTTTGGACTTGACATCCTGCCGCCTTTGGCTCTAGAGCAGTGAGATTCCAGCCCTATGCTATGAATGGCTACATCCTTGTCTTTTGCTGCAACAATCACCAGACTGTGAGAGAGGAAGCTCAGGAGGCAGAGAGCTAGAACACTAGAAGCAGCTAGAAGGCAGGGGCAGACCATCCTCAGGCCGTCATCAAGCAGGGATCTTGATCCCAGAGCAACCACAGGAACCCAGGGCACACTGTAATCCTTCGGTACTTAGTGCAATGCAAACAGATCTAGTTGTCCTGGGTGACTGACCCCTGAGATCATCTGATAGCATTGAGTATGATAATTAAGAGTTCTTGCTTTTCTAGATGTTCTAAAAGGTGAGGAGGTGATCAAATGACACTAGTGGGAGTCTTTTTCTTCCTTCTGTTTTATTTAGTTGTTGTTGTTTTTGTTTGTTTGTTTGTTTTGTTTTGTTTTTTGAGAGAATCTTGTTCTAGCCTAGACTGTCCTGGAAGTCATGCTGGCCCATCACCAGCCACCCCAATGCTAGGTCTTTATGCCTTCCTCTTTGCTTGCTGCTTTTTGGTCTTGGTCATGCTAGGTGATTGACAGCCCTCACTATATAGCAACTTCCAGGGAAGCCAGGGACGTTGCAGTTCTGTCCACATGGCCTGGCCTCTTTAGAGAACTGCCATGTAATTGTTCTGCATGCTTGTCCACCTGTTTAGACTCATGCCCCCAAATGGCTCCTTGGCCATGGCTTCATCTGCTAGAAGAATCAGAAATCTTCTAAGAGTATTCTCAACTCGCATGTTGAATAGACATTCTTTTTCTCTCTATAAAAATTTCTAAATACAAGCTACCACTTCTATACCAGTGGAAGAGAGAGCAGAAAAATAGGTGTTTTGACTGGATCTCACCATCCCCTGAGCCTGGAGCTGCTTTTGTGGGTCCTCGTCTGCCTACATCTGGAGAAGGCAGCCATCCTTCTGAGAAATGGGGTGTCAGTTCTTAACCAGTTCCCAACACAGTTTCCTTCTCAGCTTTTATCTTCAGTCACTCCTAGACATTTAAAGCCTATAGGCTTGTTTAAACATTTACTCACGGAAAAATAGGCTGTGTCTGGACAGAGGACATCACTAGATTGAGTGAATTTTAGATTAAACACAGCTTATTTTGAAAATAGTAAATGAGATCTATCAGGCCTATTTCAGTAAGCGGTGGAATTTTTTTACACGAATGTATCTGTGATCTGTGAAGGCCCAGGAAACACTGGAAAGAAATGAGTGGGAGGGGATGAAGAGGTGAAGCCATCACCTGGAGAATCCAGTGCAGCCACAGATTCAAGGGGCCATATAGTTGAGACTCAGAGTCAGCCTTTCATACAGAGAGTGTTTATTCTCAGGAAGTTGTTGGTATGTGCTGGGGACCACTCACCTTCTAGTGGGGACCAGGTTAGCAGGCCTTTTCACTTGGCGGTCACCTTCTTCCAAGTTGGCTTCCTGAGGAGGGGGTTTAATCTAAGCAATTTTATTTTGGGAATCTAATGAAGGAAGTACCAGAACAGTGCAACATAGCAAATCCTTCTTGAATTCAAGAAGGTGCCAGAATTCTTCCTGGCGTTTTTCAGCCAGGGTCCGTCTGACAATGCAGAACTACCAACCTCAAAACTGCTTTTCAAGTGAACTTCCAGATGCCAAGATTAAGAAGTTGGGGCTGGAGAGATGGCTCAGTGGTTAAGAGCACTGTTTGCTCTTCCAAAAGGACCGAGGTTCAATTCCCAGCACCCACATGGTAGCTCAGAACTGTCTGTAACTCCAATTCAAGGGATCTGACACCTTTGCACTGACACACACATAAAATAAAATTAAATAAATTTTTAAAATTAAAAAAAAAAAAAACTTCTTTTAAAAAAAAAAGAGGTTGTAAGCCATACTGTGACTGGGAATGTGGTTTCGACTGTGCAGTGCTCACCTATCATGCGTGAGGCCCAGGCTCTATTCCCAGCACTGTAAAAATAAATACACGATCGTGCCTTGGTGTCCCTAGGAGATTGGTTCTAGGGTAAGACTCCAAGGCCGATGCCCTTGGATGCTCCAAGTCTGTTGTACCAAACAGTTCAGCATTCATATAAGACCTAGGTACATCCTCCACGTAATTTAAATCAACTCCAGATTTGAATCAACCTGCATGGCTCCATGGTGCTATTGTGGAGATAATGTCGAGGAGAAGCCTGTACATGTTCAGCACAGATGCAGTAGCACTTTAGATTCTGTAATTAACATAGAGAGAACAGTCAACAGTGTAATTGAGTCACTACCGAAAAATACTAGGCCCAAATACCCAACAGGCCGAAAAGGGTGTTAGCCACTAGAGCTGGCCCAGGCCTGGCTGCATCTGCCTATGAGTGCAGTGCTCAGGGGACTCAGCCCCTCCCCTTCAAAAGTAGAAGATTGAAGTTGAATTTCGAATAGAAATTAATTCAGTTTAAAACTGTCTCCCTCTGAGTCTTTAAAATATTGTCTGAACTGCTCTGTTTATTTTGATCA
Organism: Psammomys obesus; assembly: GCF_907164565.1. NCBI lineage: Eukaryota > Metazoa > Chordata > Mammalia > Rodentia > Muridae > Psammomys > Psammomys obesus. The sequence goes on along the minus strand of NW_026585643.1, from coordinate 6,722,169 downwards.
TCTCAGAGAAAGTATCTTAAGAACTCCCAAGAGGGTTTTAGCCGTACTGTGGTTCACATAGCCACTTTCTTAAATATTCAAAAATCACCTCTCCTTGATACTCAAGTGTAATTTTAAAAAAGAGTAAATTTGTAACTGTCAGCCATTTCAATTTTCCTGAGACATAATGTCTTATGAGAAGATTGCCTATTGAAATGCATCACTCAGTAGCTTTGACAGCTATGCACACATAGCTACAGACACCTCCCAGGCCAGGTACAGAGCCTTTCTGTCCCCCGTCCCCTAGGGGACTGAGCCTCACGACCCCATTTTTGAGCAGCCTCCACATCTTTTTCTTTGTTTGCTCTTTTAAAATTTGCACAAGCATCTATTCCCACATTCCGTTACGGCTCATTTTCAGCCTGATGCCTAAAAGGTGTTGGCATGAAGTTTTATTCAGAGTATTTCCTGTAATGTCTCCACTACTGACAAAAAAATCCTGAGGTTGAAAGATAACTCAGTTAGTAAAGCACTTGCCTTGCAAACTGGAGGGCCCAAATCCAACCCTAGAACCCACGTATAAATACCCTGGGTTGGTGGCATGCTCTTGTAATCCTGGTGTTGGGAGAAAGACAGGCAGGCCTTGTCTCAAAAAACAAACAAACAACAAAAAAAAAGAGGTGGACAGCATCACCCGCACAGGCACAGGAACACAAAAGTAATAGCTCCCAAACAGCTTGCCAGGACTCAGGTTTCTCTTTAAGGCCGACTGCTCTTTAAAATGGGTAGGGGTGGCTGCTTACCCCAGGGTGCACAGGGCCGCCTTTTGAACACCGGGATGCAAAGTGGTGTACAGAGACAGTGAAGTGTGGAGGAAGGCCCACGTGAGGAGACCTGAGGACAGACACCTTCCTGCAGCGGGCAGAACCTGCTCGGCAGAGTCTGGATCCCGATTTGAATGGCAGGTGGAGGGCGTGTGATTTGGAGCTGGCTGTGAGCTGGCACTTGCCGCTACAGCAGTGGCAGGGATAGCCTTCTGGGGAGCGAGCAAGGAAGCAGGGACCTAGTACCCGAATTAAGCAGGCTGTGCCCAGCTGGCACAGTAAGTGCATGCAGTCTGAGGAACAGGGTTTCCGCTCGTTTCCTAAGAACTGATAATTTAATTAAGGCAACGTAATTAATTTAACTTAAACAAGTGTCATCTGGCTGATTTAATTACTGGTTTTAGTCTAAGGACATGATAATCTTAGTTAAATAGCCAGCCCTCCATATCTATGGATTTCACATTTGCAGATTCAACCAATTGGTGAAACAAACAACAACAACAAAAATCCCTCTATGTTTCTGTACAGACATTTTCTTTCTGTCATGGCACCGTATAACTATCCACCCTTTACACTGTGTTGGGCACTACAAGTCGTATAGAGTATGGTTTATGTTCCAGGAGGGTGTGTGTGGTTCTATGAAATGTTACCTGTTTTGTAGGAAAAGACTTGAACAGCATGGATTTTGGAATCCAGAAGACAAAATATGTCCTGAAGCAGATCCCCCAAGGACACTAAGGGAGTCCCCCCAACACACACACAAATGGAAATGACAAAAAACAATATTTGACTGATACACTTCTTTTTTTCTAAATTCAGTGTTTTATTTCCTAGGCATGGTGGCTTAAATGAGAAATGTTCCCCATAGTCTCAGGCATTCAGTACTTGTTTTTCAGTTGATGGTGCTGTCTGGGGAGGGTTAGGTAGTAGGACCTTACCAAAAGAAGTATGTCACTGAGGGCAGGCTTCGAGAGTCAAAAGCCTCAGCTACTTCCGGTTTGCCCTCTCTGCCTCCTGCTTGTGTTTGAGGTGTGACGCCCCAACTTCCTGCTCCTGCTGCTTCCCCACCATGGACCTCTGTCCCTCTGGTACTGTAAGCTGAAATAAACTCCTCTATAAGTTGCCTTGGCCATGGTGTTTTATCCCAGCAACGGAAAAGTGGCTAGCACACCGGTGCTGTGATAAAAATGCCTTGACTAAAGCAAGGGAGGAAGGATTCATTTGGCTTACAATTCTGGGACTCAGTCCATCACCCTGGAGAGGTCACAGTGACAGGTAATCGAGACAGCTAGTCATCTTATCATTTCCACAGCCAGGAGCAGAGAACGATGGGTGAAGGCTTGCCCATGCTCACTGCATCTCTCTTTTTCATTCAGCCCAGCCAGCCTGTGAAATAGGCTTCCTTCCTGCTGAGTCTACCCACCTCTTCCAACCCAGTTAAGGAAAACTCACACGAGCCTGCCGCAGGCCAACCTGATTGAGACAGTTCTCAGTGAGACTTCCTTCCCAGGTGATTTTGGACTTCGCCAGGTTGACAGTTAAAGCTGAGCATCATACTCAGGAAAAACCACAGATGGGAAGGGGCTAAGGAGGTTTTACATTCATACTGTAACCTAGCATCACCGTCAATGCTTTCTGTGCTTTATGCTCTAAGGATGCAGGTAAATGCCTAAAAACACAGCCAGGGGAAGTCCTTTCTCATCTCTGCTGCAGCCTGTCACATACCCACATCATTCGCTTGTCCCAAGGCTGGTGCAGAACTGTGCCTGTGTGATGTCTTTTCAGATGAGCGCATTCCATGCTCATTCTGAAGAAGTCTTGATTTTGAGCCTTGGCCCTAACTCCTGATAGACTTAATTTTTGCTCCCCGACTTTGTCATGTATGTACCAGGTGGAGATCAAAAAGCCACAAGTAATAATGAAACGTGGGTTGAATTTTCAAGTTCATTTCAAGTCCTAGGACTCAAGAGAAGGGCTCTCTTTCCAACTTAATGCCAACACTTTTGCTCTTTTGCCTGAGTCCTGTGGGTATTAAAATGTAGATGAGGACAGGAGCAGCTCTGCTGGATTGGGAGGTGGCAGGAGACACTGTAAGTCCAGATTTCTTTCTCCCCTCTAGACCCAGTCAAAGAGTTTTAAATTATGGACGAACACTTATTTTCCTTATGGAAATAAATAATTTAAGAGTCATCAAATGTGGACATTTCCACAGTTTACTTCTTTCTTACTGCCCACCTCACTAATTCAGGAACCCAGGAGGATTGCTTGGGCTTCGGTGTGTTTGTCTGTGTCTGCTTCCACATGGCCTTTTCCAATGCTGTGGTGGCGTGTGGCACTCCAGGGGTTAAGGAGAGCGTGCACACTTAGAGGTGGGAGGGCATGGCCCCGGTTTCCCTTGTTTTAGTTCCCAGATGGCAGTCCTGCTTCTGTCCTTTTGAGGTCCTATTTGAGCTTCCTGTCTCTCACCACAGATGTTCAAAGCCATCATAATTGTTTCTCTTTTATGGTGTCTTTTCTATTTCTTGGTGCAGAGTTTAAAGGCCTCATTGTTTCTCCAGGCAAATAAACACTGGGAGACTTTTAGGTGGGTGGGGTAATAAAAAGAACAAAACATCCTTGAAGGCAGGAAAAAAAAAATCTTTTAACTTTATTGTGTTTGCAAAAGAAACGCTGTAGACGATCAACCCCCTGTTTGGTGGCTTATAATTTTTCAGTATTAATTATAGTATTTATGCTAATTAAAGTACCAAATGGCATCCACCAAGTGCTAAAAGGGGATTTAAAAGAAAGCGCTATCGTTAGTACCAGACTTTCTCTGAAGACACAGGACGGTCTCCTCAGACCTCCCCAGTGGATGCAGTCATCACTTGGGGCCTCAAAACCTCCCTGCCCTGCCAGCCACTCCCCTGCAGCAATTAGCTCTTGCTGGCTTCCTTTTATTCTTTCCTTTCTCCTCAAAGACGTGTATGATAATATTTGATCAGTCTAATCCTGTGGGAAATATACCCCTCAGCCAAATGATCTGTAAGCAAAGAGAATGTGGATGGTCACTCAAGAGCATCCGGCCCAGGATATCTGTTTACAAATTACCCCTGGCTCCACTGTCAGCAGCTAGTAGGAGAGGATTTCTAAATTTGCTTCAAACTTGACTTCGGATGTATTAGCACAAAACGTGATGACCCTCAGTACACTTCTAAGAGTCTGAGCTGTGGGGTTCTTGCTTCTTCTCGAGCGGACAAAAGAAAGTTCTAGATGGACAAGATAAAAGCCATCCTCTCTACTCTTCAGCATGCCTGCATCATATAGTCCACGTGTAGAGATGTTAGTGAGAGAACACTAGAGGGAAACCAGTAGCCATGAGGGGGGAGAGCCGGACAGGGCAGGCATGATGACCAGAGGGCAGCATTTTTTTCATAGGGACTTCGGCTCTCAGTGTCCAGGAAGGCTTGGCAGGTACTGTGAGAGATGAGGTTCACGAGTGTAAGCAGGAGACGAGGACAGCAGAGCAGAGGCCCAAGGCAGGGATGATGCTACTGGAAGACTGAAGCTTGGGAGAGTACAGGCTTGACTTACAGCCGGGAAGTCCTGTGCTCTGGACCTGAGATTTGCTAAAAGATGAATGAGGTCATTGAGGCTTATCTTGGCTAATGTGAAGTCTCCCTGTAGCTGCTACAGGGTATCTGGAGCAGCCATGAATGGAACAAGGCCTCCCGGGCTGTGGCATGGCTTCAGCAGCAGCCGCCACAGCTGCAGTGGTTTCTGGAGCTAGTGCAGTTTCCTCAAAGCATCCAGGAAGCACTCAACTATTGTCTAGTTACCGTGAGTCAAAGACGTGGCTGTGTGATTGACAGCTCCGCAGTCAGGGCTGCTGGACACTGGAGAAGGGTCAGCTCTCCTATCAAATGACTGGGTGATCTGGTCATAAAAGCTTCAGTCATTTGAAAAGAGATGCATCACAGGAGTGACCGGAAAGCCTCATGTGGTGACCCCTCCCAGCAGAACCTCGCAGTGCATAACCCGGGCCTGACGCCCTCAAGGAGACTTGCGCCCCTCTGAGCTTATTCTCACCAACCTTCTTGATTGCCAAAGTTGCCCAGCCTAGACTGACAGCCTGATTCTCTCCAGCTCGAAATACAAGTCAAGCAGGAAGAAGCCTTGAGTAAACTGCCCTCACTGCTGGCTGTGACCCTCACGTGTTAGCCATCTTTGTGGTCATACATGCTTGTGTGGGCCAGGGGATTGTCCAGACCTTTTCTCTATTGTTTGCCATTAGTCCCCATTCATGACCTAATTAACCTGCCCACAAAGAGAACTATCATGCATTCCTTTCTACTGCTTTACCTTTGCACATTTGAACAGCGAAGTAGACCTGGATAGACACTGATTTTTTTTCCATCACCTTTTTTTCAGGCTCATGCCCATCAACCCGGATGCCTTTTCTTTTCATCGCATTTCTGCATGTGATTTAAATATTTCTGTCTTTGCTTAATGTTTATATTTCTATTCATTTATAGTTAATCAGTCTAAATCATTAAAAGACAAACTTCTAACAAGTGTAGATAGAGACAGCCTGCTGGGTGCCAGCTTCTATCTGTCTTGTTTGAGCACTTGTCAAAACCTCTAATCCTCTGTGATTGGCTGAGACTCAGCACTTGATGCCAGAGTAGGTTGCAGCCTTTTACACATCAAGTTGTAGTTCACTGTAACAGAGACAACATTAGGGCAAAACTGTACAGGTAATGGCTTCAGTGAAACGAGGGAAGGAAAGTCTCTTCTAGTTTGTTCTGTTTATTATACATCTTTATAGTTTGGGAAAGGTCAGGAATCTCATACAGAAATTGTGCCTGGGTGTATTGTTATCATTCACACCAAATTCTCTGAAGATGTTTCAGGAAAAGGAAGTATGTCAATCGCTTTCTTGCTGCTACAGCAAAATACCTGGCAAAAGTAACTAAAATGGAAAAGCCCACATCCATCAGTAGGGAAAGCGTGGTGACAGCATCCATCAGTGGAGAAGGCATCGCTGGTTACATTGTATCTGCCCCGGGAAACAGACAGATGAATTCTTCTTCCTCTTTTTGTTAAATCCAAGACCTCAGCACGGCCATATTCAGGGTGGGTTGTTCTACCTCACTTTACCCTCTCCGTAGACATTCCAAGAAAGTAAACGCCCCATGTAACTCTCCGTCATGTCAAGCCAACAGTGAAGATTAGCCTTCACAGTAGAGTCTGTAGCTTGCCTTCCTTGAATGAGAATGTTCACCATCAGAGTTCCCTTAAAGATTTGGCAGGTGGCCCTCAGTGAGCTTGTCTGAACTAGCTCTGTAACTGACAGACAAGTTCAAATGCTCTTGTTTGCCTGTCAAAGAACTTCCTCTGGAAGGACTTCATTAGCCGTGGCTTTATCATTTCCATTCAGATAACCCTTAAGGATTGATTATTTTTGCTAATTGTTACAAAGTATTTCTTAATGTCATTGGATAACTTTGGTAAAGTTCTTGGTGTTAGTGTCTGTACTTTACAGGAAGGGAGATTCAACCTTCAGAGCAGACGCTGTTGCTTTGTTTCTGCCATTAGTTTCGATTCTTAATTTTCCAGTGCTTTGGGGGTGTGAAGACCCACGAGTAAACAATTCTCTGTAGCCCATTCCATCAGCTCCAGGCTGTAGTGGATAGCTCTGCTTCAAATAATGTCATCTTTGCGTGAGCTGTGAGTGCCTATGTGGGTACTTTCAGTTGAGTTTAAAGGGATTCAGACCCCCAATGACATAATAACTACAATGTCATTTCTAAATACTAAGGAGCCTGCATGGTGGACCTGCTGGAGAGTTGCTATGTGTCAGGAAACATGGTGATCCTTCAAGAGCAATGTTTCTCCAGGACCAAAAAAAATCTTACTAACCAGTGATACTCCTTGATCTCATTGATAAGGAAATTGAGGCTCAAGGTTATCATTTCCCGGTGACGACACAGCTAGAAAAAGACATTAGGTTTGAACATAGACGTGGCTACAAAGCCCTTAACCAATTAAAGCATACAGCACAGTCCAGGAAAATTTAAAGGCACAGAAAGTGGGAAGGTTAAAGGAGGAAAGGTCAGCTGATACCACATGTGGAAAGCTTCCAGATAAATCTCTTTAGCCTTTGTCCAATTCATAACTGCCATACGTGTTTGTGAGGTGCCATGCTACTTTGGCTTGTGTCTGTTGGGGCTTCTAAATAGGATAGAAAATTCTGTCTCTTTCCTCAGAAGCAAATGTTCAGCTTGATTAAAAAGCAGTGCTCTGCATTTTCACACCCTGCCCCCCAGAGCCTTGCAGACATCATATCTTTTGGGGTTAACACATCTGCTAGTTGTCCTCCTTGTTAGTAAAGCCAGGTGCTAGGAACCTAAGTTTAAGATGAGTTTTCAGGAAGTGTTTGCTCCATCCGACCTGCTCATTCATTTGCTGTTTCTATACTCATTTATCTAGAAAGCCATTGGTGGTGTTTGATGCATTAGCTCTAACTAAAACAGCTGCTCTTTATAATTAAAACACTGACATGTTTTCTTTTACCCTTTGCCTTATGGACACAGAACGGTGATAACTATTTATTACACACTTCCACATCAGTTTTCTGACATGTTTCCAAATTCCATTTTTGTCCCCTGTGTTCAGATGCACCAAGTCACCCCTCCCTCAGCAGCTTCCTGCGACAGGTTGCAGTTATATCTGATAGCAATGAGTGACCTGGTCACCTGAACAAAAGCAAGTTCCCTGATCTCCAAATGTTGGATGTCTTCCTATTTTGTGTTTTTTTAATAGTATTTTATGGTTTTCATAAACATACAAATACGGGAGCTATCGGGACTCTGCTTCAGATGTCTGGTGTCTAAAGCATTAAAGGGCTGGTGAGGAGAGCAGTGCGATTGTTTCTAAGTGCTTCAGTCTCTCTGATGACTTCATAAACAGAATTATTTTCTTCCTTTTCTTTCTTTTCCATTTTTCCCTTCCTTCCTTTCTTCCTTCCTTTCCGTTTGTTTGTTTTGTTTTGTTTTGTTTTTAAACAGGAGCATTCTACTTCAAACAGGCTGGTCTCGAAAGCACAGAGATCTACCTGCCCCTGAGTGCCAAGTGCTGGGATTAAAGACAAGCACCCCACGACTTGGCCTTCATTTTCTTTTTTGATTCATTGCTAACATTAAAGCATAACTGACTTTGCATATTTATTTGTATCTTGCAAACCTGTTGAATTCTTTTGTTCTTTCCAATCATTTTTACTAATGCTTATGGTTTTCTACATATATGATCATATCATTTAGAAACAGATGGTTTTAATTTTTCCTTGCAGTTTGGATGATAGTTACTTAGTTAGTTTTATTTTTCATGGCTAATTCCTCTGGCCAGGAACTCCAGATACTGTGCTGGGTAGAAATGGTAAAAGTAGACACCCTTGGCTGCTTCTTCCCCACATTGATGTCAGCTGTTCTTGTAAAAATTTTTGGTTTCATTTTCTGATCTTAATAATTTTAACTTGTTCTCTCTTTCTTTTCCTCAGATAATCTCAAGTTTGTTGATTTTGAAGATATTTTTAAAGAACTACTAGTTTTTGGTTGTTGTTGTTGATAATGATTTCTTTTTTTTCCCCCTGCCTATTTCATTGCCCTTGGCTCTAGTTCTTACTTTATTTCCAAAATATTAGACTAGAAGATTAGATTATAAATTTTAGATCTTTTTTTTAAAAGCCTTAGTCATTTCTTTCTGTAACTACTACAACTTTTGCCATATCCTACAAATTTTGGTACATTGTGTTTTCATTTGTCTCAAATTATTTTCTAAATTCCTTGCCATTTCTTTTATGACTTGTTGGTTATTTAGACATGGTTGTTAACATACCAAATATTTGTGAATTTTCCTATTTTCTTTCTTCTGTGATCTCTAATTTTATTTCACTGTGTTTGGAGGATATTTTGCATGATTCCAGACGTTTCACACTTGTTGACACCTTCTCTGTGACTGCCCCATGCTTGCTGGAGACTGTTGACTCCAGTATTGTCAAGTACTTTCTATCCTCCTTTTAGTAGAACCCAGATTCCCCACAGAAATTATTACATTCCTACATGAGCTAACTCTACCTAGCAGCTTTGACAACCCCTGTTCTCATTCATGTTCAGGAAATGTTTTTGACTGGCTTATTCATATAAGCTTAATTATTACAATTTCAGTAATGTTTTGAGATGATGGGGAATAATTACAATGTATGTTTATGGGAAGTTTAAAAATACTTTGAAAAAGCTTGTATGTAAGTGTTCAGAACAGCATTCCTTAACACAGGTAGCTAAAACAAAGATCACCGTATGAATGGATTGACCAAATATGGTGTACGAGTTCAATGAAATATTATTCAGCCATTAAAAAGAAGTGCAATTCTGATGTCTCTGCCCCGTGAATGAGCCTTGAAAATATTAGGTAACAGAAGCCAGGCACATCTGCCACCTAACATTGTGCAATTGCATTTATGTGGAAACATGTGGAGTAGTCAATTTCATAGCAACAGAAGCAGCTTAAAGCCTGTCAAAACCTGGATGAGGAAGTGGTTGCTTGGGGAGGGGGGTTGGTTCAGAGGGTCTGCGGGCAATGAGCGTGCTCCGGAATTAGCCATGATCACCACACAGCATGGTGAATGTACTCGGTGTCTCTGCTGCAGAACATTGTGCATATGTTGTTACAATGAGAAAACTAAGGCTAATGGGATGGCTGGGGTGGGGTGAGGTACGGTGCCTAGAGAGCGGAGTTCTGAGTCTCCTCTCTAGAGCCCACAGGGTAGAAGAGAACTGACCCAAAAGTTGTTCTCCGACCTCTGTGTGCATGATGGCATGCATGATCAGACACATACACACAAGAGAAAGAAGGTAGCGGTGAAAAAATTTAAAGAAAGAAAATAAATCTTTACACAGCTTTAATTAAAATAGAACTATATCACTTCCCCCTTTCCCTTTCCTTCAGAAAAAAATCAATTTCTAAAATACAGATATAGCTAGAGATAGAAAAGAAACACAAAAATCTTATTTTGAAATGATATTTCTATCAGTTATTAAAAAATAAAGATCAAAGTCTAGAATGAGGAAAATGTGAGTGACTTAGGCATATATTCTTCGTTGTCAGAATGCATGGTATGAAGTGGATGAAAAAACCAGCTCTTTTTCTCACTGGCAAACTGTGGCACATCTGGTTTTCATGTGCTGAACGTTATTGTGAATTTTTTTTTTTTTGAAGTTTAGATGAGCAAGATAAAGTCTTTGCTCTGGAGCTCTGCTCTTACTGAAACTGCAAGGGGCTGTTTGCTGGCAGCTTTTATTATTCTTAAAGATCACAGCTAGAAGTAATTCATCATCAGGCTTTTATTTGGTTTGGATTTTGGTTGTTAGTAGTGGTGGAAAGTCACAAAAAGGAGTGGAGTGAATTGTAGCTTACTCCAAACAACCTAAAAGTAAAACAGATCAAATACTATATTGAGAAATGCTGTAAATGTCTGAATGGTACTGACATTCCAGAACTATGAATCGAGTTGCCTATGTCTTCCGATTGAGCTCAGGGTCCAGGGGGACTGTGCAAACTCAGCTTAGTACCTTCATGTCCTAACTCCCTGGAGAACAGACAAATCATTAGCGAGAGCCTAAAATGATAGCTCAGTCCCAAAGCTATCATTAGTTCAGCTGTCACTTGTTCTTCCCCGCTGTACTGTCAACGCTAACCTAATCGTGCAATGCGTACTTTAAAAGTAGCATTTTAGGACCGATACTAGAAGCTGTGTGTTGTTTCTCACTGTAGTAAAATTCAGTAGCCTCTTTGTTCCTAGGAATAAAGTGAATTGAACTTGAGAAGCCCTATTTGTGTTTGCTATTAGGTCAAACCATAATGTACATTAACTGATTAACTAGATTTATCTTCTTGTACAAAACTTGAGCCAATAATTAATTACACTGCAGTTTACGTATCTGTTTTAAGTGGTTGCAAAGAATTTAACAAGATGTAAAAAACATCTCCGTAAGTTGGGCCTGGGAAGACGGAGCAGCAATTAAAATGCTGTCTACAAAAGAACAGCAAGCTTGAGGCTCAGAGTCCAGATCCCCGGAACCATGTAAACGCTGGGTGGACTTTGCAGCCCCCTGCAGTTCCGTACTGGCAAGGTGAGAAAGGATCCCTGGAACAAGCTGGCTGGCTAGACCAGCTGTGCGGATGAGCTCTGGCTTCAACTGAAAGACCTTGCCTCAGTGAACAACTTGGAGAGCAACCCAGGAAGACTCCCTCAGGACGCACATGTATGCACATGTGAGCACGCATGCACACACACGGACATGTCAGTGTTCCCACAAATATATGAACACATATACACAGACATGCACAAAACGCATGCATGCACGCTAGCTATAATGGCCTTGATGATAACTGGGGTAATGCTTTGCAGAAGGTGAACATGGGCTCTTGTTAGCAGCTCTGTAGCTGATCTTGTCGTTTATTCCTCCCCTCCCCCCCCCACACACCTAGTATGGTAGGATAGGGATAAGATGTTAACATGTCTCTTTTGAATAGGATGGTGTGAGTGCTTATTCGTTCCCTTAACAACTATCTTGGCACAAGATTAGCTTTGATTAGATGGAAGGCATGACTTCTGGACATTTGTTGTGTATCAGCAGTCATTTTCTGTGTGTTATTAGTTAGGATCAAATTTGCCATGCCCCTGGGGTGGCTTCATGAGTTGTTACAAGGAAAGGTTGATCATTTGTTGGATGTTCGTTCTGAGGATGAGAACATGATCTTCAGGGTTTGCATACTGACCAAGCCAAGGAGTCCTGTGCTCTCTCTCTCTCCCTAGTCTCAGCAAGACTGCACACAGCAGTGGCTGTAAACAAAGCTGCTCTTTACCCAAGATGTTTCTGTCTGCACTGCCATCAGCCATGCAGCCAAGGGCAGGACAGGAGGTTCTCAGTGAAGTACTCAGTCAGTCAGTAGACTGACAAATTCCCATTGAACCAATGTTTTGGAGTACTTAGTGTCTGGAGTTTTTTCTGCAAACACTCCTTTACCCCACTGTTTATCAAGAAACAACTGTGTGCCCGAATCCCTTGGCGCTATTATAAATAAAGAGTAAACAGGCTTAACAAGAGACATTGCCCTGTGTAAGGGATGTAAACTAGCTAGGGGAAAAGCCAACCTACTGTAATGAGAAGATTCAAAAAAACTATTTCTGCCAAAGTAAAGCAGAAGTTTTGTGACCGCCCAGCCAGTTGGACCTGGGGAGCACCCTCCTGGGTGAATTCGCAGGACACCTTCCCACCCTGGTACTGGGCCAGCCTTGCTGATAAGCCTCACCCTGTTGGGTCTCTTGCTTTGCTACTTACAGTTCACATTTCACAGTAGAGGGGAGGCCTGGAGAAATGATTTGTCCATGAATTGAGATGATCCACGTATCTCCAACCGTCCACCTCCCCAGTAACTTGACCCTAGTCACTGTCACACCTAGCTGCAAAGGAGGCTGGAAGCGTAACCTCTTGCCAAGCCAGCCCAACTGCAATCAGGAGCACAGTCATGATCCAAATGTTGGGTGACAGTTGTATCATGGAGGAAAAGAAAGCAGGGGTGGGAGGTGAAACCCTGGGTATTGCTATTGCAACTTGAGTTTGGCGAACAGCATTGACCCAGCAAATGACAGCTGAGGGAGGAGTCTGCGTGGCACTATGGGAAGAACAGGCAGACACAACTGACAGGTAGGGAAGATTTGGGAGACTCAGTAACCACTACTCATTGCTGTGGCCCAGTGCCTGACAAGAAGCAGCTTAAGGGAAGAAGTGCATATTTGGGTTCATGGCAGGGTTACTGTCCATCAGGGTATGGAGGGCATGGCAGTGGGACCAGCGCTTCCCACCCACCAGTGGCGGCATGAGGCTGCTTATCCACATTTCAGTGAATTGGGACGAGAAAGGGATGCTGCTACCCAACCAGCTTTTGCCTAGACCCCAGAACGTGGGATGGTATTGCTTGCAATTGGGATGGGTCTTCCTCAGTCGTTTCTGCAAACACCCCCACAGGCAAACCCAGGGTGTAACTCACTAATGCCCTAGGTGTTTCTAAATTCAGCCAAGCTGATAGTCCAGATTAGCCCTTGAATCAGAGAAATGACTTTTCTTTTAGGAGAGAGGGGAACAGTTGCAATGAGGAGCCGGTCTGGCCCTGTTTGAGCTCCAGGGTACCTCACAGCCATGGAGATAGCTAGTAACCATGGGCCCTATGAGCCTGGTGTGTCCATTTGCAACCCACAGGCTGGGCACAGCCGAGAATAGCTATGAATGCAGTCCAACAAAAAAACAAAACAAAAAACCATAAACTTGTGTAGTAATTGGATTACACAGTTCTGGAATATGAACTTGAGGGGTGACAACAGGGTGTCACATATCACAGTAAGATAAGGTTGGACATGCCTCGAAGCATTTTGAGTCCTGGCTTGCGGAGTCTGTCCTGACCTGTTCCTGTCGATGTTCAGGTACCAGTAAGGTGAACCTCGTGAAGATCTCGTCCACGGCCTCCAGCCCTCGGGATACAGCCCTGGCTGCTGTCATCTGCAGTGCTCTGGCCACCGTGCTGCTGGCCCTGCTCATCCTGTGTGTCATCTACTGCAAGAGGCAGTTCATGGAGAAGAAGCCCAGCTGTAAGCCTCTCACCCCCACCCCACCCCCGGCTTACTGTGACGGGAGCATGTTATCATTGTCGCACAAGTCCTTGAGAGACCTGGCTAAGGCAAGCGTCACCAGCGACTTAGGATACAAGACTCAGGAGGACAGGCCTCTTCAGGGGTTTCAGGGCCTCAGAAGGATGCTGACACAGCTGTGAAGTCTCAAGGCTGCAAAAATAAAAATCATCTATACCCTACATTCTTCACAAATTATTTTAAATGCTGTGTGCCTCTGTATAAGAATAGACAGTCCTTAGCTTGCCATCATTCAGCTTAACTTTTCAATGCCATGGTGGTCCGGAAGTTTATCTGTTAAACCATATCCTTCTCGCCTTTAGCCCATATGCAAGAAATTTCGTAGATGAAGGCTAGGCCCTAGCTCAGTGGTAGAGCACTTGCCTAACATGTGCAAGGCCCTGGGCTTTAATTCCCAGCACACACAGAAATGTGGGGGTTGGAAGCTGGAGAGATGCCTCAGTGGTTAAGAGCCCTGGCTGCTCTTCTACAGGAAGATTCAATTTCCAGCACCACGCAGCAGCTTACAGTATCTGCAAATCCAGCCCCAGGGAAACTGATGCCCTTTTCTGATCTTCATGAGCATCAGGCATGGATGTGGTATACATGCAGGCAAAATACCCTTACACATAAATAATAATGTTTTGTAAGTGTGTGTGTATGTATATGTGTGGGAATGGGTATGTAATGACATAGGCTTTGTATTGATTGAGTTTGCCCACCGTAGGCCAGCAGAAGTATTATGGTCCAGGTTAAGTTATTCTGGACCAAGCACTAATGTTTGGAAGATTGTCGTACTGCGTGTCTTCAGTTTACAGTGAGTGTCTTGGGGTAAACAGAAGGGTTATATTGGATAATGCTGTTGTCTCTTCAAGAATACAAATGCAAGAGTGGTGCCCTTCTTATGGAGAAGTGTTGATTGGGGATCTCTCCTCTCCTCTAGGGTCCCTGAGGTCACAGGACATTCAGTACAATGGCTCTGAGCTGTCATGTTTTGACCAGCCTCGGCTCCGCCACTGTGCCCATAGAGCGTGTTGTCAGTGTCACCGGGACTCAGCCCAGACCTATGGTGAGTTGAGCTGTGAAGAACCGATGTCTACATGGCATGCAGAATGGGACTGCAAAGCAGGGCATTGCCAAGTACAGCTCGTATTCTTCGGAACGTCACAGGCTGATTTTCCAGTCATAGCCCGACCTGTCTCAACGACTCTCCTCTGACCACTTTGGTTTGGGTGCTTCAGATCTCTTCAGTATTAAGAGAACAGGAAGATCCATAGAACTGTGTTCTATGTGTAGAGGTGGGGTTAGCATCCTTGTACATGAGTCAGAGTTGCTATTGCTGGGACAAAACACCACAACCAAAAGCAGCTCAGGAAGAAAGGGTTTATTTGGCTTCCATAGTCATCAAGGGAAGCCAAGACAGAAACTCAAAGAACCTGGAGACAGGAGCTGATGCAGAGGCCATGGAAAGGTGCTGCCTACTGGCGTACTCTTCATGGCTTGCTCTGTCTGCTTTCTTATAGAACCCAGGACCACCATTCCAGGGATGGAACTACCCACAATGGGCTGGACATTAAGAAATGCCCCACAGGCTTGCCCACAGCCCCAGCTTATGGAGGCATTTTTTTTTTTAACAACTGGGGCTCCCTCCTCTTAAAGTACTCCACCTGTGTCAAATCAACATAAAGCTAACCAACATACCTTGGTTACCTGGCCAGTTTAAACTGAATAATAATGTGTCTGATTTCAATGACTTCGGTGGGGAGGACGGAAGAAGGAGGTCCTTATCAGGGTCCAGCCATGCCTGCCTCTTGGCCTGTTGCTGGAAATAGCCATTAAGGAGACTTGATGCTGGTGGAGATGTGCCTCTGACCCAGACAGGCAAAGGTGACATGACTTTCTCTGCCCCTTGCTCATCAGCATCAACTTGAAGTTTCTACTTTATAACCTATTCCAGCTGACCTCCTGCACATAAATCCCATGTGGCTGGCAGTAACTGGTGGCAGTCTGGCTGAGTAGCCCTCTCTGTTGTCCTGAGTTTCTGTTTCATCTGCATGTAATGCCTATGAGAGTACCAAGTCATCTATTAGGCACTACTGTATATCTGCTTCAAGTAACTCATACTCCAGGTTGGTTAGACCAGCCTCTTGGGATCACCCAGTGCCTCTCGGTAATGTTGCAAAATGGACCATCTCAGTCCCACATGTCACAAAATGAATGAGAATGTCTCACTGTTGTCCCCAGGTCCTGTCCTCCTTCCTGACAGGCCTCATTATACAGCCCAGGCTGACCGAAGTCCTCCTTCCTCCTGCTTCAGTCTTGACACCGATGTGCACTTGTGTGACTTCTGGACATTTGTATTCCTTCTTCTGCTAAATATCCACCTAGTAAAGTCCAGCTACCTTTCCAAGGGGAACAAAGCTTAGCTGGTGTGAATGAGAAAGTTCAGGAGGAACTAAAGCCCCGTGCTTCACGCTTTTCTGCCTTCCTCAGGGCCCGTTCACCTGATTCCATCTTTGTGCTGTGAGGAGGCCCGCAGCCCTGCCCGCACTGCGCTTGGCTGTGGGCTGCGTTCTACAGCTGCCCTTCAGGAGAGGTAACTGCCTTCCGGTCCACAATGTCAGATTCCCATTTGCAAATATGTGGCCTCCTGATGTAGCAGCTTTGTGTTTCCCTGGAGAGACCTGCTGCGTAAGCGTCATCGGTGACTTGGGAACCTGAGAGGAGAGAGACCCCTGATACCTGACACCGCCTTCTGGTGCTCCCTCCCCAACCCACTTCACTTTTGTGTTACATTCATGACATGTCTCTATTTTTATAAGATGTTAAGGTGTGTCTGTGAGTTTCTGTGTGTAAGGACGAGCACACATCTGTGCTTACAGATGCCCTCAGAAGCCAACGGCGTCAGCCACCCCCTGGAACTAGAGTTACAGGTGGCTGTGCGTCTCCCAGTGTGGGGGCTGGAAGCCGAGCTCAGTGTGTGTAAGAGCAGTATGCGTGTGCAGTTAACTGCTGAGCCGCCTCTCCAGCCTCTGTTGCTGATGTTTCTGCAATCTCAAGAGTAATGTCTCACTTGTCACATACTGCTGGCACACTGCCTAGAACAACAGTCAAGAAAACTCAGTTAAGAACTAAGAGAATGCGGTGTAGAGGTTGGATATGGTTATAGTAATTAGAAATAGTTGTAAAAACCAGTTTTAAGGGCTGGGTGTGGTGCTGCACACCTGTGATCCCAGCACTTGGAGAGGCAGAGGCAGAGGCAGGCAGATCTCTCTGAGTTTGAGGCCAGTCTGGCCCACCAAGTGAGTCCAGGACAGCCAAGGCTACAGAGAGAGAAACCCTGTCTCATGAAAAACAAACAAACAAACAAACAAACAAACAGTTTTAAGGTCAACAGAGTAGCTTCAGTTGCCACACTGAGGCAACTTTAAAACAACAGTTAGCACTGGAATTCCCAGTATGTTGGTATTACAGCCATATTAAAAGTTATAGCTGAAATGCTTTTCTGTAGCAGTGGTTTTGTCACTGTATAATACTTACAAACCTTTGGGTGTGTGTTCAGAAATGCAGCTTCACTGGGGAACACAATGCCAGCTTTCTTCGGCTCTGTTTCCCGTTCCATCTGCGGTGAGTTTTCGGATGCCTGGCCTCTGATGCAGAACCCTCTGGGTGGTGACAGCTCCTTTTGTGACTCCTATCCTGAACTCACTGGAGAAGATGTCAATTCCATCAATCCAGAAAATGAAAGCTCAGCATCTTTGGATTCCATTGGTGGTCAGGATCCAGCTGGGGCAGCTGTTCCAGATTCTTCTGGAAATTTCTCAGGAACTATTGACTCACCTAGAAATGGTGATATAGTCTGGGAGCAGACCCTAGCTCAGGATGCTCAAAGGACTCCAAGCCAAGGAGGCTGGGAAGGCAGTGACACCTTGGACCTAGCCATGCCCACATCCTTCCAGGTAAGACAGTGATGGGTTTCAGTGGGAGCTTGGCAATGGCCTATGCTAGACTAGAGGGATCCAAACCCTGTTCCCACTTTGAAATCTGGAGAGGTAGATGAGGGTAATTGTATTTTATTATTCCTCATATATTATTTCATGTACAAAAACCAGAAGATGTTTTAAAATAAGTTTCAAGTGCTTTTTTTTTTTTTTTAAACAAACAAAACCATTTTATGGGAGGACAAAGGGCCATGACACTCTGCCTTGTCTTCTTAAATCTGACTGCTTAGTGTGGAAAGCTTCCTGACAAAGACCCTCTCTCAAGAAAACATGTTTGCAAGAATTCCTTAGTTTCTAATATAAAATGGTATCTTAGGGTTTCTATTGCTGTGATATAGAACTATCTACAAAACACTCCTGCACCTCTGGCTTCGAGAACATTGCCGAGGAGGGGCAGGAAGATTTTAAACCATGGGGCCTCAACCCTGCACAAAGAGGTAAAGGCAACTGAGGAAAGCTGGGGGCAGGAGAGGTGGTCTTCCTTAGGGCAGAGCACACCAGTTGTCCAGTGCCAAACAGTCAGCCCTGAAAGCATACATACAAGTAAGATGATATGGACTCAACAGGTTATGTTTATGATTATATACAAATACACATATGAATGTGATAACAGAAAAAGAGGCCATGAATTTGAAGGAGGTACAGAGGGGCTATGAGTAGTTTTGGAGGGAGGAAATGGAAGCAAGAGATGTTGTAATTATCACAGAGAGAGCGAAGTGGGGAGAAGTGACGAGAAGTATACCTAAAGTATTCCCTTTAGGTACACTTACTGAATCTGTAAGACCCAAGTCTCTGCACATGCAGGACCCCTCATGGGCTTGCGGCAGCCAAGTCTTTAACTCAGCTAATTTTGCTATTTTCTGACCAGTGCATTCTAAAAAGCAATTCATATTTCCTTTCACCAGGCCCATTTTTCAAGGTAGACAATGCATTCTCATAAAGAATTTGATACTACCAAAGGAGGTAGCACACAAGGAAAACTCATCACTCAGGAGGATCACCATGAGTTCAAGATCAGCCTAGGGTATATAGTTATTTGGGCGCTATGGTAGGCTACATAGCAAGACTCTGTTTGTTTGTTTGTTTATAATCCAATAAATTCAAACAAAAAGGAAGTTGATTTCAGTAGCTTACTGTTAGAAAACAAAGCATGGAGCATCTAGATCATCTGTCCATTCCTTAGGTTCGTGACTCATTAGCTTGCTCCATACCATGGACTCCTTTGGAATTCGGGAAGGAACTGGGAAGCAGCCCCAGCCCCACCTGGTGTAAGGCTGTGATTTCCAAAGCATGGTAAATCTGTTTCCTGGATCGGTATTTTTACACTCTAGTGTTTTTGTGGGTGCTTTAAGACCATCCAGGATCTGATGGTAATGTTCCCAATTCAGGATGAATACATAGGTGTGAGAGCCACCTTTAGCCACCATGAGTCTGTTCAAATCTCATTTTCCCTGTGCCCATCTGTGCAGAAGGGAACAGAGAGAGCTGAGGGATGTGGGGTGTCCGTCGCTGAGATAGTTGAGAGAAGGAAGCTAGCCTGTTTCCTTATAGGAAAAGCTTTCTTGGTGGTTTTGCAGCTTTATTTTATTTTATGTTATTTTGTCATTGGAACAGGAAGGCACATGTAGGTGTCAGAAGACACTTTGCAGGGATCTCTACTTTTGCTGGGTTCCAGGGATCCAGCTCCATTCACGACCAGTGCTTACCCATGAGCTACGTTGTAGGTCCCCTTGGTGTTATTTTTTTTTAAACATCATTTAATGTCAACAGTGATTTCTATGTCAGTTAGATGGCTCAGCTGGTAAAAAAAAAAAGGTGATGGCTGCCACGCCTGATGACCTGAGTTTGATCCTTTGGAGTCAACATAGCGGAAGGAGAGAGCCGACACCTGCCAGTTGTTCTCTGCCCTTCACATGCACCGAGGGATGGCACAAACATTCCACACTCCCCACTCAAAACAGTAAACAAGGAAACAAATACATAACTCAAGAGGAAGGAGCAGAGGGTTAGCGAAGCTCTGAGAGGACCACCCAGCTTTCCAATCTACCGATCTGCTCTTTGCATATGATCAAGTGAGAGAGTTGGCTTTCTGCAGTAGAGTTCAAAATATTTGTTACCCTAGCAACAGGTAGTCACCATATTTGGTAAAAATTATTTCCCAGTGTTCAGACAGACTTCAGAACCTCTGATTTCTAGAGAATGTCTTTACCTAGAGATGTTTACCATAGTTACCAATGCAAATTAGTGATGACCACATTGCCAGGGGCTTGTGCATGAAAGCAAGGTTCTAGTCCCAGCTGATGTCCAGTCCCATTTTGAAGCGGGGCCATACTTCCTGTGATACAGCACCTTGCTGAAGATAATTATCTCAAGAAGACTGTGCCTATTCAAGGGAGACCATAAAAAGCCATCCTGCTCTCTCACTCTTTGCAGACATCTGCCAGGAGTGGAAGAGTAAGGTTCTGTGATCGAGGTGGCAGACAGAGCGGTGGTGTTCACTGTCCACCTTCATTTCTGGAGGCCCTGATGACTTCCCTAAGAATGCTTTAGGAAGCCCCACACTGAAGCAGTGCCTTCAAATGTTCCAATGAGGGTGATGAACAAAAGAATTTGTTTGTTTTGTTTTGTTTTGTTTTTAAGTCATCGTGATTATTATGGGTTACGTTGTCATCTTTCAGTTAGTCAGCCCATACTGGTAATTGTGCCGTTACAAATCCTTCATTGCTTTCTCGGAAGACGTGGTATGGGATGCTTGAATATGGATACTACTCTTAGTAGCTGTGCACAATCCGTTTTAGGATGACCATGTCACAGCTTTAACTTAGAAGGCACCATTTTCCAAGCTTTCCCTCTGTTGCTGTTTTAGGATGCCTGAAGACCACCTTCCTGAAGTGGAGGTGTGGGTCTGGACACACCTCTGTTGGGGCTTACAGACTGAGTACTCTTGACTGTCTATGGTTTCTGGAGGAAAAAATAAATCTGAACCAAACTGGCAGCATTTCCAGCCTTTCAACCAGTTGCTTCTGAGCCTGACCAGCTGTAAGCCGAAACCTCAACAAGAAGCAAGGAGAGGCTGCCGGCGGCCTGGGGACCTGCGCTTCTCCCCTAAACAAGAACCTTAGCTGAAGGCAATTTGAAGGACCAATGGGTGGAATGTACTGCCTGAAAGATTGTGGGCACAGCAGGACCTAGCCTGGCCCCTTCTTACATCCATGGTGAATGTGGTTTCACAAGACCCAGAGTATAGACATAGAGTATAGTATAGGCATTCTCTTTCCGAAGTAATCCCTTATCCTATGACAAGCCTTGGAAGAGCCCTTCCTTGGATTTTAAGCAGAGCTCTGGGGGTTCTGTTGAAGAAAGTCACTCTCTCATCAGCAGGTTGGTATACAGCAGTGGGCTGAAGGGGCTTCGTAGCCCTGCCTCAATCGTGGTTTGGTGAAGTCAACTAGCCTATTCATTATGAGCAACTTTTGGTCTCTTCCCCATGAATGTGCAGCAGCGTTGACAGGACAGGAAGCCTGGGTTATGGGATGTAGAAGGGAAGAGGGCATCACTTTACTATCGTAACCACCTACTGTGCATATCCTGAAGCCTGACTGTGTGTGTTAGGACCGTGACTGTGGAAGCATGTGTTAGGTATGCCCGCCCCCTCCCCGTGCTGGGCTCACAATGCCCGAGTTCTTATATAGGAAGGAGGTGCTTAAAAACATAGTAATCTGTGATCTGCACCTGAATTTATATAAAATGCTTCGGCATCTTGAGTGTGCCACTGCAGGGTCCTTAAGTGGGAAGCTAGTGCACATTAGAACCAGATGTGGAAAAGCATGGTTGGCAGACAGTTTGGGAGAACAGGCTCCCTGATGCCATATAGTCTAACCAAGGCTTTGCAGTACAGCATTCTGATGTAGGGGTGTTATGTAAGGTGTCCCATCTTCTCCATGAGGGCATCTCCCTACCAGAACAGTCTCTAAGGCTAAGGAAGAATGAGGGCTCATTTTCTCTTTATCATTTGCCCTGCGGCTTCATTAGGCAGGACTTACTTGGTTTCCGGTTTGAACTTACATAATCAGATTTGACCTCTGCCTTTTGACCCTTTGTTGTTGCTCTGTTACATTTACACTCTAAAAAATATCTAGATCTGTGACATAAATGTGATTGGATTCACTGGAAGCTGCCCTTCTTAAATTGGGCTCTCTTCCCTGCCACCAAAACCAAACATGGAGATACTGTCTTCCTAGATATTTTTATCTTCTGTTTCCCCCCATGGTTTTCTCTCTTTGTAAGACATGGATAGATTTAATGAGCCCTCTCCCTGTGGCCTCTTTCTAGCCATAATTATAGCTTTTGATGTGTATCTTCTGGCTTGTCTGTACCTGTTGCTTCTCATGACGTCTGCTCTTTTGCCAGCTATAGGAAGAACACTGCCATAATGTCCCATGGTAGCTCACATCTGCTTTCATGTCCACTGGTGCCCAGTCATAACTGATTGACATTTTTGTTTCTGTGTCCCCAGCCCTTATGAGAATTGGCTTTAGGAAAGTCGTAAACATTTAGGATTTAACCAGCAGATTTCCATGAGGATGCAAGCTGAGCTCCCTGAATGGCCTCCTCATAATGCACATGTGTGTGCCATTGTTTGCAACCTAATCATCTCTGTTATGACAGAGGGATGATCAAAGCCAGCAGGGTTGTGTTCCTTTGTGTAACCTGAATATATTTTCCACATGCCAAGCCCTGATGGACTTCAAAGACACAGCTGGGGAAAGCCAGACTGATGGAAGAGAGACTTTGGCCCCAAATCCCAAAATATCACTTTCAATCAGAAGAGAAATGCTGAGGGTTAAAAATTGATTTCATTTGATACTGCACTTGGAAGATTCTGGATCATCATCAAAAAGGAGATATGCTCGCACCAGCCACTCTAGAAACATGCAACAGTGTTTTTACATTTTACACTCACTGTAAACAAGAGGGGAAAACGCAACTTGCGCTTCACATGATTGGAGCATCTTACAAGGCTGTTTACACAGGAGCTGGCATGCTGATGTCAGACACTTGTACAGAGAGGCATCTTGACATAGGGGCCCCCGACCTCCCCTTTCACATGGCAGAAGCCAGGACAAGATGAAGGCAAGGAGTTTTGAATCAGTCAGGTCAAGTCATGTGTTTTCTATTTTGAATAATACGGAATATATTTTGAATTTTGGGGTTTTCTACTTTAAAGAGTTACTGCTGCTGTTTTTTAGTATAGGCACTGCTGTGTGTGTTAGAAGAAAACAGAAAAGGAAAGAAAAACAATCACCGCTTTTAAGATAGTTTGTATCAGCTTAGATTTCATCATGACTGTTTTACATACTGGAATTTATAAATTGTAAGTTATCATTTTCCAATGCGAACCCTTTTTAATGCTTTTTAAAACTTGTGAATAAAATTGATACTCCTTATTTTTAGTTACATGTCAAGTCAAAATGGTTTTGTAGTTGTGGTTCTATTTCACTTGCTTCAAAAATTCATGTGTATGTCATAAATCATGGAGAATGGCACACAGTCGCTGACAGCACACAGACTATTGTGGGGGACACAGAGTCATTGTGAGGGCACAGAGATCACTGTGATGGACACAGAAGTCATTGTGAAGGCTAAGCTGAATCATTGTAAAGGCCACACAGTGATTGTGAAGACAAAGAGTCCACAGAAGTCTTTGTAAGGGTACCCAACATCATGGTGAAGGTCACACAGAGTCATTTTGAGGGCACACAAAGTCAATGTGAAGGTTACGTAGTCCTATGAGGCCACATAATCATTTGGAGGGGACACAAATGATTGTGAGGACACACAAAATCATTGAGAGGCCACAAAAAATCATTCTGAAAGTCACATCCCAAGTCATTGTGAGGATACACAAAACTATTGTGAAGGACGCACAGGCACCATGAGGGCACAAAAAGTTATTGTGAAGTTATTAATAATTGAGAGTCATATATAATTTTGAGTGTATACAAATGACATCACACATAGTCACTGTGAAGGTTCAAAAGTCATTGAGAGGATATACAATGTCCTGAAGTTCACACATCATTTTGAAGGTCATATGGAGTCATTGTGATGGCACACAAAGTCATTTGTGAGGACATACAAGTGATTGTGAGTTCATAGAGCCCTTATTAGGTCATACAGAATCATTGTGAGAGAACACAGAGTCATTGTGAAGGTCACAGAGTCATTGTAGAGGTCATGCAGTCATTGTGAGATCACAAAAATTCTTTGTGAAGGTGACAGTGTCATTGTGATGGTAAACAAAGTCGAAAAGATAACAGTCTTTATGAGAACACAAAATGCCATTGTAGGGATGCACACACTCATCTGAGGTCACACGTAGCCATTGTGAAGGTACATAAAATCCTTGTGAGCTTCACGGTCATTGTCACACACAGTCGCTGCACAAGACATTAGGATGACACAGCTCCTTGTGAGAGAGTGACAGTGTCATTAAGGTTAGGCAGCGTTACTGTGAGACCACACCTCGTCCTTGTGTGGGCACAGAGAGTCATTATGAGAGCACATAAGTCACTGTAAGGGTACATGATGTCATTGTGAAGATCACGCAGACTTTGTGATAGCACAGAGGGTCTTATGAGGGTCTCATGATCATGGTGAAAGCATACAATGTCATTTTGAGGACAGAGTGTCATTATGGTCCCAGAGAGTTATGTGATGGTAACATATAGTCACTGTGAAGGGCAGACAAAATCATGGTGAGGGCCCCCAAACTCTGTGACAGCACACGTCACTGTCATTGTGAGGGTCAAATGTAGTCATTATAAGGCCTCATATTTCATTGTGAGGGTATAAAGAGTCATTGTGAGGCCATACAAATTCATTGTGAGTTCATACAGAAACATGAGGGCACAAAAACAGTTCGGGTTGCCCAGAGTCACTGTGAGTACCACACAAAGTCATCGTTGTTCTGCCCAGTTCACGAACCCCAAAAGACCAGGAATAAACAGACTCCGCTGTAAATACATGAGGTTCTCTTTATTGTAAATTACAAGCTGCAGCTTAGGCCCACACCCCCCACCGCTGAAGCGGTGGGAGCCGAGAGCCCCGCGCCCAGGTTAGTTGGGTGATTTAAAGATTCTGGTCCCTCCCAGCATGCCCAAGGCAGGGGCGATTCCTGCCTGGTAAGCATCTGTTGGTCAAAATGCTACATTTTGAATTGATTGGCTATAGGAAGGTCCCCAGACCATAATGACCTGGTGTCCCTCCCTAGGGGGATGGACCAGTTTCCGAGCAACTGTATCTCTATTGGGTGGGGAAAGAATGCAGTAAGGCAGTCCTTCCCCTCAGGGCATTCCTGGATTTCTCCACCCTCCTAGTTCAGGCCTTAATTAATAGCTGATTTTTAATCTTTTGGTCTCTCATTGTGAGGACACACAATGTCTTTGTGAAGGTCACAGTGATTCATTGTGAGGGAACACAATGGCATTTTGAGGGCTATAAATAGTATTCGTGAAGGCCACTATACTCATTGTGAAGGTCACACAGCATCACTGTGAGGCTACACATACTCATTCTGAGGTGGCATAAATCATTCTGAAAGCATGTAACATCACTGTGAGCACCACCATGCGTCGCTATGATGTCACAGAGCCATTGTTGTGCCACACAGAATCAATGTATATGTTACAAAGGCTCAGTAGGAGGGTACACTAGTCATGGTGAGAGTCACAGGAGTCATTCAGAAGACCACACAGCCTTTGTGAAGGAACACAAAGTCATCGTGGAGACACACAAAGTCATTGTGAGCGTCATAAAGTGTCATTGTGAAGGTCTCCCAGTGTCTCTGTGAGAGGACACAAAACCATTGTGTGGGCACACAGACTCATTGTGATGGCCCAGAAGTTATTACAAGGACACAAGAAGTCATTGTGAAGCTCACACTAAGTCGTTGTGACAATCACAAAGTCAGTGTGAAGGTCACACAGCATCGCTGTGAAGGAACACTAAGTCTTTATGAGCAGACACAAAGCCATTGTTGAGGTCAGAGTCTTTGTGGAGGCACACAGAGTCGTTATGGGGGACACACAAGTTATGGGGAGGGCACAGATTCACAAAAAAATATCACCATGAGGGCACATGAGTCACTGTAAAATCACCACAGTGACCACAAGGACACACAACTCATAGCAAGAGACAGAGTAATTGTGAAAGTCAAGTAGAGTCCTAGTGAGAAGACGTAGTCATTGTGAAGGCTCAGAGGAAAAATAGGAGGGCATGCAAGTTATTCTGAGGGCATACATAGTCTTCATGAGGGCACACAGAGTTGTAATAATACAAAGCTATTGTGAAGGGTACAGTGAGGATGGTAAGGGCACAGAAAGTAAATAAGAGGGCGCAAAAGAAAATGTGAAGGTGACAAATTTATTGTGAGGATATATAATAATCACTATCACACACAGTCATTGTTAGGGCATACAAATCATTGGGAGGATTACAAAGTGTCATTGTGGAAGTCACCACACAATCATTTTGAAGTAACACAACGTCATTTGTGAGGTCAGAAGATCTTATTTAATGCCACACAAGTAGTTATGAAGGTCACAGCCATTCATTGTTACGGTCATTTTATGAGGCTCACAGATTAACTTTGATGGCCACACAGAGTCACTGTGCCATTGCAGTGCTTACAAAGAATCATGGTGAAAGTTAGACAAAGTCATTGTGAAGGCAGACAAGTAATTGTGAAGGTCATAGCCAGTTACTGTTACGGTCACAAAAGATATTCTGGGGATATATGTATATTTGTATATATACATATACAAATTAATTGCGATGATCACCTAGAGTCATTATGAAGGTAACACAGAGCCATTAGCATGTCATAAAGCCACTGTGAATCTCACACAGGATTGTTATCATGACACATGAGTCAATGTGAAAGTCACACAAATCATTGTGATGATCACACAGGTTTATTGTGATGATCACAGAATCATTCTGGTGGCTCAAAAAATCATGTGAAGGTGACACAAAGTCATTGTGAGTTCATACGTCATTGTGATGACCCACAGTCATTATGAAGGCACACCAGTCATTCTGAGAGCACAATGTCATTGTGAGAGAATATAGAATAATTGTGACACAACACAAAATCAGTGTGAGAGACATACAGAGCCCTTGTGATAACACACAAAATTATTGTGAAAGATGGATAGTGTTTTTGAGAGCCTACATAAGGGCTGCAAGTTATTGAAAAAGGTCACATTTCTTCTGAAGGGGAAAAAGAATCATTGTAAATGTCACAAAGTCACTATAAGGGATCACAACATTGTGAAAGACAGACAAAATCACAGTGAGTCTTTGACAAAGGCACGGGCAGTCATTTTGATGGCACACAGTCATTGTGAAGGCATACACGGTCATTATGAGAGTACACAACTTATTTCAAGGGCACTCGTAATCATTTTAGGACACACGCAGTCATTGGGGACATGGAGTCATGTGAAGCTCACACTGAGGATCTGAGGGCACACAGAGTCATTGTGAGGGCTGGAAATCATTGTGACGGCCACGTGGAGTCATAGTGAAGGCAAACGGTTATAACTGTAAAGGGAATACACATCATCATGAAACAAAGTCATTGCAAAGGCACAAGAACTATTATGAAGATCACACAGAGTCACTGTGGAGGAATACAAATTATTTTACGGGTCAAAAAGAGACCTTGTGAAGGACCACAGAGTCATTCCTGTGGAACACAGAGTTATAGTAAAGACACACAAAGTCATTATGAGGATGACACAGACTTACTGTGAAGGTCTCAAAATTTCATTTGAAAGGCTATAGACCCATACTGAAGGTCACATAGTCATTGTGATCAAGAACTAGTTCTTGGGAAGGTCATGCAGAGTCACTGTGAAGGTCACACCAAGTCAGGGCAAGGGTCACACAAAGTCATTACAAGGGCACACACATTCATATGAGGTCAGATATGAGGCCCAGTGTGTGGGCACATAAAAACATTTTGGGCTCACACGCAGTCATTATGAACATGGGCCAGTCATTACAAGAGCATATGAAGTCAATGTAGGTCAGACAGAGTCATGGTGAAGTCATACAGAGTGATCACGTAGGCACGGAGTCATTACAAAGGCACAAAGTCATTGTAAACATCACATTGAGTCATTGTGAAGAACACAGATAATCATTGTGAGGGCACACAAGGTTATTCTATGGGTCTCAAAGAATGATTGTGAAGGATGTAAAGAGCCATTTTGAATGAAGACAAAGTTGTGAGGGCAAACAAGTCAATGTTAGGAGCCTACAAAGTCACTGTGAGTGTACACACAATCATTGTGAGAACACACGTCATTATGATAGTCAGTGTAGTCATTGTGAAGATCTCCTGGAGTCACTTTGAGAGCACATTATTCATTGTGAGGGTCACAAAGAGTCCATGTAACAGGCATACAGTCATTATGAAGGTCTCCAGTTAAGAAATTTACACACCTCATTGTGAGGGCACCCAGTCTCCTTGTCAAGGGTCACACTGAATTGTTGTTAGGGCTTATAAGATCATTGCGAGTGTCAAACTGAGTCACAGAGAAAATCACACAGTATCAAAGTGAGGTCTCACACTAGTATCAGGTCACATATAGTCATTATGAGGGCTCTTACAATTATTGTAAAGATAACAGTAACTGATTATGAAGGTCAAACTGTGCCACTATGACGGAATATAGTCATTATGAGAGCATACATAGTCACTGTGAGGAAATAAAGTAATTATGAGGGCATACATAGACATTATGAGGCATACTTAGGAATTATGAGGGCATATGGTCATTATGACGGCACACAGTCATTATGAAAACATAAATTATTAGGAGAGCATACAGAGTTCTTTTGAAGGCAAATAGTCATAATGAGGACATACATAACCATTGTGAGGTCATAAATAGTCCTTATGAGGGCATACAGTTAATTATGATGGCATACAGCTATTATGAGGTCATGCATAGTCATTATGAGAACATACAGTAATTATGAGGGCGTATAGTTATTATGAAGGTATACAGTCATTATGATGCCATACATAGTCATTGTGAGGTGATAGACAGTCATTATAAGAGCATACATAGTCACTGTAAGGTCATACATAGTCTGTATGAGGACATACATAGTCACTGTGAGGGCATACATAGTCATTATGTGTGAAAACAGCCAGTATGAGGATGTACATATACATTGTTATTTCATACATAGTCATATAAAGACATACACAGTTATTATGAGGGCTGACAATCACTATGAGGGCATACAGTCATTATGAGGTCATAAGGTCATTGTGAGGTCATACACAGTTTTGAGTGTATACATAGTCATTAGAAGAGAATATAGTCATTATGAGGTATACATACTCATGAGGGTATACATTAATTATCATTAAATACATTATTCATTGTGAGGTAATACGTAGTCATTGTGAGGGCATACAAAGTCCTTTTAAGGGCAGACATAGTCAATGTGAGCACATACAGTAAATATTGGGCCATACAGTCTTTATGATGGCATACATAGTCATTATGAGGGCAAATATAAATGATGAGGACATATTTTGTCATTGTGATGTCATACATATTTATTATGAGGACATCCATAGTCATTTGGAGGACATCAAGTCACGGAGACTGCATATATTGTCATTATGAGTGCAAACAGTCATTACAAAGACATAGAAACTCATTGTGATGTCACACTTAGTGATTATGAGCATATACATAGTCATTGTGAGGGCACATAGTCATTATGAGACATACCGTCATTATGCATACTTACATGCTCAATATTACATCATACATAGTCATTGCAAGGGGATATATTCATTATGAGGACATACTGCCATTATCAGGGCATAATATCTTTATGATGGCATACATAGAAATTATAAGTGCATAAATAGTTATTATGAGGGCAAACAGTCATTGTGAGGACATACATGCTCATTGTTATATCATTCCCAGCATTATTATTAGGGCAAATAGTCATAATGAGGACATACATAACCATGGTGGGGTCGTATATAGTCGTTATGAGGGCACATACACTCATTATGAGGGCATACAGTCATTATGAAGACAAGCATGGTCAATGTGGTGTCATACAGAGATACTATGATAACATACATATTCATTGTGAGGGCATCCATAGTCATTATGAGGACATGCAGTCATTAGGAGGGCATGTAGTCATAACGAGGACATATACAGACATTGTGAGCACAAACAGTCAATACTGGGGCACACAGTCTTTATGGTGGCATGCGTAGTTGTTACGAGTGTACACATAGTCATTATGGGGGCAATTCCTTATGAGTACATTTGTTGTCACTGTGATGTCATAGATATTCATTATGACTGCATCCATAGTCACGTAGAGGGCACTGTGTCATCTTGAGTGCATACATATCCATTATAAGTGCAGGCTGTTATTATGAGGACATACAAAATCATTGTTTGGTCACATGTACTCATTATGAGGGCATATTGTCATTATGAGTACTTACATCCTCATTGTTACATCATACATGGTCATTAAGAGGTCAGACAGTCATGATGAATGCATGCAGTCATTGTGAAGGCATGCATAATCAATATGAAGATATGCAGTCATTATGAGGACACTTAGTCATTAGAGAGCATGGATAGTTATTGTGAGAGTATACATAGTCATTCTGAGGACATACATGGTCATTATGAGGAAATACATAGTCATTGTGAGGGGACACATAGTCATGGTGAGGACATACATTCATTGTGAGAGTGTACAGTCATTATGAAGAAACACATAGTCATTATGAGGACATACATTCATTATGAGGGCATACAGTCATTATAATGGCCTGCAGTCATTATGAGATCATACACAATCATTATGAAGACATACGTAGTCATTATGAGGTCATAGAGAGTCATTATCTAGACATACACTCATTATGAGGGCATATAGTTAATATGAGGGCATATTGTCATTATGAGTACTTACATACTCATTGTTACATCATACACAGTCATTATGAGGTCAGACAGAGTCATGGTGAGGGCACATAGTCCTTATGAGGGCAAAATGTCTTTATAAGTACCTATATACTTATTGTTACATCAGACATAGTCATTAGAATGGCATACAGTCATTATGAGGGCACACATCAATCCTAGTCATTTTTAGGGCATACACAGTCATTTTGAGGCCAAATACTCATAATGAAGACATAAATAAATATTGTGTGGTCATAGTAGTCATTGTGAGGGCACACATAGTAATCATGAGGTCATACAGTCATTATAAGGTCATGGTCATTATGAGGGCACACAGTAAGTATGATGGCATGCAGTCATTATAATGACATACATAGTCATTGTGAGGTCATACACTGTCATTATGAAGACATGCATAGTCGTTGTGAAGTCATACATTGCCATTATCTGGTCATACACTCATTATGAGGGCATACAGTCATTAAATGGCATACTGTCATTAGGATGGCATACATATTCATTTTGAAGGCATATAGTCCTTATGTAGGCATAGTCCTTATGAGGTCATACATAGTCATTTGGAGGACATACATAGTCATTGTGAATGCATACCTAAACATATTTAGGACATACTATCATTATGAGAATTTACATACATATGTAGGTATACAGTCTCTATTGGGCCATAGTCTTTTTGATGGCATATATAGCCCTTATGAGGTTATTCAGAGTCATTATGAGGGCAAATATTCATTATGAGGACATATTTTATCATTGTGATGTCATACATATTCATTATGAGGGCATCCATAGTCATTTGGAGGGCATCGAGTCACTGCATATATTGTCATTATGAGTGCAAACAGTCATGAGGACATAGAAATTCATTGTTACATCATAACAAGTCCTTATGAGGACATACTCATTATGAGGGATACAGTCATAATGAGGTCATAGTCAGTGATTCTGAGTACTTACATACTTAGTTTACATCATCCATAGTCATTATGAGGGCAAAATGTCTTTCTGAGGGCATACAGAGTCATTGTTATGTCACTCATAGTCATTGTGAGGGCACACTGTCATTATCGGGCCAGACAGTCATTCTGTTGACATACATAGTCACCATGAATGCATAAATAGTCATTATGAGAGCAACCATTCATTATGAGGACATAGATACTCATGCCACATCATTCATAGTCAGTATTAGGGCATACATACTCATTATGAGAACATACAGTCATGATGAAAACATATAGTCAATATGATGGCATACTAGGGACAGTGGGCAGGGGTTTTCAGGTGAGTGTACATTATTGATTAGGCCTGAGTTGCTGGGAATGCTTTATTTGAGTGGAGGGAATTCCAGGTTCTCATGTCTGAAACATGGCCACCAGGCTATGTGACTGCTTCAAGGGTGGCAGAGGTGGAGGTAGCAAGGCTACCTGCACAGGGGCATGCAGGCCCAGAACAGGGAGGGAGCAATGCTTACTCCTGCCAGTCTTTGAGTCCCACCTCACTCTTGCTCCAGGCCAGTTTCTCCAGTCTCAAGGCTCACTTGCCCCAGAGGACCCCACCTCTGGTTGTGGAAGGGTCCTCTTACTCTTTTGTGAAGCTCTCCTCATCCTTTTCTCCTAGCCCAGCTCTGGTCCTGTCTACCACCCACAGACCTGCAGGAGCACTCTCCACCAGGCAAACTACAGACACCACAATTTCCTCAGATGCAAAGAGGGCAACAGAAACCAAGGAATGGAATACCAGCCAACACAGAAAAGACCAGATATCAACAGCTAGAATCACTTCATCACCATAACTTCAGGTGCCGAGACACCAGCCCCAAACTCAGTCATGAACAGGCAGAACAATATACTTCCACCAGAACTCAGTAACCCTACTACAGTAGCCAGAGAAATGCGATATAGCTGAAGCACAAGACAAGGACTTCAAAGCACCCTTTATGAACATGCTCAAGGACCTTAAAGAGAATATCCATAAAACCCTTAATGAAATCTGTGAAAACAAACAGTGGAATGAAATAATAAAAACATTAAGACATGAAAGTAGAAGTAGAATTACTAAAGAAAATCTAAAATGACATAAAACTGGAAATTAAAATTTTAAGACATCAAACAAAAACCTCAGAGATAAGTCTTCCTAACATACTAAAAGGAATAGGACAGAGGATTTCAGGTCTTGAAGGCAAGGACGAAGAAATAGATACGCCAATCAAAGAAAATGTTAAATATTATGTATCCAGGCCCAAACCACCCAGAAAATCTGAGACACTATGAGAAGACCAAATCTACAAATAGCAGGAATTGAGGAAGGAGAAGAAATGAGGTTAACAGCACAGAAAATATTTTCAACAAAATCATGGAAAATTTTTCCAACAAAATAACTTGGTGCCAGTCAAAGTACAAGAAGCATGCAGAACACCAAATAGATAGGACTATGTAATAACTAAAACACTAAACATGCAGAACGGAGAGAATAACAAAAGCAGGAGGGGGAAAAGACCAAGTAGTAAAATAAAGGCAGACTCGTTAGAATAACACCTGGCTTCTCAGTGGAGACTCTGAAAGCCAGCAGTACCTGGACAGATGTCCTACAAACTCTAGGAGACCACAGATGTCAGTTCAGATTACTATATCTAGGCAAAAAAGAAAAAAGATAACCAGAGAAAGAACATTCAACAATAAAACCAGATTTAAGCAGTATATAGCTATATATTCCAGCTATCTAGAAGGTACTAGAAGGGAAAAAGTTCATTCTAAAGAGGCTAACCCACCTAAGAAAACACAAGGAATAATCTAAGACCAGTGAATCAAGCAGACGTGGGGCACACCAGTAAAAGATAACGGGAATCAGTAACAACTGCTCATTGATAACTCTCAATATTAATAGCCTCAATTTCCCAATATAACGATCCATCTTTCTACTGCATCCAAGAAGCATACTTCATCAAGTATTGACATCACCTAGTGTAAAAGAATAGAAAAAAAAATATTCCAAGCCACTGGACTCAAGAATAAAGAAGGCGTAGCTATTTTAATATCCAACACAGCAGACTTCAAAACAAAACTAATTGGAAAAGATAGGAAAGAATTAACATACCCATTTATGGAAAACTTCCCTAAGAATATATTGAAATTCTAAACATTTGTGCACGAAACATAGGGGCATCCAAGTTCCTAAAAAAAAACCCCACAAATACCATTAAAATTCCATATTGACGCTCACATGATGAGTGGCTATGTTGGCTTGAGTGAGAATGACCCCCACAGGCTCACTTAGTCACTAGGGGGTGGAATCGTTTGAAAGAATTACAAGGATTAGGAAGTGTGGCCTTCTAGGAGGAAATGTGTCCATGGGGGTAAACTTTGAGGTTTCAAAAGCCCATACTCCCTCCTTCCCTCCTCCCTCTTCCTCCTGCAGACCAGAATGATGTAATTATTCTCATCTGCCGCTCCAGTGCCACGATGATAATGGAGTAAACCTAGAACTGTAAGCGAATCGCCAATTACATGCTTTCTTTTTGTAAGAGTTATGCTGTGTCTTCACAGAAGTTGAACAGGGACAAAGACAGAAGTTGATACTAGGGACTGAGGAATTGCTGTGACAGGCCTGACCATGCTGCTTGTTGGCAGAAGGTGGACTTTGGAACTTTGGACTAGGAAAACAGTTGAACACTCTAAGCGGGGCTGGGGGGGCCATTTTAGTAGGAGCAGGGAAGACAGCGGTGCTCAGAGCAATGCTACATTGATGGCCCAGCTCAAGAGGTTTCAGAAGAGAATGTTAGTGAGTGGCCTACAGACCGTTTTTGCTCTATTTCAGCAAAGAATGTGGCTGCTTTCTGCCCTTGTCCAAAAAAAAAAAAAAAAAAAAAAAAAAATCAGTCTGAGGCTAAATTGGAGAGTTTTGAATTAAGGACTTTGGCACACAGAATCATTTGAATGTTCACTAGTCATTGTGAAGACACAAAAAAAATCATTGTAAGGTTCACACAATGTCACCATGTGGCACGTGGAAGGCACCCACGTGTCACCGTGATAGAACTCGAAGTCATTGTGAGGGCACACAAACTCACTGAGAGATCACGAGGACCCTGTAGATGGTGTAGTCACTTGGAGGGAAGTAGCTCACTGTGAGGGTCACATAGAGTGACTGTGACAGCACATAAAACTGTCGGAGCAATACAATAAGCCATTGTGAACGCCACACTGCATCACCGTGAAGATCCTGCAGGGCCACTCCAAGGACACACAGTCATTGCGGAGTCACACAGAGTCGGTGTGACCTCCATGATCACAACTGTGCAGTCATGATGACATCTGGGTCCTTAGGACCCCGTGCCCACACAACTCCGCATGACCTCCCAGAGACTCAACTATTTTTCTATCCTCGTAGTGACTCGTTTGCCCCTATAATGACCATGTGTTACCCTCACGGTGACTCTCCATGACCTTCGCAATGACAAAGTTTGATTTCCAAAATGACTTATTGTCAGGCACACAGAGTCTTTGTGCACTCTCAGTGACCTGTGTGACACGTCATGGTGACTCGGCTTACCCTCACAATGGGTTTTATGCATTCAACTAGACTGTCTGTAGCTTTCACAGTGACTCTCCGTAATCCTCACGTGTGCCCTCCCAAGGACACTGTGTGCCCTCCCAATGACTTTGTGTATTCTTCACAAGGATTCTTGTGACGTTCACAGTGAATTTATGTGACCTTCAAGTAGCTGGGTGACACCAACAAGGGTTTATCCTGACCCTTGGAATGGTTTTATGTGTCTTCACAATGAATTTCCGTGACATTACAATTAGTCTTTCTTCAATCAAAGTTATTTTCGTGTGACTTTTGACAATAAGTATGGGTGTGTGTACAACGAATCTGTGTGAATTTCACATGACCAGGTGACTCACATGGACTCTTTGGACCCTTCTGTCTGATTCACAGTGACTCTCACCATGCATGTGCCCTCACAATTACTCTGTGTAACACTCACCAAAAGGTTGTGTGACCTTTGCAGTGACTCAGTTACTGTGACTCTGAGAACTGTGTGCTCATGATGACTTTGTTTTCCTTCCCACTGGCTTTGTATGACCTTCAAAATGAATCCTCCTGGCTCCCACAGTGAGTGAGTGTGCCCTCCCAGTGGCTTTATGTATTGTTCCCAGTGACTTTTTGTGATGCTAACAGTGACCTTCTGTGACTAAGAGTGACACTGCGTGTCCTTACAAAGATACCCTTCCCAGGGACCCATGCGCCCACTCAGTGACTCTGTGACCTTTCAGTAACTCTTTGGGATTTCCACAGTGACTTTGGGTGCCCTCGCAGTGACGGGTCTCCCCTCTTATGACTGTTTGTGACACTCACCATGACTCTGTGATCTTTACACTGACGCTGTCTGACCTCACTATGATGACCTGTGTGACATTACAGTGGTTCTCTGTGACCTTTATAATGACTTTGTAACAGTTACCTGACTTTTGTCCCATCATAACAGCCTCTTGTGTGCCCTCCCACTGACTCCATGTCGTCTCCACCATTACTTTGTACACCCACACCATAACTTGTGTGCCCTCATAATAGCTCTGCGACATTCATGATGATTCTGTGTGGTCTTCTCTGTGCAATGTTCACAATGACATGTTGGGAGGCTCAGAATACTTTTATTTGCTCACATGACAACTGTGTGTTCCCTCATGTGAGTGTGTACATCCTGATAATGACTCTCTATGACTTCCACAATGACTCATTTTGACAGTCACAATGACTTTTGTGCCCTAACATTGACTCAGTGTGACATTCACAATGTACATGTTTTCCCTCACAATGTCTCTTTGTAATTTGTGTGCCCTCACAATGATTTGTGTCCTCACAATGAGGCTGTGTACCCTCACACCGACTTTGCCTGAGCTTCACAACGACTCTTGTGTTCCTGTCACAGTGACTATCTTTGATCCTCATAATGACTTTGTGTTCCCTCACAATGACTTTGTGGGTCCTTCACAATGACTCTCTCTGCCTCTTATAATGTGTTTCAAGTAGCATTGTACACCCTCACAATGACTCCTGGGCCCTAACAATAATTGTGTTGTCCGGTGACTCCTTGTGTCCTTTGTAATGACTTTGTATATACTCACCATGATTGTGAGCCATTAAAATAATTCTGAGTGTGGACACAGTCATTGTGAGAG
Source organism: Psammomys obesus (assembly GCF_907164565.1). Lineage (NCBI taxonomy): Eukaryota > Metazoa > Chordata > Mammalia > Rodentia > Muridae > Psammomys > Psammomys obesus. The sequence goes on along the minus strand of NW_026585643.1, from coordinate 6,685,395 downwards.
CACCAAAAGCCACTATGAGTGCTCCAAGATGTCATTGTGAAGTCACAAAAGGTCATGTGTGGGTCACTAGTAATCATTTTATAGGACAGGACATACAGGGATAGTGTGAAAGAAAAAAAAAAGTCATTGTGAAGGCCCACATCTCAACGTTGCAAGCCTCAGACTCACTGTGAGGTAACAACAGTCACCGTGAAGGGTGTGTAAAGCCATGGAGAGGAAACAAAGACACGGTGGAGCCTGGAGGCAACGCTGGGGCCTCAAGTCGCCGTGAGCTCATTCACCCGAGTCATGATTAGGATCACAGAGCGCCGTGGTGAAGGCCACACACAGTTGATCTAGGGGTGTACCATCTCACTGTGAGGGTCCATCAGAGGCATTGTAAATGTTGTGAGTGTACACATTCTCGGGGGGGGGCTAGACACTGAGCGTCGTTGTGAGACAGTCATTTACTTTGGTGCTTACCAATCGTTATCATATGCTTGACAATAAGCCATTATGAAGAGCACACGGGATCACCGTGAAGGTCGCATGGTGTCATGGTGATGCTCACGCTGAGTCAGACTTGAGATGACATGGAGTCATTGCAAAGGTCTCCAGTTACTGTGAAATTCGCACAGACTCATTTTGTGGGCCCATACTAAGGTAACAAAGGACATGGTGACTGCACAAGATGTCATGGTGAGTTCACACAGTCATAGAGAGGGTCTCAGGACAAGCAAACTCATGGTGAAGGAACAAACAAGTCTTTGGTATTTCACACAAGCTAATGTTAAGGACCCCAAAACTCGTTATCAGAACACACCAATTCATCGTGAGGAAAAACGTCAATATAAGGCTCACAGAGATCCCTTGTGAAGGCCACTTAGAGTCATTTTGAAAGCACACAATCAAACAGTAAGGGTCCTCCAGAGTCACTACGACTAATGCAAAGAGTCATTGTGAAGCGCACAGTGTCACGGTGGGGGTCATACAAAGTCGGAGTGAAGGACACATGCACTAATCACAAGGACACACAGAAGCAGTGGGAGTGTCATAGAGTCGACGCCGCACAGAAACATTGTGAGCTCATAGAGAATCACTGTGAGGACACAAAGTCATTGTGAGGGCTTGTCCTCATTGCACAGGGCACACAGTCCTTGTTGCGGTCGCACTTAGTGTCCGTGAAGTCACACCGGGTCATTGTGACAGCATACAAAGCCACGGAGAGGCACACAGATTCAGCCTGGCCCATTATGAGGGCAAACCGAGTCACTGAGAGGGAACACAAACTCATTTGAAAAGTCACGCTGAGGCTTTGTGAGGGGACACAGTGTTTTCACAAGTCACTCTGAGGGTGTGAGAGCCATTGGGGAGGTTACACAGAGTCATTTTCATAGTGCATAAAGTCATCGAGGGTCACGTGGTGTTATTATGGTAGCACATGCTATTGTGAAGGCCAGATGGTGTGTTATTGTGAAGACCACACAAAAATCAACATAAACCTCGGTGTCACTACGAGGGCACACAGTCGTTGTGAGGAATACACAGTTATTATGAAGGTGTCATTACAGGGCACACAGTCGTTGTGAGGAATACACAGCTATTATGAAGGTGTCATTGTGAGAGCACACAGTCGTTGTGAGGAATACACAGTTATTATGAAGGTGTCACTACGAGGGCACACAGTCATTGTGAGGAATACACAGCTATTATGAAGGTGTCATTGTGAGAGCACACAGTCGCTGTGAGGAACACACAGTTATTTTGAAGGCCACACCCTTGTAAAGACACACTGTCATTGTGGGGGGACACATGGTCAGTGTGAGGACACACAACTCGTTGTAAGGGCACCTAGCATCATTGTGAAGACACACACACATTTTGAAGGTTACACCGGGTCATTGTGAAGGCACACAAGTTATTGTAACGATACACCATCACTGCAAAAGGCACACCGACTCATTGTGTGCAAGTCACTGTGAGGACACAGTGTCGTTGTGAGGGCGTACAATCATTGTGATTGTCACCAAGTCATTTTGAAGGACACAAAATCATGGTCAGCATCACAGACTGTCCTCCGAGGCTACATGGAGTTATAAATGCACACAAAGTCATTCTGAGGACTCACAGATGTTATGTCACACAAAATCACTGTAGGAACGCAAAACAGTATCCTGAGGGTACACACAGTCATTGTGAGGTACGCACAGTCATTGTGAGGTACACACAGTCATTGTGAGGTACACACAGTC